>NC_052311.1:3314828-3670047 GCF_016432855.1 Salvelinus namaycush
GTGTAATTTTGCTGTAGGGTAATGATGGTGGTAATAGTGCTGTAGGGTAATGATGGTGGTAATAGTGATGTAGGGTAATGATGGTGGTAATAGTGCTGTAGGGTAATGATGGTGGTAATAGTGTTGTAGGGTAATGATGGTGGTAATAGTGATGTAGGGTAATGATGGTGGTAATAGTGTTGTAGGGTATTGATGGTGGTAATAGTGTTGTAGGGTAATGATGGTTGTAATAGTGCTGTAGGGTAATGATGGTGGTAATAGTGTTGTAGGGTAATGATGGTTGTAATAGTGATTTTGGGTAATGATGGTGGTAACATTGCTGTAGGGTAATGATGGTGCTGAATAGTGCTGAAGGGTAATGATGGTGGTAATAGTGGTGTAGGTTAATGATGGTGCTAAATAGTGCTGAAGGGTAATGCTGGTGGTAATAGTATTGTAGGGTAATGATGCTGGTAATAGTGCTGTAGGGTAATGATGGTGTTAATAGTGCTGTAGGGTAATGATGGCGGTAATATTGCTGTAGGGTAATGATGGTGGTAATAATGCTGTAGGGTATAATGGTGGTAATATTGTTGTATTGTAATGATGGTGGTAATAGTGCTGTAGGGTAATGATGGTGGTAATAATGCTGTAGGGTAATAATGGTGGTAATATTGTTGTATTGTAATGATGGTTGTAATAGTGCTGTAGGGTAATGATGGTGGTAATAGTAATGTAGGGTAACGATGGTGCTAGTAGTGCAGTAGGGTAATGATATTGGTAACGTTGTTTTAGGGTAATGACGGTGGTACTAGTGCTGTAGGATAATGCTGGTGGGAATTGTGTGGTAAGGTAACAATGGTGGTAATATTGCTGTAGGGTAATGATGGTGGAAATAGTGATGTCGGGTAATGATGGTGGTAATAGTGCTGTATTGTAATGATGGTGGTAATAGTGCTGTAGGGTAATGATGGTGGTAATTTTGTTTTATTGTACTGATGGTGGTAATAGTGCTGTAGGGTAATGATGGTGGAAATAGTGTTACAGGGTAATGATGGTGGTAATATCGTTATATTGTAATGATGGTGGTAATAGTGCTGTAGGGTAATGATGGTGGTAATAATGTTACAGGGTAATGATGGTGGTAATATCGTTGTATTGTAATGATGGTGTTAATAGTGCTGTAAGGTAATGATGGTGGTAATAATGTTGTAAGGTAATGATGGTGGTAATAGTGCTGTAGGGTAATGATGGTGGTAATAGTTTTGTAAGGTAATGATGGTGGTAATAGTGCTGTAGGGTAATGATGGTGGTAATAGTGCTGTAGGGTAATGATGGTGGTAATAGTTTTGTAAGGTAATGATGGTGGTAATAGTGGTGTAGGGAAATGATGGTGGTAATTTTGTTTTATTGTACTGATGGTGGTAATAGTGCTGTATTGTAATGATGGTGGTAATAATGCTGTAGGGTAATTATGGTGGTAATTTTGTTTTATTGTACTGATGGTGGTAATAGTGCTGTATTGTAATGATGGTGGTAATAGTGCTGTAGGGTAATGATGGTGGTAATAATGCTGTAGGGTAATTATGGTGGTAATTTTGTTTTATTGTACTGATGGTGGTAATAGTGCTGTATTGTAATGATGGTGGTAATAGTGCTGTAGGGTAATGATGGTGGTAATTTTGTTTTATTGTACTGATGGTGGTAATAGTGCTGTGGGGTAATGATGGTGGTAATAGTGTTGTGTTGTAATGATGGTGGTAATAGTGCTGTAGGGTAATGATGGTGGTAATAGTGCTGTAGGGTAATAATGGTGGTAATAGTGTTGTAGGGTATTGATGGTGGTAATAATGTTACAGGGTAATGATGGTGGTAATATCGTTGTATTGTAATGATGGTGGTAATAGTGCTGTAATGTAATGATGGTGGTAATAGTGTTGTTGGGTAATGATGGTGGTAATAGTGTTACAGGGTAATGATGGTGGTAATATTGTTGTAGGGTAATGATGGTGGTAATATTGTTACAGGGTAATGATGGTGGTAATATTGCTGTAGGGTAATGATGGTGGTAATATTGTTGTAGGGTAATGATGGTGGTAATATTGTTACAGGGTAATGATGGTGGTAATATTGCTGTAGGGTAATGATGGTGGTGATTTTGTTGTAGGGTAATGATGGTGGTAATAGTGTTACAGGGTAATGATGGTGGTAATAGTGCTGTAGGGTAATGATGGTGGTAATAGTGCTGTAGGGTAATGATGGTGGTACTATTGTTGTATTGTAATGATGATGGTAATAGTGTTGTAGGGTAATGATGGTGGTAATAGTGTTACAGGGTAATGATGGTGGTAACAGTAATGTAGGGTAATGATGGTGGTAATAGTGCTGTAGGGTAATGATGGTGGTAATAATGCTGTAGGGTAATGATGGTGGTAATAGTGTTACAGGGTAATGATGGTGGTAATATTGTTGTATTGTAATGATGGTGGTAATAGTGCTGTAAGATAAAGACGGTGGTACTAGTACTTTAGGGTAATGATGGTGGTAATTGTGTTGTAGGGTAATGATGGTGGTAATTGTGTTGTAGGGTAATGCTGGTGGTAATAGTGTTTTAGGGTAATGATGGTGGTAATAGTGTTGTAGGGTAATGATGGTGGTAATAGTGTTGTTGGGTAATGATGGTGGTAATAGTGGTGTAGGGTAATGATGGTGGTAATAGTGGTGTAGGGTAATGATGGTGGTAATAGTGGTGTAGGGTAATGATGGTGGTAATAGTGGTGTAGGGTAATGATGGTGGTAATAGTGCTGTAGAGTAATGATGGTGGTGATAGCGGTGTAGGGTAATGATGGTGGTAATAGTGTTGTAGGGTAACGATGGTGGTAATAGTGTTAAGGGGTAATAATGGTGGTAATAGTGATGTAGGGTAATGATGGTGGTAATAGTGTTACAGGGTAATGATGGTGGTAATATTGTTGTGTTGTAATGATGGTGGTAATAGTGTTGTAGGGTAATGATGGTGGTAATAGTGTTGTAGGGTAATGATGGTGGTAATAGTGTTACAGGTAATGATGGTGGTAATAGTGATGTAGGGTAATGATGGTGGTAATAGTGCTGTAGGGTAATGATGGTGGTAATAGTGCTGTAGGGTAATGATGGTTGTAATAGTGCTGTAGGGTAATGATGGTGGTGATAGTGTTGTAGGGTAATGATGGTGGTAATAGTGCTGTAGGGTAATGATGGTGGTGATAGTGTTGTAGGGTAATGATGGTGGTAATAGTGTAATAGTGTTGTGTTGTAATGATGGTGGGGATAGTGCTGTAGGGTAATGATAGTGGTAATAGTGTTACAGGGTAATGATGGTGGTAATATTGTTGTGTTGTAATGATGGTGGTGATAGTGTTGTAGGGTAATGATGGTGGTAATAGTGCTGAAGGGTAATGATGGTGGTAATAGTGTTACAGGGTAATGATGGTGGTAATATTGTTGTAGGGTAATTATGGTGGTAATAGTGCTGTAGGGTAATGATGGTGGTAATATTTTTGTGTTGTAATGATGGTGGTGATAGTGTTGTAGGGTAATGATGGTGCTAATAGTGCTGTAGGGTAATGATAGTGGTAATAGTGTTACAGGGTAATGATGGTGGTAATAGTGTTGTAGGGTAATGATGGTGGTAATAGTGTTGTAGGGTAATGATGGTGGTAATAGTGTTGTAGGGTAATGATGGTGGTAATAGTGTTGTAGGGTAATGATGGTGGTAATAGTAATGTAGGCTAATAGTGGTGGTAATATTGCTGTAGGGTAATGATGGTGGTAATAGTGCTGTAAGGTAATGACGGTGGTACTAGTGCTGTAGTGTAATGCTGGTGGGAATAGTGTGGTAAGGTAACAATGGTGGTAATAGTGATGTCGGGTATTGATGTTGGTTAATTTGTTGTAGGGTCATGATGGTGCTAAATAGTGTTGTAGGGTAATGATGGTGGTAATAGTGTTGTAGGGTAATGATGGTGGTAATAGTGTTGTAGGGTAATGATGGTGGTAATAGTGTTGTAGGGTAATGATGGTGGTAATAGTGCTGTAGGGTAATGATGGTGGTAATAGTGCTGTAGGGTAATGATGGTGGTAATAGTGTTATAGGGTAATGATGGTGGTAATAGTGCTGTAGGGTAATGATGGTGGTAATAGTGCTGTAGGGTAATGATGGTGGTAATAGTGTTGTTGGGTAATGCTGGTGGTAATAGTGCTGTAGTGTAATGATGGTGGTAAGAGTGCTGTAGGATAATGATGGTGGTAATAGTGTTGTAGGGTAATGATGGTGGTAATTGTGTTGTAGGGTAATGATGGTGGTAATAGTGCTGTAGGGTAATGATGGTGGTAATAGTGTTGTTGGGTAATGCTGGTGGTAATAGTGCTGTAGTGTAATGAGGGTGGTAATATTGCCATAGGGTAATGAAGGTGATAATGGTGCTGTAGGGTAATGATGAACTGATGGTGATAATACTTTTTGGGGTAATGATGATCTGCTGGTGGTTATCCGCTGTTGGCGCATGAACCGCTAGGGGGAGACCTACGACAACATCCGGTGAAATTGCAGTGCGCGAAATTCAAAATACAAAAATTGCAATATTAAACATTCATGAAAATACAAGTGTCATACATAATTTAAAAGCGTATCGTCTTGTTAAGTCAACTGCATTGTCAGATTTCAAAAAGGCTTCACGGAAAAAGCATACCATGCGATTATTTGAGGACAGCTCCCCACACCAAAATACTTTTTCAACCAGCACAGGTGTCACAAAAATTACAAATAGCGATTAAATAAATCACTTACTTCTGAAGATCTTCCTCTGTTTGCAATCCCAAGGGTCCCAGCTACACAATTAATGGTAGTTTTGTTCGATAAAGTCCTTCTTTATATCCAAAAAAGTCTGTTTAGTTTTCGCCAATGATCTCAGTAATCCACTCGTTCTACATGCATACAAACAAATCCAAAAAGTTACCGGTAAAGTTCGTCCAAACAAGTCAAACGATGTTTCTAATTAATCCTCAGGTACTGTAATATCTAAATAAACGATAATATTTAAGACGGAGAATAGTATGTTCAATAGGGAAGGTAAATAACGAAGAGCGCGCACCTCATTCACGCACCAACAAGACTACTTTTCTAATGAGAGACACCTTGTAGTTCTTCCAACTACTTGCTCATTGTTCAAAAAACAAGCCTGAAACCCTTTCTAAAGACTGTTGACATCTAGTGGAAGACCTAGGAACTGCAATCTGGGTCCTATCTATTTGTATTTCCCATAAGCTATTACTGAAATGACCTGTGACCTCAAAAAGAAAAAGGTACGGATGGATTTTCCTCGGCTTTTCACCTGCCATATCACTTCTGTTATACTCACAGACATTATTTTAACAGTTTTAGAAACTTCAGAGTGTTTTCTATCCAATAATATCAAGTATTTGCATATCCTAGCTTCAGGGCCTGAGTAACAGGCAGTTTACTTTGGGCACATCAGTCATCCAAAATTCTGAACAAAAACCAGTCTCCAAAACAGGTTATAGTTGGCTACCAGGGGCGGGAAGTAGCCTAGTGGTTAGAGTGTAGGGCCTGTAGGTAGCCTAGTGGTTAGAGAGAGCATTGGACTAGTAACTGAAAGGTTGCGAGATTGAATCCCTGAGCTGACAAAGTCAAAATCTGTCGTTCTTCCCCTGAACAAGGCAGTTAACCCACTGTTCCTATGCCGTTATTGAAAATAAGAATTTGTTCTTAACTGACTCGCCTAGTAAAATAAAATAAATAAAAATTGTGTTGAAGGCTATTATCTTCTGCTTTTAGTAATAGTGTTGTAGGGTAATAATGGTGGTACAATTGTTGTAGGGTAATGATGATCTGATGGTGGAAATAGTTCTGTAGGGGAATGATGATCTGCTGTAGATTTATGATTGTCATAAATTATCTCTCCATGGATCCTCCAGGTATGTGTTTCAAATAACACCCTAATCCCTATAAAGTGCACTAGAGGCCTATGGGCCCTGGTCAAAAGTAGTGCAGTTTTAAGCAAATAGGATGCTTTGGGCTGAGACCATTAATATAATCCTCTGTCTTCGTTTAGCCAACCAGAGCATGTATGAACATCAGCATTGAAAGCCAAATGGTGCAATTCAACTATGACCTGCACTCACCATAAAATTAATCAGAATGACCTTCCTCTGGTAGCTCCCACGCAGTCTGTACCATCGTAAAGAGCCACGCAGTCTGTACCATCGTAAAGAGCCATGCAGCCTGTAGCATCGTAAAGAGTCACGCAGTCTGTTCCATCATAATGAGCCAAGCAACATTTCCTTCAATCTAATGATAACACGGTGCTGTGCCATACACTGTGATTATCAAGGGAGAATCTCCATCCATCCCTGTGTTGGCTGGCATCACAAACAAAGGAGGGAGTTTTTTTTATTTTACCTTTATTTAACTAGGCAAGTCAGTTAAGAACAAATTCTTATTTACAGCCTACCAGGAAACAGTTGATTAACTGCCTTGTTCAGAGGTAGAACGACAGATCTCTTTACCTTGTCAGCTCAGGGATTCGATCCAGCAACCTTTCGGTTACTGGCCCAACGCTCTAAACACTAGGCTATCTGCTGCCCCATTGTTTAAAGGGAGAGGTAGAGGTCTTGAGGCATATTTCCTCTGGCTGGCACAGTCTGCGTCAGTTTCATGAGGCAGCACTGATGGATCCTCTTGGACAAAGCCACAGACAGATTTTAACCAGCTGACAATAGCGACTGACTATAACACACAGCCTGTTGATGTCTCTTCTGAGGAGCCTGATTGTATGTTCAACAAAGTCAGTACACATCAGAACGTTGTTAGCTAGAGTACTTCTATGAAGCTGCCTCTTCACTCTGGGGCCAGACCTTTAATAAGACTGTCAAAGTGATGAAAAATGACATCTGTACATGTTGTGAATGCTACAGTTTAATGTTAATAATAAGTAACAGAAGTCAAATTATATGATTTCAAATTGCATTTGAGCATACGGTCTATAACAGATGGCTTGTTTAAAATATTTATGAGAAAGATTAAAACGTTATAATACTATTTCTTTAAATGCTTTAAAGTACTGGTTATGTTGCAGAGAACTCGAAGTTTGATCCACCACGTATAAGATGTCAGAGAAAACCAAGTATCTGTTTGAGGGTCACCTCTTGGGGAACTGTGGGGTGGGGGGGATCTGGGAAGGAACCAAGACCTGGCGGATGGGAGCCTGCACCGGTGGCTGATGGATCGCTGGTTCGGATCCCCGTTTTTGACCTTGTGGGAGATCTGTCGACGTCTCCTTGAGCAAGGCTTTGAGCCTGGTGGGTCTCTCTGGATGGGAGTCTGTTAGATGACTAATGTGATATAGACGTTGAGCGGCTTCACTGCAAATAGATTGCATGTTTTTTTGCGGGTTTTTTACCCCTTTTTTCTCCCCAATTTTGTTGTATCCAATTGGTAGTTACAGTCTTGCCCCATCGCTGCAACTCCTGTACGGACTTGGGAGAGGCGAAGGTCGAGAGCCGTGCGTCCTCTGAAGCACGACCCAACCAAGCTACACTGCTTCTTGACCCAATGCCCGCTTAACCCGGAAGCCGCACCAATGTGTCGGAGGAAACGCTGTACACCTGGTGACCGTGTCAGCGTGCATGCGCTCTGCCCGCCACAGGTGTCGCTAGAGCGCAATTGGACAAGGACCTCCCGGCCGGCCAAACCCTCCCGTAACCCGGATGACACTGGGACAATTGTGCGCCGCCCCATTGGTCTCCCGGTTGTAGCCGGCTTCGACAGAGCCTGGAATCAAACCAGGATCTCTAGTGGCACAGCCCTAGACCACTGCGCCACTCGAGAGGCCCAAGTAGATTGTATGTTTTATTATTCAATAAAAACAAATATATATATATATATATATAATAAAGGCAGCCATTTATATTTATATGCCTTTACTCACCAACTCCATTCAACATTAATAAAGACAAATAAATATACATACTACCAGTCAAAAGTTTTAGAACACCTACTCATTCAAGGGTTTTTCTTTATTTTTACTATTTTCTACATTGTAGAATAATAGTGAAGATATCAAAACTATGAAATAGCACATATGGAATCATGTAGCAAGCAAAAAAGTGTTAAACAAATCAAATATATTTGAATTTTGATATTCTTCATATAGCCACCCTTTACCTTGATGACAGCTTTGCACACTCTTGGTATTCTCTCAACCCGCTTCACCTATAGTTTTTTTTCCAATAGTTTTGAAGAAGTTCCCACATATTCTTAGCAATTGTTGGCTGCTTTTCCTTCACTCTGCAGTCTGATTCATCCCAAACATCTTAAGAGTTTGGGGGATTGTGGAGGCCAGGTCATCTGATGCAGCACTCCACCACTATCCTTCTTGGTAGAATAGCCCTTACACAGCCTGGAGGTGTGTTGGGTCATTGTCCTGTTGAAAAACAAATGATAGTCCCACTAAGCCTAAACCAGATGGGATGGTGTATCGCTGAAGAAGGCTGTGGTAGCCATGCTGGTTAAGTGTGCTTGAATTCTATGTAAATCACAGAGTGTGTCACCAGCAAAGCACCTCAACAGCCTAACACCTCCTCCTCCATGCTTCACGGTGGAAAAAACATATGCGGAGATCATCCGTTCACACACACCACATCTCGGAAAGACACGGCGGTTGGAACCAAAAATGTCAAATTTAGACTCCAGAACAAAGGACATTTTTCCACCGGTCTAATGTCCATTGCTTGTGTTTCTTGGCCCAAGCAAGTCTCTTCTTATTATTGGTGTCCTTTGCAGCAATTCGACCATGAAGACCTGATTCACACGTCTCCTCTGAACAGTTGATGTTGAGATTTGTCTGCTACTTGAACTCTGTGAAGCATTTATTTGGAATGCAATTCCTGTGGCAGTCCTCTTTAGAGCCAGTTTCATCATAGCGCTTGATGGTTTTTGTGACTGCACAATTGTCCATATTGACTGACCTTCATGTCTTAATGTAATGATGGACTGTTGTTTCTCTTTGCTTATTTGAGCTGTTCTTGCCATAATATGAACTTGCTCTTTCACCAAATAGGGCTATCTTTTGTATACCCCCTTTACCTTGTCACAACACAACTGATTGGCTCAAATGCATTAATAAGGAAAGAAATTCCACAAATTATATTTTTAGAAGGCACGCCTGTAAATTGAAATACGTTCCAGGTGACTACCTCATGAAGCTGGTTGAGAGAATGCCAAGAGTGTGCAAAGCTGTCATCAAGGCAAAGGGTGCCTATTTGAAGAGTCTCAAATCTAAAATATATTTTGGTTTAACACTTTTTTTGTTGCTAAATGATTCCATATGTGTTATTTCATAGTTTTGATGTCTTCACTATTATTCTACAATGTAGAAAATAGTGAAAATAAAGAAAAACCCATGAATGAGAAGGTGTGTCCAAAATTTTGACTGGTACTGTATATATATGTATGTGTGTGTGTTTTCAACCATAGAAAATTGGAATGAGATGATTTAATTTAAAGTAAAGTTTTTCACAATGGTTTACAGATATCATCAGAGAGCAACAGAGTCAGATTTGACCCCCATGACTCAGAGGCAGATAATCACATCTAGTGTTTGTAATCCTTCATACTGCAATTTGGAGTGAAATAAATTGGCACCATGGTCAGAGAGAAGATTGGATCAATACATTTGATCAATTCTGCTTTTGAAAATCTGCTTCTGATGTTGCAAGTGTGCTTGTGTTTATTTGTGCATGTGTGTGTGTGTGTGTGTGTGTGTGTGTGTGTGTGTGTGTGTGTGTGTGTGTGTGTGTGTGTGTGTGTGTGTGTGTGTGTGTGTGTGTGTGTGTGTGTGTGTGTGTGTGTGTGCGTTTGTATCCAGCAGTCTCTAGTTGAGAAAAAAGAAAAGTCAACTTTTGTCCTCGTTGTTTTTCAGGGAAATCCCTTCAATTAGTTAGGGAAGGGAAGCACATTCTGCGACATCACCTGTTGTAAACATGAAGCAGTGGATTTGCTGCTGTGTCGTGTTTGCCTAATCTTGTTTTAATTGTGGGGGTGGGTGCGGTTATCCTCCTTTTGTAGTTGTTCTTAGTCTAATACAGCTAAATCCATTAGAATTGAACCGTGTTAAAGGCTTTGAGGAATCTCTTTTGTTGAGTAGATGTTGGTGCGTAAGTGATAACAAGATTGAGTTGCTTTCATGTTCAACAAGAGAGTTTTGTGATAATCCAGTCGGAGAGTTATGGTAATCTGGTGTGCCATCAGCAGGAAGGAAACCTCTGAGAGATCTGGTTGTCTAGTTGGTTAGCGCAGACATTTGATTCACTCTGGTTGTCTGGTTGGAAAGAGTATATTTAAAGCTTCATCTGACACAAACAGCTCAGTAACTCTTCTAGTTGTTAACATCTTTAAATTGCTTTGAGCATATCCTTCAATTATGAAGACATTATCCACACACAATTGTCCATTGGCTGTAAACTTTTTGACTATTATCCGCATAGTTCTGCATTATCATACTGCATTATCGGCATACTGGAAATGAAAATATCCTGGAAAGTTGTCAAAATACAAAGTTTGGTCAAGTAATGTGGCATTCAGTCCATGTACACTGAACCAAGGGAAATCTGATTCCGTCCACCCGTAAGATTGATCCATGTTAGAGTTTGCTTTTCTCTCCTACCGACAGACACTCAGAAATCTCCTGCTATAGGATGGCCCACACCTACCCAGGCCAGAATCCCTTCCACAAGCCTTAGCTGGAATCTTTATGTTACCAAAGCTCTTCCTCTATCCTAATTGGCTTTTGTGATTGTCTTGTTAGATAGCACAGGCCCCATCCTGGATATTCCGTCTCAAGTGTGGGCCATTCGTTTTCACTGTGAGTCAGAATCCTTAACAAGATGTCCAGGTCTCCAAGGTGAGAGAGCCTATGATCCTCTGGAGGGCAATCACTTAACACTCTCTCCTTCGGTGTCTTAGAAAGGGCCTGGCTGAGGTCATTACCAGAGGTCAGGGAGCGTGACACACTTAAACACAAATTCATTCTCTACTTCTAGCCAACTAATTAAACATAAGAACAGAATCTTTCTTGGCAACGCTTGAGTAAAGAAAAATAGCATTGCAGTCGTAATTAGGTGTGCTTTATTCTTACTTCGTTAAGTGGTATATGTATAGAGTTGTAGGTGTAAGAGTTCTCAGCTGGCTGTGTTTTGGTTCAGCCTTGCAGACTTACTGTATTACTCAATGTATTTAACATTGAGTCCATGGGGACACTGCTGACATTGCCATGATAATGATATCAACAGACAGAGAGATCTTATCTTTCTTAATATCCTGTTAAATAAATCTTCCCTTTATTGATTGAGTAAATGACTTGTAAATGCAAAAAGAAGGAGGTATTTCAAAGTAACAAGCAGAGTGATTTTTAATGACACAGAATTGATTCGCTAAAACACCACATAGATTCTGCTAGATCTTTTTATCTGTAACTTAAGACCTTTATCAAGGTAATACATTCAACCAGACACAACTCATCTACATTTGGAATCCAGGCTTCCACACTAATTCCCATTACCTTGGTAATGTCACATTTCTTTTCAGTTAAAACAAGATAAGACAATGAGTTTAGTCATGGGATGTGAAATCAGTTTATCGTGTGGATTTCTATATTCATAGTTTGAGTGTCCTGGTTAGTGGATAGAGAGAAAGTAGCAGAGGGACAACATTGTGTCAAACAACGCCAAACAAAGACCACATACTATTACTTTCAAATATACCCGCAATTCAACTGAACTGTGACAACAATGAGACAACAATCACTTACATTGTTATGCTGTGCATGTGTGTACATAGCACATACAATTGGTGTAGTATGTAAACACGTGTTGTAAATATTGGCGTGTTGTGCATATCACTTCAGGTAAGATAACTAAGCCTTGGTAAATGACTTGTAGCATCCAGTGGTGTGCTAGTCTTAATGTATGTCTAGCGCACAAGGCTTTTGACGTGTGACGCTGTATCTGCTGCACTTTGCTGTGACAATTCTGCTGAAATCCATCAACATGCAATAAGTAGTTTATTTCCTGTTTCCTTTTTAAACATTGTCTAATATCAGTATAACACATTTTATTGAAAAGAAAATCTTGTTGCCTATTTCAAAAATTGCTGTGAGAGCAAAACTATTGTTGCACAGCACTTTGTAGAGATTTATAGAGAAAGCACCGCAGGTAAATAGCTTATATGAAAAGATAGTGCTATAGTGTAACTCTAATAGTGTCGTAACTAACGGGACTGCTTTTTTATTTAACTAGGCAAGTCAGTTAAGAACAAATTCTTATTTTCAATGACGGCCTAGGAACAGCGGGTTAACTGCCTTGTTCAGGGGCAGAACGACAGATTTTTACCTTGTCAGCTTGGGGATTCGATCTTGCAACCTTGCGGTTACTAGTCCAATGCTCTAACCACTAGGCTACATGGCTAATAGAAGGCTAATATGATTAGCCACAGTGTGCATGACTAGACAAGTCAAGTCAAGTATACAACAGTGTTTTCTAACTGGAGACATGTTATATAAGTAATAGCACATTGGTCGTTCAAGGCAAATACATTTTAGATTTTAATGTTATCATCATATAACAGTCAGAGTTGTCTGTTTACCTCAACTTAGATTTCCTTATATATTTAAGGCAGAATAGTAGCACATTTATGTTACAGGTAAACATCTGTCTCCCCATTCATTGATTGCATATCAATAATGGAAGCAAGGTATTTTTGTATCCAAAAGCAAGGTTTTCTATGACAGAAGGAAAAACTCCATATCACAGCATTTAAACATGACACAGGTGAGACATGTAATCCCGGTACTGTATTTTCAAAATGGTGTTAATAATTCATAGATCAGAATAAGAGATGTCAGAGCTTATTGTTGTCTCGTTCCTGCTACTACTGACTGCTACTACTGTTTTCAGGAAGAGTTGTTTGTGATCATTAACACTTCAGTATGTTTTTGGCTATGGGATTCTAGCTAGCTGGCAAAGCTCCCCATTCTGTCGTTGGCACACTCTCTCACATCTTGTGTTTTAAATTGTAGGAGGCAGAGAATGGAGCTGTGTGTGGGGCTTGTTTGTTAACGACACAACAGCCTCGTGAGTGCTCGTTGGCAGCCTGCCTAGCCCCTGGAACTGTGGTGGTACAGAGAGAAAGCTGGAAGTGAACCCAATCTTATTTTAAATGTGTGTATTTACTCATTTACCCAGCAGTCATTAGAATTACGCCTATTGCTCTGTGATCTATTCCCCTTAATTGGTTGAAACCCGGCTCTGTGTATTTAATTTGCTCACAATAGATGACATGAGGCCTTTTCTCAAATGGTTTTCCAAATGATAGAAGTAGGTATTGAATGACGATTGAAATAACGCATTCAAGTTAAATTTGATGATGTTTCCAAATGTCTACCACCCCCAACTGGGGTGTTAATTGTGCTTTGATTAGACTCATGTTGGCTGTTTCATAATCCTCTGTAGGTCCTAGACCAGGGGTTTCAAACTCATTTTGCCCCAGGAGCTGCATTCAGTCTTTAACAAGGCCTGGAGGGCCACATAGAAAATTGGTTATATTTCCTTGCCGTTACAATGAGCAAAAATGTGTCCTGTATCCATCGTTTTGGGAATTTGATATGCTTCCTGACTGTCTAACTTTCATTTCGGTGATCATTAGTCAAGAAACTGTATGAATGTTGGCCCATTATCATTTCTACACAGTTATTATTATTTTAAAACAAACCACCCACGGGCCACATTGGACGCTCCCGTGGTCAGGATGTGGCCCGCGGGCCATATGTTTGACACCCCTGTCCTAAACCAATAGAGATGTGAAAGAAAGAAAAAAACAAAAAAAACATTTCAGAACGCTGAGGACACGTTCCAGGCAGCCTACATCGCAGATGATCAGATCGTTTAATCATCGTGTTTATTTGTGCTCCTGGAACATATGGAATGCAACCTGACTGTAGATGGAATTCATTCATAGGGCATATTGGTTTTTAGCAGTGTGGCCCCTAACAACATTCATGAGTAATCACTTACAATTAAATTCCAACCAGGAAGGGAATAGTCTTAAATGTAGCACATTTGAATGGGGAACTTCATCAATTAATTTTTACAATCCTTTAAGGTGGCTGATTTGCACATATAAACAAAACCAACCAAAGCTGGCTGCTCTGATTGCATCTTTCCCAGTAGGCAAAACTGATTGATGTAAATGATGTCATTTGAACCAGTTTTGTCCACTGGGTTGCTGGGAAACCATGTCAGACTGCTAGTCTCCATTTTCTTTCCGAGAAACGTCTTCATTTCTACCTCAAATTGACCTAAAACTGAGATAGGAACTGAGACATTCTGAGCAATATCTCTTTGGCTTCACAGGCACTCAACTAGACATAAAAGTTGCAACGATTTCCGTGGGGTGTTGCTGGAGACTTTCTGTATAGTGTTCTCTTTCCTCAATATTTTACATCAGGATGAATACTGTCACATAAGCACCGTATCACTATTTGTGATGAAGCTCAGGACTCAGTCAGTATGACTTTATATTATTCTCTAGCGGCTAGCCTTAATAAAAGCTCTTAAGGTAGTCTGAGACAACTGATAACCTCACTTATAAACATTTAATCTGGTGAGAGGATATTACTTTAATGCGATGCCGTGGATTGATGTATTAAGCCATACTCATTTCCTCAATGAATTTTCAGAGTAGTTTCAAGGCTTTTTGACAAGGAAGGCCAGAAAAGCTACAAATTAAGTCCACTTAAAAAATAGAACCCTCTTGTTTCTTTCAGCTTTCTAAAGGGTCACAGTGTCATTACATTGTGCAGTGGATAGAGTCTGTTGCTTTTAAACGGTCCGTAACAGAATGGTCTTTATGCGCAGAGTCATTTCATATTCAGCTTTTAATATTGAGACTATTCAGTGGCTAAATTACTTCAGTGGGAATAATTCACATCTGGCTACTTTAAAGTGTATTATTTCCCTTGATTAAATGTTCAAGCCTGCAGGTTTATTTATTTAACCAGGTTAGTCTCTTTGAGATAAAAAACACATATATTTCAATAGAGACCTGGACCAAGACAGCAGCTTCAACATAACATCGTCAAACAAACAGGCACATGACATCCACCTGATTAAAATGACATCAAAACAACGGGCAGAACGTCAGCCACTAACATGTACGCAACACAACATCAGAATGTAATACGTTATTAAACATCACAGCTAGTTATGGTCTTTCTGATCTCACTCACATACCAACCAACTTACTTAAGGACCACAGTTCCTCCAACAATTTTTTATTTTACTAGGCCAGTCAGTTAAGAACAAATTGTTGTTTACAATGAGAGCCTAGGAACAGCGGGTTAACTGCCTTGTTCAGGGGCAGAACGACATACTTTTACAGTTACTGGCCCAACGCTCTAATCACTACCTGCCACCCTATCAATGGCATGCTCTCTTAGAAGTTTGAAAATTAGTAGAAAGCGTTGTTAACAGTGGGTGGTGAAACAGTTGTAGGTTGTCAAAGACAATACGTTTGATAGAGAGGTGTAGCCCTTTCCTGCAGTCGACTGACCAGAAGCGCCCTCTATTGTCCTCGTGGGTGGAATGTTATTCATATTTATCATAATTTCCTAATTAATAAACGGTATTTATTTATTTTAAACACAAAACATCTGGTGTTTCTATGTCAAACTGTTTTTGTTATATTTCAGTCCTCTGTGATGTACAGTATATAAAGTGTAATATTGGGATGCAAACTCAAAATTGAATCCATCTCATCTCTATATCTGACATGGTACAGGTGTCTTCTTTTTTTAAGCCCATAACCACGTGTGTGAGGTGTACACTTTTGTTTCAAAGTAGATTTGTTTAAGACTACCCAGAAACACTCTGTGTGACCCTGATTTAGCCCACTGCAGTAACAGGTTTTAATTACCTGATTGCTAGCTTAGAAACAATATGACTTAAAATAGACAGCGTGAACATTAAAGACGTTTACTGTTTTGTACTCCTACACTCCTACTGTGGAGAGGAGAGTTTCAGGCCGTTGCTATGATACTACTGCATGTCCCTGTACTCTTCATTGGAGTCTTCATTCTCTCTCTCTTTAGGCCAAAGGACCTCAGACCTTGTGTATTCCAGAATGAGATAGTCAAATTGGTGTGTTCCATAGTGTCTAGCGCTGTTTTTGGGTGGTTTAGGCCCCATCTCTCTCGCTCTCTCTCCCTCTCTCTCTCTCTCTCTCTCTCTCGCTCTCTCGCTCTCTCGCTCTCTCGCTCTCTCGCTCTCTCGCTCTCTCTCTCTCGCTCTCTCGCTCTCTCGCTCTCTCTCTCGCTCTCTCTCTCTCTCTCTCATATATTACATGCACACAATAATGTGATTATTGCGGATAGTCAGATTAATATAATAGTTTGATTCAAACTTTTACATGCTTGCACAAATGATTATTTCCTTAATCCTGTTTACACGGACACATCAGAAATCTGATGGCACTCTGATAAATGCAGAAAAATCACCAATTAAAAGAAACATTCTACCACCACGTTATTCTGAGTTCGGACATATAAAGTATAAAAGACTTAACTAATGATTACTAAATGGTTTATAAGGACCTATATTAAACATCTTAATGAATGGAGTAATATTAAGTCAACTATGAATACAACTCTCTGTAAATGCTATATTTATTGGACTTATTAAAAAGTACTACCGTTGTTTGGGATGATAACGTTGATTAATACCTGGAATCTTATTATTAAAGGGATGCTTCGGGATTTTGTCAATGAAGCCCTTTTTTTACTTCCCCGGAGTCAGTTTTGCGAGCCAATGCTAACTAGTGTTAGTGCAACGAATGGAGGTCTATGGTATCTACTAGCATGCTACCAGTTACCATAGACTTCCCAGTCATTTTGCAACTTCCTTCAAACTGCACGCATAAACAACATAAAAATGGTATCCACGAGTTCATCTGACTTTGGGGAAGTAGATAATCCTGGGGAAGAAGATCATCCAAAATCCTGATGTATCCCTTTAATGCCTGATGAGATAATCTTTACCCGGAACCTTATTATTGCCATGAACTGTTCTTTCCCTGGAAGAACAAACATGCTATGGCTTTAACCTAACAAGGAACCCCCCCCCCCCTGCCCCCCTCCCCACCCACTCACACACACTAATCAGACCTATAACAATTGGGACAGGTTTCCCTGGTAGATACTGACAGTGCCATTAAGTATTTAACAACAATGGTGTTTACAGGATAATATATTCTAGGCTAACCTACTTTATTCCCTGCATGCTAATTTCAATATGTATTTATTGTTACTGTGTGTATGTCGCCGTTGTTTATTTTGAATATTGAACGTACATTTTGTTTTTGAATATGGCTAGAAATTCATATATTGTAACGTTCGTCTTGTGGTGCATGAACGGACCAAGGCGCAGCGGGTGATGAATACATACTGAATTTATTTAACAGACGAAACACTGACAAAACACTAGGAAAATACAAAACAATAAACGAAGGCAACAGACCTGAAACAAATGAACTTACATCGAACAGGAACAGACTACCTAAAACGAACGAACAAACGAAACAGTCCCATGTGGTATACACTGACACAGGAACAATCACCCACCAACAAACAGTGAGAACCTCCTACCTTAATATGGTTCTCAATCAGAGGAAACGTCAAACACCTGCCTCTAATTGAGAACCATACCAGGCCACACATTAACCCAACATAGAAAACACATAACATAGACTACCCACCCCAACTCACGCCCTGACCAACTAAACACATACAAAACAACAGAAAACAGGTCAGGAACGTGACATATATGTTATCTCTATTGCTAACAGGGATCATCTTGGTAATGTTCAATTTTAGAAATATTTTCACTTACTAGTCCTGGAGAAGCAGCACAGTGTTGTAGCTACAAGCTTGTGCAGTAGTCTTAGATTTAAAAAAAAACGTTCACGTCCTCTTCACATGGCTGTATTAAATATATCAAATATTTTCATTGCGGTATCACACATAGATTTAAGGATTTCTTCCCCTTTCCACTTCCACAGATATAGATGTTAAAGATTGATCTTAAACAGAGAGCCAGAGTGTCACATTGCTCACCAATGTAACCTTTCCTTGGTCTCTGAGCAGCGTGATTCTCTCTCGCATGGTGCAAGCTCTAGTACTCCACTTTGTTGGACCACAATACTTGGGGGGCCAAGAGGTTTCTCTGGCCCCGTTGACTGTCAGTGATGCAGTTTAGCTTTTTTGTTTCTCCAAGGCCCTGAGGAGGAAATATATAATTGAGAAATCAGCAGGGGCCCTTCCTACTCCTCAAAGTCGTTGGCTTACACACTGTGTTCCCACACCAATCATCATCTTAACGGCTTAGCCCTATTTGTACTTGAAGATTGTATGGATGGTGGCGTCTGCTTCTTATCCTGGCAGGGGCTGTGAGGGAAAGTGGAAAACTTTTGGTCTGGTATGGACACAGTATTGATCTATCTGCAGTATTGTCCCATCACACACAGTATTGATCTGTTTGTAGTATTATCCTCCCACACACAGTATTGATCTATCTGCAGTATGATCCTCTCACACACAGTATTGATATACAGTATTTGCAGTATTATCCTCCCACGCACAATATTGGTCTATCTGCAGTATTGTCCCATCACACACAGTATTGATCTGTTTGCAGTATTATCCTCCCACACAGTATTGATCTATCTGCAGTATTATCCTCCCACACAGTATTGATATATCTGCAGTATTGTCCCATCACACACATTATTGATCTATTTGCAGTATTGTCCCATCACACACAGTATTGATCTATCTGCAGTATTGTCCTCTCACACACAGTATTGATCTATCTGCAGTATGATCCTCCCACACACAGTATTGATCTATCTTCAGTATTGTCCCATCACACACATTATTGATCTATTTGCAGTATTGTCCCATCACACACAGGATTGATCTATTTGCAGTATTGTCCTCTCACACACATTATTGATATATTTGCAGTATTGTCCCATCACACACAGGATTGATCTATTTGCAGTATTGTCCCATCACACACATTATTGATCTATCTGCAGTATTGTCCTCTCACACACAGTATTGATCTATCTACAGTATTGTCCCATCACACACAGTATTGATCTATTTGCAGTATTGTCCTCTCACACACAGTATTGATATATTTGCAGTATTGTCCCATCACACACAGTATTGATCTATTTGCAGTATTGTCCTCTCACACACAGTATTGATATATTTTGCAGTATTGTCCTCTCACACACAGTATTGATATATTTGCAGTATTGTCCCATCACACACAGTATTGATCTATCTGCAGTATTATCCTCCCACACAGTATTGATATATTTGCAGTATTGTCCCATCACACACAGTATTGATCTATCTGCAGTATTGTCCTCGCACACAGTAGTGATATATTTGCAGTATGATCCTACCACACACAGTATTGATCTATCTCCAGTATGATCCTCCCACACACAGTATTGATCTATCTGCAGTATTGTCCTCTCACACACAGTATTGATCTATTTGCAGTATTGTCCCATCACACACAGTATTGATCTATCTGCCATATTGTCCTCTCACACACAGTATTGATATATCTGCAGTATTGTCCTCTCACACACAGTATTGATCTATTTGCAGTATTGTCCTCTCACACACAGTATTGATCTATCTGCAGTATTGTCCCATCACACACAGTATTGATATATCTGCAGTATTGTCCTCTCACACACAGTATTGATCTATTTGCAGTATTGTCCTCTCACACACAGTATTGATATATTTGCAGTATTGTCCCATCACACACAGTATTGATCTATTTGCAGTATTGTCCTCTCACACACAGTATTGATATATTTGCAGTATTGTCCCATCACACACAGTATTGATCTATTTGCAGTATTGTCCTCTCACACACAGTATTGATATATTTGCAGTATTGTCCCATCACACACAGTATTGATCTATCTGCAGTATTATCCTCCCACACAGTATTGATATATTTACAGTATTGTCCCATCACACACAGTATTGATCTATCTGCAGTATTATCCTCCCACACAGTATTGATATATTTGCAGTATTGTCCTCTCACACACAGTATTGATCTATCTGCAGTATTGTCCCATCACACACAGTATTGATCTATCTGCAGTATTGTCCTCTCACACACAGTATTGATCTATTTGCAGTATTGTCCTCTCACACACAGTATTGATATATTTGCAGTATTGTCCCATCACACACAGTATTGATCTATCTGCAGTATTATCCTCCCACACAGTATTGATATATTTACAGTATTGTCCCATCACACACAGTATTGATCTATCTGCAGTATTATCCTCCCACACAGTATTGATATATTTGCAGTATTGTCCTCTCACACACAGTATTGATCTATCTGCAGTATTATCCTCCCACACAGTATTGATCTATCTGCAGTATTGTCCTCTCACACACAGTATTGATCTATCTGCAGTATTATCCTCCCACACAGTATTGATATATTTGCAGTATTGTCCTCTCACACACAGTATTGATCTATCTGCAGTATTATCCTCCCACACAGTATTGATATATTTGCAGTATTGTCCTCTCACACACAGTATTGATCTATCTGTAGTATTTTTCCCAACACAACCCTGATGATTACAATAATTTGCACTGTGTTTAACTGCATAACCTGTAAAGAACAGACAGGTATCAACATGCATTGAGAAGGATAATACAGTACACCCCAGTTAAAATAAATATATTCTGTCAAAGTTTTGCTGCTTCCAAATGTTGATGTTGAGTGTTGACATTAATATGAAGGGTATTGATGCAATTAAAAAATATATATATATTTGCATATTGTGCACAATTTTATGTTAGTACGATGAATGCTTTTTTTGACATTATGGAATTTCATTTTATTCCGCCCCGGTGGATTGTCAGAAGGTAAAAGCTTTCTGCTCACGATTTTTATGCTGAAATTGTGAAAACCTCAATTGGGTGTAAATAATGAGGAGGAGGAGCAAGCCACAGTAACATACTTTAATTCAGATAACTAATTACTACTGAACAACGAAATCTATTTTTTTTATGACAACAGGTATGCATAATGATCAGAGAGACAGTTAGTGATGAGGGTGTTGACTACAGTATCACCTATGCTGTGAGCCTTGAGCTAACATGCTGACACAAGATCATCAGAAGGAAGCATTTGCAGATTTCCCTTCCCAGGATATCAAGCAAGTGGTCAAGTCATTTAAAGCTGTTGATTTATTGTCAAGCTAAAGGTTCAGTGACGTGGGTAAGCCACGTATGTTGTGAGGTTTATTCATATTTACTTACTCTTGACCATATCACCTCTCCTTTCCTGGTGAAATTAAACCCTGGCTGTGGCTCTAAGGCCAGGTGAAAAGGCATAATAATAAAATAGGAATTCTCGACTGGAACCTAACAAAGATTCAAATGCTTTCATAGCATTCCACATTCTTTAATTAAATCAATACATTTGGCAGAGCAGAACGGTTTAGAAAGAGAAGCAGTTTTTTATATAATGTAATAGATTGGAAATGCACTAGACTAGCCCTTTCAAGGCTGTGTGTTTGAAATTGTTGTGAGATACCAGTTGAAAGCCCTTCAAATTATAATATGCTACTCAGATGGAGGCAAGACTCATTCATCATTGGTTCTGCGATTAGTAAAATGTAATAAATCATCTACTTCTTGATTTAAAAAAAAAATATATTTATTCAACTAGGCAAGTTAGTTAAGAACACATTCTTATTTACAATGACGGCCTACCCCGGCCAAACCCAGACGATGCTGGGCCAATTGTGCGCCGCCCTATGGGGCTCTCAATCACATCCAGATGTGACGCAGCCTGGATTCAAACCAGGTACTGCAGTGACGCCTCTAGCACTAAGATGCAGTGCTTGAGACTGCTGCGCCACTCGGGATCCCATTCTTAACGAGTGAACATTCAACAGTGTCTGATATCCCGTACAATGGGTACGGAGCCAATATCACACTGTGACATACAGTACTGGCTGTTATCAGCTTTGACTCCTGGCATAGGTTCTAGACAAGATCCTTTAACTGTCTTCTGGAACCATACAAAATCACCCAGAGTTGAAAAACACTATCACATTGCTATTGGGTGAATCTTCCCTTTAAGAGACATGGTTTAGTTTAGAATTATGACTTGCAAAAAAAAAAATATATATTTATATTACTGTATTATTTACTTTAATGTTCACCTTGGACGTTTTCCTTTGTGAGATTAAAAGAATAATTTCAAAGCAGTAAATAATCTGCACTGGGACATATCATATTCTCTGACGGTCGGTGAATTATTTATTATAATCTGGCAATGCTGCGGTTGTTTATCATATATTAATGTGCTACATCAGGGAGCCGTTTCTCTCCGTCTGTAGCAGGCAACATGTAGTATCTGCCAGGATTCATGGAGCTGCAGTCACAGGATGTTAATCTGACTGCTTCGGGGCTCAATCACAGGGGCTGTGATCATTCTGTCCCACAGACACCTTGTCGCCACACCACGTATTCCCAATTACGAATGCTAAAGAACAAATGGTTTAACTGAAAAACGTATTTTTTTTTTTTAGAAGAGGGAGAATTCATGAAAAAGTGTTCATTTGAATGTTTTGGGTTTTAAAAAAACAGATTTAAAATGAACTGTGCAACTTCAAAAAGCTACCATGAGCACACATAAAGCCATATTGCCACATATTCACTCTTATAGACTAACTGTTTCATAATGTCCCGTGCTTGCATTTATAAGGTACTAGACCATATCACACTTCATAAGAACATGAGTCAAGGAAAAGGGTTAACAGATTTTATGCAAATGGTTTTGAAAGTCTGATTCACACTCACATTGTTTACTGTTCTTTTTATTCTTCTTCGTTAGTTTTAATTAGTTTTATTTGAGTTCAGTCGTGATGACAAGGAACCTGGTGTCCCAGTCCGTGTGCAGATGAATAACATGAGACCCATAGCGGTGGAGCTCTGTGAATAACTAAGATATTACATTGTTTATTGTGATTTTGAGTTCAGTTGAGGTGACGGTACTTCGTCTTCTCATTTCTAGGCATTTGTTCACTGTGTGGGCGGAGTGATAATATGTTACCGTGAGGTAGAGGTGGAGCTCTCAGTGTAGATGTTACCATTTGTCTGTAAGTCATCAGAAGGAGAGATTGGCTTCAGGCTCATTAGACAGAACAGCTGGTTGGGTAATGAACAGTGAACAGCATGTCACTAGGTTCACTCAACTTCCCACCAGATGTACAGTATTATTGAGAATGTGACTATGATTGAAAAGGGAAAAAATAGATGAATGGTGATGCATCATTAGCTAGTAATGGTTAAATCCCTTTGAAAGTAGGGCAGTACTTGTAGCCTATACAAAATAAATGTTAAGTGGCTTTCCCTTACATTTTGTTTACATATTTTACACTATTGCTTGATAAAAATAAATGTAAAAAACATATTAGAAGTTCATACAGAGTATCATACAAAACATTGAAACAACCGTATCCATCCATTTCACCCAAGCTTTGTCAACCAATCATGGAGGGGAAGAGTTTGAACTATTATTCTAACTAAGTGCCATTTGGAAAGATGATGAAAAAAAATGTATTTCCTAAACTCTTCAGCTTTTTACAATTACTGGTCTTCACACACTAGAAATCCCAGCTGTCACTCGGAGTACTGGGTTGATTCCGGCTGTAATCCCTCACATCAACTCCTACAGTCCCCCTTTATGATTAGCCAATTGTATCATTATGTTGTCCATCCCATCCATTTTAAACATCCCCGTCACTTACTCCCAAGTGGGTCGACGTTTATTTGGAAGGAGGCAATAGCAACAGCTGAGGTAAATACTACAAAAAAAACCTTGACAGCAGCGAGATGATATCTAGTACATTGTGAATCCATCAATGCAACCATTATAGTTTAATGTAAGTACATGCATTAACATCTTGTATTCATACTTGACTTGCAGTCTTTTCAACGTTATGATGAAACGTCCTATTGACAGTTGCAAACCCTCGGTAAAGGACTTGCAACACCTATCATTTCCTACTGAACCTTACATCTAATATTACAACTGATATGATGTCCCGTATACTGAACCTTACATCTAATATTACAACTGATATGATGTCCGTTGTACTGTAACTTACATCTAATATTACATGTAATAAATTGTCCGTTGTACTGTACCTTACATCTACTATTACATGTAATAATCTGTCCATTGTACTGTACCTTACATCTAATATTACAACTGATATGATGTCCCGTATACTGTACCTTACATCTAATATTACATGTAATAATCTGTCCGTTGGACTGTACCTTACATCTAATATTACATGTAATTATCTGTCCGTTGTACTGTACCTTACATCTAATATTACATAAAATAATATGTCCATTGTACTGTACCTTACATCTAATATTACATGTAATAATCTGTCCGTTGGACTGTACCTTACATCTAATATTACATGTAATAATCTGTCCGTTGGACTGTACCTTACATCTAATATTACATGTAATAATCTGTCCGTTGGACTGTACTTTTACATACCTCTGTACTATAGTGAAGTGAGCAGGTGACTTCTGAAGGCTCTATTTGTAGATGTGATTGGGATCAAAATGATATATATATATTTTTTTTAAGTAAAATCAAAATGTCTGAAAGTTAACATCCATCCATTGTGACACGTTGTGTCTGCTGTTTTACAATGATTACATCATTACTTACATACAGTATACACTGAGTGTACTAAACATTAGGAACTCCTTCCTGATATTGAGTTGCAACCCCCCCCCCCCGCTTTCAGAACAGCCTCGATTCATCAGGGCGTGGACTCTACAAGGTGTCAAAACTGGCCCATTTTGACTCCAATGCTTTGCAGTTCTTGACACAATCCTGGCACCTACTACCATTCCCCGTTCAAAAGGCACTTACATATTTTGTCTTGCCCATTCACCCTCGGAATGTCACACATACACAATCCATGTCTCAATTGTCTCAAGGCTTAAAAATCCTTCTTTAACCTGGCTCCTCCCCTTCATCTACATCTACACTGACTGAAGTGGATTTAATAAGGGATCATAGCTTTCACCTGGATTCACCTGGTCAGTCTATGTCATGGAAAGAGCACATGTCATGTTTTTGTACACTCAGTGTATATTCTCCACACAGTGGCTATACTGTATTTGTCCCAAAACATTAAGGGAATGTTGATACTGTGACATCCTGAAGCACTGTGTGACACCCACAGAAGTCCATATGTTAACTGGTCTCTGTCAGGAATAGCGTCTGTGTATGGTTGGCCCTGGCAGGTACAAATATCTATACTAACCTTTCTGAGCGGCCGCATCCCTCGGGTCCGCCATTGAAATTATAATTAACTTGTGAGGAAATGTGGGCATTTTTCTATTAGAAGAGACATCTTGTCAATTTCAATCCTGGCGGAGATAGTCACAGCACTTCCTGTTGGGAAAAAGGTCAATTGCTGAGTGTAATGAGTGATTGACTCAAGGCAGAACAGTTCACACTGTGTTCTGATCAAGTACCAAAATGGGATTTATTTCCATATCATTTTCCCTCTCATTTATAATTTGGTATAGAAAATCAGGCCCTGATTGAAGTGCCCGCCGTTAGGGCCAATCCTGGAGGAGAAAAGTAATTGAGCTTAAATAGAAGGGTGACACGAACATAGATGTGCGTTTTCCTGAGCCAGCTAGGGACTAGGGACAGACATGGACTAATACTGCCAAGACGGAGCAGAACTCTCACTTAGTCCTGCAGTATGGTGCCCATTTTAGGAAAGCTGAAGTGTGGTGCCCATTTTAGGGAAGCTACACTTTGGAAATAGTTGTATTTTTTTTTTTTTTTACCTGAAACTACAACTCATCAATGAACAATACAAGGTAAAGTAGTCAGCCACACCCACAAATCATTCATGTTTTCCAACGTAAAGTCATGCTGTGGATGTTTAACTATGTTTTTCTCTATGTTTAGAATATTTAGTATTGGTACGACATGATATATGATATTCCGATAGTTGAACAAGTAAAGTAATTCAGAAGAAAGTAAAGAGATGAATAATGTAAAAGGCTGGTGAGATTGTTATAGGGACTCAGTAGTGTTAGCCTGGTAGTCTGGAGGATTGAATATTTATAGAAGTTGTATGACTAACGACTGGGACAGTAGAATACACACAAAGTTTGATGATAGCTTGTGGGCATATGATATTTTTTGTTTATATTATTGCATGACACATGCACACACACACACGCACGCACGCACGCACGCACGCACACACACACACACACACACACACACACACACACACACACACACACACACACACACACACACACACACACACACACACACACACACACACACACACACAAGTATGATGTTATGACAAACCTTTGTGGCTTGTAAATCTACTAATGGAGCACATACAAAAATAATCCTGTCGAGGGCAGCAACTCTGTTTCTTTTACACTATTTAGTAGCCAATGTCCAAAATAGTTGGATGTTGGATGTTGCCTTGATAGAATGAGGAATCTCCAATCCAAACCTCCTTTGGGATTAATCAGAGGTTGTTTGAAGTTCTCGTATTAGTTTAGATGTTTTTATTGTATTTGGAGTATCTTTGGGACGACCAGTGGGTTTGTTTGTTTGTACCAGTGCTGTAACTCTTTAGTGAATGAAGCAGAATTTTTAGGGATCTGCGTGATTGTAAATCATGTGTCACGATCGCAGATTTTTAGAGAAACAGCAAATGTCGGTACGTATAAGTGTCATATATCGGCTGAAAGCTTAAATTCTTGTTAATATAACTGCACTGTCCTATTTACAGTAGCTATGACTACGAAAAAATTCCATGCTATTGTTTGAGGAGAGCTCCTAACAACAAAACACTTTTTTTCACCGCGATAGGTTTGATAAATTCACCTCTGAAGGTGAAATGCGTACTTACATTCCTTTTTCATATCCTAAACGATTTTGTATTTTTTCTCGTTCAATTTGCAAATAAAGGAATCTGTGAAATCAGAATTCAAGGTCCAATTAAAGGAGAAGGTTCCAGAAATAAGTCTAAATCCTATCAGAATCCAAATGTTTTTTCTGTGTAAGCAAACAGCTTTCTGATGGATAAAACGCAAAGAAGGGTTTCAATTGGCTGAGAACATTCCAAAATGGACACACACACACACTACAGCTCTCGTTCTACCGACGCATGCGGATGTGAAATGAATCCTTAGATGATCAGGTGCTTTTTCAATGACAAGTTATGCAAACAAATTCCATCATGTTCATGTCTACAACATGTATGTGTGATAGGGATAAACACTGTAAAAAACAATGTAGTTGTTTCAACTAATTATTATTGTACTTCAAGGTAAATCTCAGCTCTGTTAAAAGTACACTCACAAAAAAGTTGCATTTATGATTTAATAAGGAGTAACATTAAACAGAGTGACATGCCCCACCAACATTAGACAATTATACAGAAAATAACTAACATTTGCGGAAATAAGTGAATGAAATCAATGATGAGAGAAACGTCAGATTAACTGATAATTGTCACGTTGACGTGGTGGAGTAGCAGGAAGACCGGAAGGCCATCCTCCAAGAGATTGTGAGTTCAAATCCCAGTTGAGGACATGTTGAATATTATTTGCTGTATAAATTAGCAGTCATAATGTATGTCAAATATGCAAGTTGATAAAAATGTATGTCATATGCAGTGTGTATGTTTGTAACCAATTGCACAGCCATTTTTTATGTTAGGATGCCTAAATATTAATTTATAGTTAAAGGAACATATGAGGCAAGTTGAGGAAACAAATAATTTTACATTTACAGGATTTTTGACTGTCTTTTCAAGTTGGAGCTAAATTTGGGCCATTTTTTATTTTATTTTCAGGTTAAACTTGGACAGAAAGCGGCTGTGGAACCAGTTACAAAATAATAATTACACTGAACAAAAATATAAACACAACATGCAACAATTTCAAAGATTTTACTAACTCACAGTTCATACAAGGAAATAAGTCAAATGAAATCAATGAATTATGCACTAATCTATGGATTTCACATGAATGGGAATACAGATATGCATCTGTTGGCCACAGATACCTTAAAAAATAGGTAGGGTAACCAGTCAGTATTTGCTGTGACCACCATTTGACTCAAGAAGCTTCTTCGCATAGAGTTGATCAGGCTGTTGATTGTGGCCTGTGGAATGTTGTCCTACACGTCTTTAATGGCTGTACGAAGTTGCTGGATATTGACGGGAAATGGAACACAGTGTCGTACACATCGATCCAGAGCCCAAACAAACGTTGATAGAGACTCAAAATGTGACATGTCTGGTGAATACGCAGGGCATGGAAGTACCGGTACATTTTCAGCTTCCAGGAATTGTGTACAGATCCTTGAGACGGGGCAGTGCATTATCATGTTGAAACATGAGGTGATGGCAGCGAATGAATGGCACAGCAATGGGCCTCGGGATCTCATCACAGAATCTCTGTACATTAAAATTGCCATTGATAAAATGCAATAATGTTCATAGTCCGTATTTATGCCTGCCCCATACCATAACCCCACCGCCACCATGGGGCTCTCTGTTTATAATGTTGACGTCAGCAAACTGCTCGCCCACAAGACACCATGTCTGCCATGTGCCCGGTACAGTTGAAACCTGTTGCACTCTCCCTCAAAACTTGAGACATCTATGGCATTGAGTTGTGTGATATAACTGCACATTTTAGAGTAGCCTTTTATTGTCCCCAGCACAAGGTCCACCTATGTAACAATCATGCTGTTTAATCAGTTTCTTGATATGCCACACCTGTCAAAAGGATGGATTACTCTTGACAAAGGATAAATGCTCACTAACAGAGATTTAAACAAATTTGTGCACAACATTTGAGAGAAATAAGCTTTTTGTGCGTATGGAACATTTCTGGTATCTTTAATTTCACCTCATGTGACATGGAACCATCACTTTACATGTCGTGTTTTTATTTTTGTTCAGTACATTAAAACACTAAGATGGCACATTTCCAAGGCCTTACATTAAAATGCAAATTTGTCCATCCTGAATATATTCTATAATTAACTATCATAATTGAAATACGAGATCCAGAGTTGTTTTTTTTTTCCCATGGAGACTAACCTACTTCATGTTTAAGATCAAGCGCTAGCAGGACGAGGAGTCCAGTTCAGATCGTACGCAGTTTTTCCAGATACTGCATACACTAACTACAGGTTGTGTGGTGGGCGGAGTCTGTACACTAGAACAGACTGCTGAACTGTCACTTAGGCAACAGGCCTCCTGAAATCAGAGGAATTTAAAAGGAAGTCAAAAAGAAAAAGAAAAGCGAACATAAAACAACTATAATTCCATTCCCTCTGTCTCTGATCGTGATAGGACACATCGTCTTAATAGCGTATAACATTATCAAACATTTAACAATTAGACTCTCCATAATGGCAGGTCTCGCAACTGACAATTATAATTGACCTTTACAGTACATTCGGAAAATGTTCAGACCGCTTGACTTTTTCCACATTTTGTTACATTAAAGCATTACATTCTAAAATGTATTAAATAAAAATAATTCCTCACCAATCTACACACAATACCCCATAATGACAAAGCTAAAACAGTTTTTTTTTTATATTTTAGCAAAAAATATATATATATGCATTTACATAAGTATTCAGACCCTTTGCTTTGAGACTCGAAATTGACCTCAGGTGCATCCTGTTTCCATTGATCATCCTTGAGATGTTTCAACAACTGATTGGAGTCCACCTGTGGTAAATTCAATTGATTGGACATAATTCGGAAAGGCACACACCTGTCTATATAAGATCCCACAGTTGGTAGTGTGTGTCAGAGCAAATACCAAGCCATGAGGTGAAGGAATTGTTTGTAGAGCTCCAAGACAGGATTGTGTCGAGGAAGAAGTTTGAAACCACCAAGACTTTTCCTAGAGCTGGCCGCCCGGCCAAACTGAGCAATCGGGGGAGAAGGGCCTGGGTCAGGGTGACGACTCTGACAGAGCTCTAGAGTTCCTCTGTGGAGATGGGAGAAACTTCCAGAAGGACAACCATCTCTGCAGCACTGCACCAATCAGGTCTTTATGGTAGATTGGCCAGACGGAAGCCACTTCTCAGTAAAAGGCACGTGACAGATAGCTGGGAGTTTGTCAAAAGGCTCTCAGACTATGAGAAACAAGATTCTCTGGTCTGATGAAACAAATATTGAACTCTTTGGCCTGAATGCCAAGCATCGCGTCTGGAGGAAACCTGGCACCATCCCTATGGTGAAGCACAGTGGTAGTGTCATTCTGTGGGGATGTTTTTCAGCGTCAGGGACTGGGAAACTAGTCAGGATTGAGGCAAAGATGAACGCAGCAAAGTACAGAGAGATCCTTGATGATAACCTGAGCGCTCAGGACCTCAAAGCGCTCAGGACCTCAGACTGGGGCGACGGTTCACCTTCCAACAGGACAACAACCCTAAACACACAGCCAAGTCAACGCATTAGTGCGTTCGGGAGAAGACTCTGAAAGTTCTTGAGAGGCCCAGCAAGAGCCCGGACTTCAACCCAATCGAACATCTCTAGAGAGACCTGAAAATAGCTGTGCAGTAACGCTCCCCGTCCAACCTGACAGAGCCTGAGTGGATCTGCAGAGAAGAATGGGAGAAACTCTCCAAACACAGGTGTGCCAAACTTGTAGCCTCATACCTAATAAATCGCAATGCTGTAAACGCTGCCAAAGGTGCTTCAACAAAATACAGAGTAAAGGGGCTGAATACTTATGTAAATGTGATATTTAAGATTTTTGTTTGTAATACATTTGCAAAAATGTATAAAAACCTGTTTTTGCTTTGCCATTATGTGGTATATGTGTATAGATTGATGAGGACAATTGAATTAATTTTAGAATAAGTCTGTAACGTAACAAAAATGTGGGAAATGTCAAGTGTTCTGAATACTTTCCCAATGTATTGTATATCATAGTAGCACCACTGATTTAGCAGAACAGGTTATTCTGTATCAACGCTCCGTTCATATCCGCATCATGCTTGGGCGAATGCAAAGTTTTCAACTGTATCCCAATCGGCGCCCTTTTGCTTACATAGTGCTCTACTTCTGTTCAGAACCCTTTTAGCCAATGTCAAAAGTAGTGCACCATATAGGGAATAGGTTGTCATTTGGGACAAATGCATGTGTCGCTAAGCAGTGTGGGTCAGCGTCCACTGCCATTATATTAATACCATGTTATTATGATGATGTCTGTTTATGTATCGGACGTCATGACGAGCAATGGTTTTTGTGTTTTATTCATGCACTAAGGACACTTTACCTGACTGAATGGCAGGGTAAATATAAACACAGCCTGTCATAAAGTTTCAAGCGGAGTTCAAACACCCTTCAAGCGTAGTTCTCACCCTTGACTCTGACACCAACTCCTTGTGACTTTGAGGATGTCCTAACGTAACGGATGTGAAATGGCTAGCTAGTTAGCGGTGGTGCGCGCTAATGGCCTTTCAATCGGTGACGTCACTCGCTCTGAGACCTTGAAGTAGTGGTTCCCGTTGCTCTGCAAGGGCCGTGGCTTTTGTGGAGCGATGGGTAACGATGCTTCGTGGGTGACTGTTGTTGATGTGTGCAGAGGGTCCCTGGTTTGCGCAAGGGGACGGACTAAAGTTAAACTGTTACACTAACATGGACACCGTATGCCTGGTCTCTCTTGAACCTGAGGTAAAAAGGGGCATACCGAAGGGAAAGTATCACTTGGTGATGTTCAACAGCACTGACCCCCCCAGTTGGATTTATTCTAAAGCATAAAAAATAACATAGAAACCTTGATAACAATAAAACAAAATGAAGGATGGACAGGGAATGTAACACAAGCCCTCCTCATGTCTTAGTGTAATATTCTAGTGGCAACTTGACTTTTTACCAAGAGATGTTGCTCCATCTCCAGATCCTATTTTAATGCCAGTAAGTTTTCTTTACTTCTCAGGAAATGCCATATCTAATCCCTGACACCTGAGATCTCACCTGAAACTCGGAGCTGTACAATGCTGCCACACAAACACATGATGTCTAAACTACACAGTGGAGAGCTGTTCAATACTGCCACACAAACGCATGATGTCTAAACTACACAGGGGAGAGCTGTTCAATACTGCCACACAAATGCATTATGTCTAAACTACACAGTGGAGAGCTGTACAATACTGCCACACAAACACATGTCTAAACTACACAGTGGAGAGCTGTTCAATACCTCCACACAAACACATGTTAGAATTATCAGTCAGCCTTAAAAATATTAAAATATATATATATTTCTTTGTGGGGGGGGGGGGGGGGTTGAGACAATTGAATGGGTATTGTAATCCTTTATGAATAAAATCATTGTCATTTTCACAATGAAGTTGTTCAAAGAAAAAAAACATCAACATCAAAAAGTTCTATGTTATTTATTGATGTGGTGGTTTTTAAGATTGTCTTAAAATAGGATATTCCATGGTGTTAAATGTGTGTCTAAAAGTGTCTGTAATAGCTAAAATGACCTTAAAATCAATACATTAATGAGCACTAAGAGCCTTGGAAGGCAAGATACATCTTCTTGTTTCCACGGGAACATGCAAATACACTTTGGGTCCCATGAAGTTCAACAACTGTGTTTCTCGACGTGTGAGGTGATTTCTCATGGACTTTGCATGCCATATCAGACACAGGGGCTGTAATGTAATGAAACAAATGAATGACTGCGTCACAAATTGCACTGTATTCCCTATATAGTGCACTACTTTTGACCAGGGCCCACAAGGTACACCCATGGGGCTCTGGTCAAAAGTAGTGCACTATAATGGGAACGAGGGGGTCATTTGGGACACAGACCCTGATGAGTACAGCCTGGCTACAGCAGGGTAGAGGGAGGATGCAGAGGTACACTTTTGACTTTCCTCCAGGAAGCTTTCTCCTCTGCAGAGCCATCAACAGACTCATATCAGTAAGGGGTCATTAGAGCTGGAATCCAACTGTAGAAAGGGATTTTTGCAACATTAAATTTAACACTGCCAATTCAGTAAATAATACTCTAGTTACAGCCTTGATCGCCTTACAAAAAAACCACACTTAAGAACTTAATGGCATTTTCCTCAAAGACTGGGTTTCGAGAATCGAGGTGCTAAATTAAGGGCTTTGTAAATGAAAGCGCACTGATGGTTAAATTACATGCTCAGAATTGTATCATGTGACACCATCCATCCTTTATGAGATTTGACTGAGATTTGGTGAAAATAATCAGAAAATAACCAGAAAATGTTACATTTGAAAAGTAACAATTGTAAAGTTACATTAAATAGAGTGATAATAGCACCATTTTGGGACCATAATCTGCAGTAACTCAATAATTTGTTAACTAAACCACACTTTGTAATATACATCACGATAAGGGCCGAAAAAATGACTGAACATATTGACAGTTTAATATCAATGAATCACTCAAGGAGACTTGTGTGATTTGACAAAACTTGCAAGTTGCCATCCAATTATTGCTTTGAGAAGAGGCTTATGGGAAATGAGATAATCAATAGATTAATTAATGAATCTCCGATGCAACTCCAAAAAGATGTCATAAGTTTAAAATGAGAACCAAGGTCAATGAGATAATTAATGAGTTTTCAATTTCTGCAATCAACATATTGTCATTTTACTGTTTATTTCCTTCTTATTTTGACACTCATCTGAATCAATACTCTAAAGACACGCTTCTCTGTCACAATAGGCTAATGAAATATTTACAGAAAATAAAAAACACCAATCAGAAAACACCAACAACGAGTCAGTTCTGAACCCGAGTGAAAAATGTACTTGTAAAAGATGTTTTCTAGGATGGAGTATTTTCTGAAGCACGGTGTCTCTGTCTATGAGCTGAACTAGCTGAAGTGGAGTTAACTAGGACACGGGGACCACACAGGTTCAGCAGAGTTCAATAAAGAAAGCTGGACCAGATGTTAATGATTATGGATTAGCAGGGATGGCGTGGAATGCATCATTACTTGTACCTGAACAGTGTACAACTTCACTCAGGGACCTGTAAGAAATTTAAACCCTAGAATTGAGCATTTGCATAGATGTAACTATTTTCTATTGAACATCCTTCCCAGTCATGATGACTAACAGCTGGCCCACACCTACGCACACACCCACACGCACACACACACACGCACACACACACACGCACGCACACACGCATGCACACGCACGCACACACGCACGCACACACGCCCACTGTGTATATATATAAGTTAAGTCCCAAATAGCTCTCTATTCCCCATATAGTTCACAACATTTGCCATGGACACTAACCCCATGGGCCCTAACCCTATGGACCCTAACCCCATGGGCCCTAACCCTATGGACCCTAACCCCATGGACCCTAACCCCATGGGCCCTAACCCTATGGACACTAACCCCATGGGCCCTAACCCTATGGACCCTAACCCCATGGGCCCTAACCCTATGGACCCTAACCCCATGGGCCCTAACCCTATGGACCCTAACCCCATGGGCCCTAACCCTATGGACCCTAACCCCATGGGCCCTAACCCTATGGACCCTAACCCTATGGACCCTAACCCCATGGACACTAACCCTATGGACCCTAACCCCATGGACACTAACCCCATGGGCCCTAACCCTATGGACCCTAACCCTATGGACCCTAACCCCATGGACCCTAACCCCATGGACCCTAACCCTATGGACCCTAACCCTATGGACCCATGGACCCTAACCCTATGGACCCTAACCCTATGGACCCTAACTCTATGGACCCTAACCCTATGGACCCTAACCCTATGGACCCATGGGCCCTAACCCTATGGACCCTAACCCTATGGACCCATGGACCCTAACCCTATGGACCCTAACCCTATGGACCCTAACTCTATGGACCCTAACCCTATGGACCCTAACCCTATGGACCCATGGGCCCTAACCCTATGGACCCTAACCCTATGGACCCATGGACCCTAACCCTATGGACCCTAACCCTATGGACCCTAACCCTATGGACCCTAACTCTATGGACCCTAACCCTATGGACCCTAACCCTATGGACCCTAACCCTATGGACCCTAACCCTATGGACCCTAACCCTATGGACCCATGGACCCTAACCCTATGGACCCATGGGCCCTAACCCTATGGACCCTAACCCTATGGACCCTAACTCTATGGACCCTAACCCTATGGACCCTAACCCCATGGACCCTAACCCCATGGACCCATGGACCCTAACCCTATGGACCCATGGGCCCTAACCCTATGGACCCTAACCCTATGGGCCCTAACCCTATGGGCCCTAACCCTATGGGCCCTAACCCTATGGACCCTAACTCTATGGACCCTAACCCTATGGACCCTAACCCTATGGACCCATGGACACTAACCCTATGGACCCTAACCCTATGGACCCTAACCCTATGGACCCTAACCCTATGGACCCATGGACCCTAACCCTATGGACCCTAACCCTATGGACCCTAACCCTATGGACCCATGGGCCCTAACCCTATGGACCCTAACCCTATGGACCCTAACCCTATGGACCCATGGACCCTAACCCTATGGACCCATGGACCCTAACCCTATGGACCCTAACCCTATGGACCCATGGACCCTAACCCCATGGACCCTAACCCTATGGGCCCTAACCCTATGGCCCCTAACCCCATGGGCCCTAACCCCATGGGCCCTAACCCCATGGGCCCTAACCCCATGGGCCCTAACCCCATGGGCCCTAACCCTATGGACCCTAACCCTATGGACCCATGGACCCTAACCCTATGGACCCTAACTCTATGGACCCTAACTCTATGGACCCTAACCCTATGGACCCTAACCCTATGGACCCTAACTCTATGGACCCTAACCCTATGGGCCCTAACCCTATGGACCCTAACCCTATGGACCCTAACCCTATGGACCCTAACCCTATGGACCCTAACCCTATGGGCCCTAACCATATGGGCCCTAACCCCATGGACCCTAACCCCATGGACCCTAACCCTATAGGCCCTAACCCTATGGACCCATGGACCCTAACCCCATGGACCCTAACCCTATAGGCCCTAACCCTATGGGCCCCATGGACCCTAACCCTATGGGCCCTAACCCTATGGGCCCCATGGACCCTAACTCTATGGACCCTAACCCTATGGGCCCTAACCCCATGGACCCTAACCCTATGGACCCATGGGCCCTAACCCTATGGGCCCTAACCCTATGGGCCCCATGGACCCTAACCCTATGGGCCCTAACCCTATGGGCCCTAACTCTATGGACCCTAACCCTATGGGCCCTAACCCTATGGACCCCATGGACCCTAACCCTATGGACCCATGGGCCCTAACCCTATGGGCCCTAACCCTATGCACCCTAACCCTATGGACCCTAACCCTATGGACCCATGGACCCTAACCCTATGGACCCATGGACCCTAACCCTATGGACCCATGGGCCCTAACCCTATGGGCCCTAACCCTATGGGCCCTAACCCCATGGACCCTAACCCTATACACCCTAACCCCATGGACCCTAACCCTATGGGCCCTAACCCTATGCACCCTAACCCTATGGACCCTAACCCTATGGACCCTAACCCTATGGGCCCTAACCCTATGGGCCCTGGTCAAAAGTAGTGCTCCATCAATGATATGGGGTGCCATTTGGGATGCTACCATAGAGTGATACGGTCAGTCTTTGGCCCTAAGGGTTAGGGCCCAATGAAAGGTTAAGGGTAAATGCAGGGTACATTTCCGGTCACACGAGTCACTGGAACTGGACTGTCATGCTCCTGAAACAAGACAATGATGATGAGAATGAGAGACACATGACCTGAATATGGTGAATACATAGATAGATGTATTAGATGGACTAGATTAAAGGAACAATTTTATTTATTTTTTTACCTTTATTTGACTAGGCAAGTCAGTTAAGAACAAATTCTTGTTTACAATGACGGTCTACCAGAAGGCAAAAGGTTTCCTTCGTGGACGGGGGCCTGTGATTACATTTTTTTTTTTAAATACAATATAAATATAAGACAAAACACACATCACAACAAGAGAGACAACACAACACTACAAAAAGAGAGACGTAAGACAACAACATAACAAGGCAGCAAAACATGACAACACAGCATGGTAGCACCACAACATGACAACAACATGGTAACAAACACAACATGACAACAACATGGTAACAAACACAACATGACAACAACATGGTAACAAACACAACATGACAACAACATGGTAAAAAACACAACATGACAACAACATGGTAACAAACACAACATGACAACAACATGGTAACAAACACAACATGACAACAACATGGTAACAAACACAACATGACAACAACATGGTAACAAACACAACATGACAACAACATGGTAACAAACACAACATGGCAGCAGCACAAAAACATGGTACAAACAAATATTGGGCAAAGTCAACAGCACAAGGGTCAATAAGTTAGAGACAACAATGGCAGCCCACTGATTCCTATGGAACCTCCTCAATGGAACATCAGCCCAAAACAATTACATTCCGTGAAAATGTCCATGTGACACACAGTTGTTTTGTCACTTTTATTTTATTTACATTTAATCTTTATTTAACTAGGCAAGTCAGTTAAATAACAAATTCTTAACTACAATGACGGCCTACCAGAGAACAGTGGGTTAACTGCCTTGTTCAGGGGCAGAACGATAGATTTTTACCTTGTCAGCTCAGGGATTCGGTTACTGGCCCAACGCTCTAACCACTAGGCTACCTGCACACCTAATGAAGTGCTTTCAACACTCACAACTGGGACACATGTAACCCCCCCTTATTCAGTGAAAGCCAGTGGTTGTTCAAAGAATATTTTTTCTTGTCACCAGAAGGGGGTTCTTCACTTTTTCACTACAGGGAACTTCTCAATGTTAAATGTGTTGGCATGTGAACAAAATGTCCTAAACAATTGCCGGACTTTGAAGTTTTTTGTCTTTTATGCCAATTTGAAGCTGGGTGGTGTTTAAGACATTAATTATAAAATACTATCAGTTCCACCACCTTGACTCGTATTAATTTTTCCCCTGGTTGCTTTTTATGTTCCTTTTACTCTGCAGCTCTCTCTACCTCTCGAACATTAAGGTTGCATACCAATCATTACATGTGTAATATCTCCCTTGGAGATGAACATGTAGGCTGTGTCTACTGTTGAACCGTAGACACAGGTCATAAGATGTAGTCATCAGATGATCCAGAGGTGGATAGATATAGATTATAATGTGGATATTTGTAGAGTATATGTTGCTGTTAACCTTATTCTTAAAATTGTAAAAATGGACAACACCAGTAGAGCAAATACCACATGGACATAGCTACCACACGTACCATAGGTAGGTCACATTCATTTTCAAAACAAAATAAATATATATATATTCAAGTTGACACAGCAAAGTTTATACATTAATGGGAGGAGCATGAGAATTAAAAAAGATAAAATATAAAATTTTCCACAGCTGAGCAACTCATTAAGTAACAAAACAGGTCATTGATTTAACAGCTTTGTCCAGAGATTTTTATGGGACATAAGTGACTCTCATAAGATTTCACTATGGATCATTAAATGAGAGCTGTGGATGATCCCCCAAAACATTTTACTTTCAATAACGTCATCAGGCTTAAGGCCTTTTCCTCTACTCTCCAAAGAGTTGGGTTACCTACCTGGAGCTACAGGTACGTACTGCATATACGGAAATAAAACAGAGTTGGGTTACCTACCTGGAGCTACAGGTACATACTGCATATACGGAAATAAAACAGAGTTGGGTTACCTACCTGGAGCTACAGGTACGTACTGCATATACGGAAATAAAACAGAGTTGGGTTACCTACCTGGAGCTACAGGTACGTACTGCATATACGGAAATAAAACAGAGTTGGGTTACCTACCTGGAGCTGCATATACGGAAATAAAACAGAATGACGTAGGATAAAGCAAAGTTCTGTTAGTATTAAGACTCTATTACAAGTTTGTTTTGCATGTCTAAATAAAAAAACAAATTTAACATTTGAAATACTTTAATATACCAATGTAACGTTTAACTATTCGTCAAGTTAGGTTTCTGAACATCACACTTTTGCTTGAAGGATGGATGAGCCTCGTTGTTCAAGCCTTTTAAAATTAATTTAATAATACATGAAAATGCTTTTAAACACTTTGCATATCTTAATGGGTGACCTTCTGAAGAGAGACAGTCTAAGTGGTATGGAAGTGTTGTTGGATCTTAAAGAAACAGTCTACAGTGGTATGGAAGTGTTGCTGGATCTTAAAGAGACAGTATAAGTGGTATGGAAGTGTTGCTGGATCTTAAAGAAACAGTCTACAGTGGTATGGAAGTGTTGCTGGATCTTAAAGAGACAGTATAAGTGGTATGGAAGTGTTGCTGGATCTTAAAGAGACAGTCTAAGTGGTATGGAAGTGTTGCTTGATCTTAAAGAGACAGTATAAGTGGTATGGAAGTGTTGCTGGATCTTAAAGAGACAGTCTAAGTGGTATGGAAGTGTTGCTGGATCTTAAAGAGACAGTCTAAGTGGTATGGAAGGGTTGCTGGATCTTAAAGAGAAAGTCTAAGTGGTATGGAAGTGTTGCTGGATCTTAAAAAGACAGTCTAATTGGTATGGAAGTGTTGCTGGATCTTAAAGAGACAGTCTAATTGGTATGGAAGTGTTGCTGGATCTTAAAGAGACAGTCTAAGTGGTATGGAAGTGTTGCTGGATCTTAAAGAGACAGACAACAGTGGTATGGAAGTGTTGCTGGATCTTAAAGAGACAGTCTAAGTGGTATGGAAGTGTTGCTGGATCTTAAAGAGACAGTCTAAGTGGTATGGAAGTGTTGCTGGATCTTAAAGAGACAGACTACAGTGGTATGGAAGTGTTGCTGGATCTTAAAGAGACAGTCTAAGTGGTATGGAAGTGTTGCTGGATCTTAAAGAGACAGTCTAAGTGGTATGGAAGTGTTGCTGGATCTTAAAGAGACAGTCTACAGTGCATTCAGAAAATATTCAGACCTCTTGACTTTTTCCACATTTTATTACGTTACAGCCTTATTCTGAAATTGATTAATAAATTGTTTTTCTCATCAATCTACACACAACACCCCATAATGCCAAAGAAAAACACGTTTTTAGAAATGGTAGCAAATGTATTAAAAATATAAAACAGAAATTTGACATTTACATAAGTATTCAGCTCCTTTACACAGTACTCTGTTGAAGCACCTTTGGCAGCGATTACAGCCTCGAGTCTTCTTGGGTATGACGCTACAAGCTTGGTACACCTGTATTTGGGGAGTTTCTCCCATTCTTCTCTGCAGATCCTCTCAAACTCTGTCAGGTTGGATGGGGAAAGTCTCTGCACAGTCATTTTCAGGTCTCTCCAGAGATGTTAGATCGGATTCAAGTCCGGGCTCTGACTGGGCCAATTCGAGGACATTCAGAGACTTGTCCTGAATCCACTACTGCATTGACTTGGCTGTGTGCTTAGGGTCGTTGTTCTTTTGGAAGGTTACCCTTCGCCCCAGTCAGAGCTCTGGAGCAGGTTTTCATCAAGGATCTCTCTGTACTTTGCGCCGTTCATCTTTCCCTCGATTCTGACTAGTCTCCCAGTCCCTGCCGCTGAAAAACACCCCCACAGCATGATGCTGCCACCACCGTGCTTCACCATAGTTTCCTCCAGACATGACGCTTTGCATTCAGTCCAAAGAGTTCAATCTTGGTTTCATCAGACCAGATAATCTTGTTTCTCATGGTCTGAGTTCTTTAGGTGCCCGTGTCATGTGCCTTTTACTGAGTAGAGGCTTCCGTCTGGCCATTCCACCATAAAGGCCTGATTGGTGGAGTGCTGCAGAGATGGTTGTCCTTCTGGAAGGTTCTCCCATCTCCACAGAGGAACTCTGGAGCTCTGTCAGAGTGACAATTGGGTTCTTGGTCCAAGGCCTGACCAAGGCCCTTCTCCACCAATTGCTCAGTTTGGCAGGCGGACAGCTCTGGTTCCAAACATTTAAGAATGATGCAGGCCTCTGTGTTCTTGGGGACCTTCAAAGCTACAGAACATTTTTAGTGTCCTTCCCCAGATCTGTGCCTCGCCACAATCCTGTCTCAGAGCTATACGGACAATTTTAATTGTATTTATATTTAACCAGGCAAGTCAGTTAAGAACAAATTCTTATTTACAATGACGGCCTACCCCGGCCAAACCCTCCCCTAACCTGGACAACACTGGGCCAATTGTGCACCGCCCTATGGGGCTCCCGATCACGACCGGTTATGATACAGCCCGGGATCGAACCCGGGTCTGTTTTGACGGCTCTAGCACTGCAATGCAGTGCCTTACACCTCTGTGCCACTCAGTCCCCCACAATTCCTTCGACCTCATGGCTTGGTTTTTGCTCTCACATGCACTGTCAACTGTGGGACCTTATATAGACAGGTGTGTGCCTTTCCAAATCATGTACAATCAATTGAATTTACCACAGGTGAACTCCAATCAAGTTGTAGAAACATCTCAAGGATGATCGAGATGAACAAGATGAACCTGAGCTAAGTTTCGATTCTCATCGCAAAGGGTTTGAATACTTATGTAAATATCATATTTCAGTTTTTTTATGTTGGCAAACATTTCTAAAAAATTATGGGGTATTGTGTGTAGGTTGATGAGGATTTTTTAAATTTTATTTAATACATTTTAGAGTAAGGCTGTAACTTAACAAAATGTGGAAAAAGTAAAGGGGTCTGAATAGTTTCCTAATGCGCTGTAAGTGGTATAGAAGTGTTGCTGGATTTTAAAGAGACAGACTAAGTGGTAAAGAAGGGTCGCTGGATTTTAAAGAGACAGACTAAGTGGTAAAGAAGGGTCGCTGGATTTTAAAGAGACAGACTAAAGGGCCGTCCATACCAAGAACTATAACTATAACAATAAAAAAACGCAATCTAATTTAAGTGAACAGGGGCATTCACACTACAACCATAACTACAAAATGAGTAGAGAACGATAACGAGAGGTATAATTACAATCACTTTCAGAGCTATTTTCTGTTGTACCCTCAGAAGATAAAACTTTGACAACCAATCAAAAATGCATTCTATTGAAGCGTTCTTGGTTCTAGATGCTTGAGGATGCTCGGAGAGAAGAGAAGGCAGAGGGTACGGTAAGCTTGCCTGAATAACTGACCATGTGTGAGCATATTATGGGCCACAATAATGATAGGACGACTTGGGAGAGTGATGATCCGTGACAAACAGCGCACGAGAAGGCCATATTTTCCGATGCTAGGCATATCTGTTAATGCTGATACATCCTGACAAAATACACACTGTGACTGGCTTGCTAAAGTGCCTTTCTGGACCTGGCAAACTGTTGAGAAAATAACCATTAATCAGTCCTCGGGCAACAGTATTATTATTTGGGAATGAAACATGCATTCAATACACAGGTTTTTTTTTTTTGCGGTTATTGAAATGGAAGATTCACTGCCGTTTACAGCCTAGACTAGGATTCTTAACTCGCAAAAAATAATAATACATTCTTAAAAAAGTCATTATTGCATTGTGTTGTTATAGCCTAGGAATGATCATTGTCTTGTCCCTAAAAAGTATTAGTAGAAGCAGGCCTAATGATAGGTTGCATATGCTTCTAACTTAGTCTACACATCTGTAGTCTGTCTTCACGGTTCTCTTTGTGCCATAAAGCTACAGCTATTCCTCTTAGCTCTAGGAGTCCCGGGAAAAGCTAGACAACAATAGATTGTTGTAAGCCTACACTTAATCCAAGCATTTTATCTACTACTACTACTAGCTAATCGAGGAATGATTCCAGCTTGCTCTTGCTTGCTGAATGTAAAATAGGAGAGAGAGAGAATGTGTGATGGTGTGATCAAAATATACCATATGAGTAGCCTGCTAATGTACCTTTCTGCACCTTGTAAACTGTGGAGAATAGACCCGTTACTGATCAAACGGTTACATAATCAGAACCTAGGTTGTAGGCAGTTATTTCGGGCATGAAGCATTCAAAACAGAATGTTTGCGTGGTTATCCAAATGAGCCTACATCACTGCAGTTTTACAACCCTAGACAATGATTGTGTCCTCACTTGATAACAATAATACATTCCTCATTGTACTGTGTAGTTGTAGCCCAGGTAGAATCATGTTCCTGTCTTAAAACGTAGACCTAATCAATAGTGGAGCTTTGCGTGTTAGTGACTGCAGAGCGCAGCCTGGAGGAATGCACAAATATGCCATTTCATAATCCTTTAACTTTTTTTTTCTTGCACTTTGACAGGTAAATATTTATAGCCTTACTATTTGGCAAATGAATGGCCAACTATATAGCTGGTATTTATCTTCTTGCTTTGGCTACACATCTCTAGCCTCTCTCTTCCAACTGTTCCCGTGCTCAAATCCAGGGTAATAGCATACCCAAGCCGCACCGCTATTCCTCTTCACGTGAAATCCAAGGTCAAGCTATAAACTATGTATTTGTAGATGTTTTTAAGCTAGCCCTAATAGCAATTTTAAATTAGCCCTAATAGCCATTTTTAGCTATCCCTAATAGCCATTTATGCTAGCCCTAATAGCCATTTTATGCTAGCCCTAATAGCCATTTTAAGCTAGCCCTAATATCCATTTTATGCTAGCCCTAATAGCCATTATATGCTAGCCCTAATAGCCATTTTAAGCTAGGCCTAATAGCCATTTTAAGCTAGCCCTAATAGCCATTTTATGCTAGCCCTAATAGCCATTTTATGCTAGCCCTAATAGCCATTTTAAGCTAGGCCTAGTAGCCATTTTATGCTAGCCCTAATAGCCATTTTAAGCTAGCCCTAATAGCCATTTTGTGGAGAGAAGAAGTCATATTGTTCCTAATTGCTAAATGTAAAATGGTATTGATCCTAAAGAGACAGACTAAATTATGCAGAAATGTTGATGGATCTTAAAGAGACAGACTCTGTGGTACAGAAGTGTTGCATCTTCTTAAAGAGACAGACTAAGTTGTAAAGAAGTGTTGCTGGATATTAAAGAGACAGACAGTGGATCTAGACATGTACATCAATCCATCTGTCCAAATAACTCATCATAGTTTATTGCACAGACAAAATGACACATGAAACCATTGACAGTGTCACGTTCCTGACCTGTTTTCTGTTGTTTTGTATGTGTTTAATTGGTCAGGGCGTGAGTTGGGGTGGGTAGTCTATGTTATGTGTTTTCTATGTTGGGTTAATGGTTTGCCTGGTATGGTTCTCAATTAGAGGCAGGTGTGTGTCGTTTCCTCTGATTGAGAGCCATATTAAGGTAGGTTGTTCTCACTGTTTGTTTGTGGGTGATTGTTCCTGTGTCTGTGTATACCACATGGGACTGTTTCGTTTGTTCGTTCATTTTAGGTAGTCTGTTCCTGTTCGTGCGTTCTTCGTCTATATGTAAGTTCGTTTGTTTCAGGTCTGTTGCCTTCGTTTATTGTTTTGTAGTTTGTTCTAGTGTTTTGTCAGTGTTTCGTCTGTTAAATAAATTCAGTATGTATTCATCACCCGCTGCGCCTTGGTCCGTTCAATCACCACAAGACGAACGTTACAGACAGGATAGTACCTCCACTACTACTATTACTATAGATCAGCAGCATATTCTCCTACACAGAGAGACTTCACTGACTACAGCATATTCTCCTACACAGAGAGACTTCACTCACTGCAGCATATTCTCCTACACAGAGAGACTTCATGCACTGTAGCATATTCACCTACACAGAGAGACTTCACTCACTACAGCATATTCACCTACACAGAGAGACTTCATGCACTGTAGCATATTCACCTACACAGACAGTCTTCATGCACTGCAGCATATTCACCGACACAGACAGTCTTCAGTCACAGCAGCATATTCACCGACAGACAGTCTTCATGCACTGCAGCATTTTCACCGACACAGACAGTCTTCATGCACTGCAGCATATTAACTGACACAGACAGTCTTCATGCACTGCAGCATATTCACCTACACAGACAGTCTTCATGCACTGCAGCATATTCACCTACACAGACAGTCTTCATGCACTACAGCATATTCACCTACACAGACAGTCTTCATGCACAGCAGCATATTCACCTACACAGACAGTCTTCATGCACTGCAGCATATTCACCTACACAGACAGTCTTCATGCACTACAGCATATTCACCTACACAGACAGTCTTCATGCACAGCAGCATATTCACCTACACAGACAGTCTTCATGCACTGCAGCATATTCACCGACACAGACAGTCTTCATGCACAGCAGCATATTCACCGAGACAGACAGTCTTCATGCACAGCAGCATATTAACCAACAGGCATTCTTCACTCACTCCAGCTTCTTAATGGATAATGAATGCATGTCCATTTAGAATCCCCTCATCCCTGCAATTATATCAAAGATGCTTTGTTGGATTGCCATGCAGAGACAAATCTGAATTCCCCTCAACTCTAGTTGTACAGGAGTATGGGATGCAGCTATTTCCACAGTTTTAACCCTCTGGAGTTGGGTTGGCAGGGCTGTACAATCAGTATGCAGCAAGCAGCCAGCTAACTCTGGTGGCTATGGGATGGCATCGGCTGTTCCACGGTGCAAAAACATTAAGGAAAGACGTTTCCCCCCCAAGCTATATAGAAGGCTATGTATAAAACCCTGACCTGGTTGTCATTTCCATATTCTATTCAACCTCTATTAAAGGTCCAATGCAGCTTTTTCTCATCTCAATATCAAATAATGTCTAGGTAACAATTGAGCACCTCACTGTGATTTTGTTCATTTAAAATTGTAAAAAAAAAAAAAAGCTTCTTAGCTGTTTCTCAAGCAATACTTTTTCTATGGCTGTCTTGGAGTGGTCTGAGTGGGGAGAGGGAAAAAAAATATATATATTTTTGGCGGAGAGATTTGGAACTGTCTTTCTTAATGGTCCATTAACTAATTTACCACATGGTGATGTCACCATGGAAGGCCAAAATTCCACCCCACCAGACAGCTCTTACACTAAAAGGGCAACATCATAATTTTCACAATTTTACAGTATTATTCCAACCTCATAGTGTGGAAATATGTATACAGTAAAAGACAGGAAAATCCAATATATTAACTGCGCTGGGTCTTTAAGAGATCTGTTCACTCTCATTATGAAACCCACTCAGACGTTCACAGTAAACACATCCCTCAATTATTTAACAAACCAAATAAACTCTGTGAGCATTAAACCTTAGCCAAACAATTTCTTGGTGTAGCTTAAACCTTAGCCAATCAGTGTCTTGGTGTAACTATCCCTTTTGAATGATCACATCACAGAATGGAGATTGGTGGTCATTTTATTTGCTTTTGTATAATATCTAAATCATCAACCAACAACAAACAGGGAATGCTGATTGAATAGGGAAATAACATTATATGGGAATTTGTATTTGGATTATTATATAGGCTGTTTCTCATCTAATGTGGCAGATTTGCCAACAGTTTTACCTTCATCCAGTTTAGAAAAGATTTGTCCTCCATCTGTGATGCAGTTTGTTCAAGGCTTTGGTGAAGACTAATTTCACCAGCATTTTTGAGCATGTGTGACCGACATTAGCACGGGCTGTCCTGGTTGATAATCATCTCAACAGTCATAGCCAGTGGTACAGGGTGCCAGCCATTACACGTGTGTGGTTGTGTGAAATATATTTTTCTATGGTTTGTTTTATTTTTATTTTTTATTTACCGTTTTTTCCTCCAAAGGGTAGAGATGTCAACAGACTGCCTCACTGCGACCACCTAGTCTCGGTGGCCCTGTTAATTAGGTCACCACATGGGGGCATGCAACACTGATTCAGAAAACGTAGTCAAAGTACACAACTTGTTGTTTTCCCTCTCAGCAGTTGTGGACAGATTAGTAAATGTGGCCATAGTACAACTGCTAAGGGGATAGACCACTACAGGGATACAGTGGACTGGTAGATAGACCACTACAGTGGACTGGTAGATGGTCAGGTGTAGTTGTAATGTTTACAAGGCCAGTACAGTTATAGTCAGGTCTAGTGGTAATGTTTACAAGGCCAGTACAGTTATAGTCAGGTCTAGTGGTAATGTTTACAAGGCCAGTACAGTTGTAGTCAGGTGTAGTGGTAATGTTTACAAGGCCATTACAGTTATAGTCAGGTCTAGTGGTAATGTTTACAAGGCCAGTACAGTTATAGTCAGGTGTAGTGGTAATGTTTACAAGGCCAGTACAGTTGTGGTCAGGTGTAGTGGTAATGTTTACAAGGCCAGTACAGTTATAGTCAGTTCTAGTGGTAATGTTTACAAGGCCAGTACAGTTATAGTCAGGTGTAGTGGTAATGTTTACAAGGCCATTACAGTTATAGTCAGGTCTAGTGGTAATGTTTACAAGGCCAGTACAGTTATAGTCAGGTCTAGTGGTAATGTATACAAGGCCAGTACAGTTGTGGTCAGGTGTAGTGGTAATGTTTACAAGGCCAGTACAGTTATAGTCAGGGCTAGTGGTAATGTTTACAAGGCCAGTACAGTTGTGGTCAGGTGTAGTGGTAATGTTTACAAGGCCAGTACAGTTATAGTCAGTTCTAGTGGTAATGTTTACAAGGCCAGTACAGTTATAGTCAGGTGTAGTGGTAATGTTTACAAGGCCATTACAGTTATAGTCAGGTCTAGTGGTAATGTTTACAAGGCCAGTACAGTTATGGTCAGGGCTAGTGGTAATGTTTACAAGGCCAGTACAGTTGTGGTCAGGTGTAGTGGTAATGTTTACAAGGCCAGTACAGTTATAGTCAGGGCTAGTGGTAATGTTTACAAGGCCAGTACAGTTGTGGTCAGGTGTAGTGGTAATGTTTACAAGGCCAGTACAGTTGTGGGCAGGTGTAGTGGTAATGTTTACAAGGCCAGTACAGTTATAGTCAGGGCTAGTGGTAATGTTTACAAGGCCAGTACAGTTATGGTCAGGGCTAGTGGTAATGTTTACAAGGCCAGTACAGTTATAGTCAGGGCTAGTGGTAATGTTTACAAGGCCAGTACAGTTATAGTCAGGTGTAGTGGTAATGTTTACAAGGCCAGTACAGTTGTGGTCAGGTGTAGTGGTAATGTTTACAAGGCCAGTACAGTTATAGTCAGGGCTAGTGGTAATGTTTACAAGGCCAGTACAGTTATGGTCAGGGCTAGTGGTAATGTTTACAAGGCCAGTACAGTTGTGGTCAAGTGTAGTGGTAATGTTTACAAGGCCAGTACAGTTGTGGTCAGGTGTAGTGGTAATGTTTACAAGGCCAGTACAGTTATAGTCAGGTGTAGTGGTAATGTTTACAAGGCCAGTACAGTTGTGGTCAGGTGTAGTGGTAATGTTTACAAGGCCAGTACAGTTATAGTCAGGGCTAGTGGTAAAGTTTACAAGGTCAGTACATGCACAACTTTGTAGTTTACATTTCAATGAAGTTCTTCCAAGTAAAGCAACAGTATCAAAATAATATTTTCTAACAATGAAAATAGATCTGGTGGTATCGTCAAATAGATACATTCAGTACAAACTGAGTAGCAGTACGTACGTGCTTCTCAAGTTCAGAAGAGTTTGAACGTTCTATTTGGTAGAGTTCATTCTCCAATGACAACAGGAAGAAAGTTCAGTGCTCAGCGACAGACAAGACATCTCCAGTCAGAAAGCCTCGGTGTGTAACTCTCTCTGCCGTGGTTCTTCTATTCATTATCTTTTTGTCAATTACTTAGATTTGGGCCTGTGCTTGATGAGGCGGGAGCCCCTCTGTCCGGTGTGATTAGGTGTCTGTGTGGCTGGTGTTGCCAGTGGCCCTGCTAGCTGGTGCTGTGCGACACGGTCCGTGGTCACAGTGGCACTCACTGCAGTTATTCACTGGAGCTGGGAGATAGCATCTAAATGTCTGTCAGATCCATGGCTCCTGTTTAGTACGGCCATTATTTTTTATTCTGTCAGAAATGTCACTTTGAATCTGGGACCGTGTCAGTGTAAGTGTTGTCGCCCACAGGGGGCAGGCAGCTAGGCTTATCCTTCCTCCCTCTACTGGCACTACTGTACATAGGTCCACACCAGCCAAGGCTTTGGTCAGAGTTTGTGGCTTTTTTTTGTGTGACCCTGACTGTCCACATCTAATGGAAAGTCAGGTTTGTTACGCTGTAAAAAGCTCATTTCCAGACGGCTGGGTTACTTCAATCTAAGGCACTTTATCATCCCTCTTCGAACATTAAACTATGCACATTAAACCACATTATCTCTCTACCTTCTGTTCTCACAGTTGTATGCAGAGAAATATTCCCCAAAATCTAAATTTACATTCCCTAATAATGTGCTGAAAGAGATGACATCGTCGATGTATCGCCAAGACACAATGTCTAATGCATGGAAGTCGCCTAAAGAGCTCATCTATTGTTGCTTGTTCACAAATGCTGATAAATGTTTCTGATCTGATGTAATAGCGAACAGTCACTATTTAAAGGTCTATAATTGTATGTTTTCCCTGTCCCTTCAAGCATTACCGTGTTCAAGATATCTGGTTTCTTTACATTGATTTATCCTTTGAATTACTTGACCCCAAGGCAAAGCCTTACAGCTAAGCCTGTGTCAATCATTACGGGATGGTATTGACTTCCACTGTGACAGGCTGAACTCCTTTAGGGTTTTGTTGACTCTGACAGCAGGGGAGGGAAAAAGTCAAGGTAGCTGTTCAATATTGGACTAGGACATAGAAACTTTGCCTTCATATTAACTTGTGTGTAACTCTTAATGCTTCACATACAGGTCACAATGGATCCTGTGGTAAACCCCACCCATCTACACACAGAATGGGAACATTCACACAATAAAATGTCCGTTCCTTATATAGCCAGAAGGATTAAGGTCTCCACTATTCCGTGGTCCTTCGAGAAGGATTAAAATGATCTATTTTAGAAGATAATTTGCATGCCAGTATCCCTGATCTGTTTTCCGTTAGCCCTAATTGACATATTTGGTTGTGAAGTATCAAGGGGAATGACACACGTAGTCATAGAGTCGTAGTCATCAGCATTACGGACACATCATCCCTAGGACATATCCCTCCGCCTCCTCCTCTCAGCTTGTCAGCAAGGTGTCCTTAAGATACCCACCTACGCCCCGGGCTGATTAAAGATCCTGTCAGCTTGCATCTTCCAGGACCAATAATTAACATGGAATCATAAAGCTGGGACTAATGAACTGGGGCTGGATAATTATGTATTCAATAAGTACAGCATGTGTCTCTGTGTGTAGTTTGCTTCTGAATTAATGCTATGCTTGCATTTCTCTGAGATGTGTCAATTATTGTACTGGCTACATCAGTCGTCAAGAGTTTCCTAATTGAACCTGAGACTTACAGCCACGTACAGTGTATTATATTTCAGGGATAAATTGAACAAATAGGATAAGGTTTGGTTTAAAGTCTTGAGAACCTTGACAGCAGTGACCAACAGAGTCATCGTAGTGGGTGGAAAACACATGATGATACGTTCATGAAAGACCTCATATTGGTTTAACTGAACGCATTTTCTTTTTTAATGTGGTATCTCTTCTCAGCAGATACTTTCACGTTCTATGCTCCGTTAACGAGGAGTTAAAACGTGTGTTCGTGGTGTCCTTTAAAGACGTCAAATTTTTTAACATCTTGATTCAATTCACTAAAGATGAATTCCATCCGTCTTGGTACCTTGGTGGCTTGGTCTGTATGTTTCTAGTGGGCAGTACCTTTTATTAAACAATTAAACACAACACTGGTTTTTCTTCTGCTATTAAGGGTGGCTTTATCTAATGTTTACCACCTCACAATGGAATGAGGATTTCATTTGAAAGTTGAGCAATTGTGGCAAAGAAATTGCAATGTCATTTTTGATGTCTGACTGAGTAGTGAGAGCACTCCCCTAGTTCAAATCATAGATTTGAGATTTTAACGCTGTCCTAAATAATGAAACGTGTTCATATTTCAGACAGCTAAATGTAATATCAAAGTCAGGGCACCCCATTATGCTCAGAGAAACACATTATACTTCAAACTACTTATACAGTATATATAACTATGTTGGATTTGAAGCCTTGATGGCCATTGGTCAGACAGCCATACACATCCACATCAAATCAAATTGTATTTGTCACATGCGCCGAATACAACAGGTGCAGACCTTACCGTGAAATGCTTACTTACAAGCCCTTTTAACGAACAATGCATTTCAAGATATGGAGTTAGGAAAATATTTACGAAATAAACTAAAGTATAACATTTTAAATAATAGTAACATAACATTAATGAGGCTATATACAGGTGGTACCAGTACTGAGTCAATGTCCAGGGGCACAGGTTAGTCAAGGTTATTTTTGAAGTGACTATGGATAGATAATAAAAAGCGAGTAGCAGCAGTGTAAAAACAAAGGGGAGGGGCCAATGTAAATAGTCCTGGTGGCCATTTGAGTAATTGTTCAGGAGTCTTATGGCTTGAGGGTAGAAGCTGTTAATAAGAAGCTTTTGGTCCTAGACTTGGCGTTCCGGTACAGAGAGAACAGTCTATGACTTGGAAGACTGGAGTCTTTGACAATTTGTCTTTTATTCCTCATTTAAACTGGGTTAGCAAGTTTAATTTGATGGAAGTCATTATGTGACATTATAAGGCACAGGCTGATGGACTGATAGACTGGTGGCCTGGCTGGTCCTAGGCAGAATCACATCCCTAATTAATATTTTTCTGGCTTCCCTTTCATGCTTATTCTACTGTGCATCATCATACTACAGTAAAAAGAGGGTCACACAGTGGGTAGGCCTACAGTACATTATGAAGAACATTTTAGGGCAGCCCAAACCATGAGGGCATCTAGCTAAAACGCCAAACGAGATGAACGTGGGTAATTTGCTAAAAATGTTGAATAATGTGAGTTGGTGTTTATTCTTTGCAATTTTTATTGTCTGAACTTTTAGTTAAAACTTACAACAAAACGACATAATGATTTTTGTTGTTGTTGTAAAATGACATACAAGGGGAAGACTTTGTACTGTATCTGTCAGCAGTGTGTCCATCATCTGTTTCATTGTCTGCATTTCATTTGACCTCGTCATAAAGAAAGATGCTTGAAATCCTACTAAAACAGATACAACTTTAAACAGGACCATTTGAACAAAAACATTTGAAATGTGAATAATATTTGTTCAGGCTATTTTAGCATCCTGTTACGTGGCGTGGTAAGGAATGTGGATATACAGTATATTGTGGTATGTTCACAGAGCAGCGAGGGCCTCAGAAGGCTCAGGAGTGATGTGTGGTGACAGTGCAGTGCCAGGCTGTTGACACAGCCGTCATCTCCTGGGTACTGGGGGTGGGAGAGCCCCAGGCCTGATTATTTACAGGCCTGTGCTGCCTGCCTGCGTGTCCTAGCTCCCTCCAAATGCACATCCCAAATGCCACAGTCTATTCCCTACACAGTGCACTACTTTTGACCAGAGTCCTATAGGGCCCCGGTCAAATGTAGTGCACTATGTAGGCAATAGGGTGCCGTTTGGAACGCGTGGCACACCAAATGTTCCGTGCACACCAAATGTTCCGTGAGGACACCAGGAGATCTCTCCTCTTCCAAGCCCCGTAATTGGATCAGAGCCATCATTTACTGATGGCCAAGTCTATGCCGTCTAGTGTGCTGCATGGTTATTAATGGCTGATGGTATCCAAAGAGCAACATGACCTGTAGGATACCACATTCTGTCAGGGATGGGAAATATATTCTATGTATCTATGAAAACTAGTGAAGTGGCATTTACTCAGAGAGAGAGAGAGAGAGAGAGAGAGAGAGAGAGAGAGAGAGAGAGAGAGAGAGAGAGAGAGAGAGAGAGAGAGAGAGAGAGAGAGAGAGAGAGAGAGAGAGAGAGAGAGAGAGAGAGAGAGAGAGAGAGAGAGAGAGAGAGAGAGAGAGAGAGAGAGAGAGAGAGAGAGAGAGAGAGAGAGAGAGAGAGAGAGAGAGAGAGAGAGAGAGAGAGAGAGAGATATTTGAGTTGAGTAAGTCAATTGTAGCCATTTGTTGGTTGTAGATTGTGTTCATTATTTGGGTTGTAGATTGTCCTTCAGACAGAGATCAAACAGAGAATTAAATATCCATCAACATCATCATCTTAGTTATACTGATAGTGTATGCAGTGGCGTAGCACAGTTTCGGCTAACTTCTTACAATTCTACACATTCTGAAAATGTTCCTTTTTTATATTGTAATAGTCACATGCTCTGAATACAACAGGTTTATTCACCTTACAGTGAAATGCTTACTTACGAGCCTCTAACCAATGATGCAGTTTAGAAAAATACGGATAAGAATAAGAGATAAAAGTAACAAGCAATTAAAGAGCAGCAGTAAAAAATAACAATATATATACATTGGGGTGCCGGTACAGTGTCAATGTGCGGGGGCACCGGTTAGTTGAGGTAATATGTACATGTAGGTACAGTTAATTAAAGTGACTATGCATAGATGACATCAGAGAGTGGCAGTGGTGTGGACAGGGGGGGGGGTTCAATGCAGGTAGTCTGGGTAGCCATTTGACTAGATGTGCAGGAGTCTTATGGCTTGGGGGTAGAAGCTGTTTAGAAGCCTCTTGGACCTAGACTTGGCACTCCGGTACCGCTTGCCGTGAGGTAGCAGAGAGAACAGTCTATGACTAGGGTGGCTGGAGTCTTTGACAATTTTTAGGGCCTTCCTCTGACACCGCCTGGTATAGAGGTCCTGGATGGCAGGAAGCTTGGCCCCATTGATGTACTGGGCCGTTCACACTACCCTCTGTAGTGCCTTGCAGTCGGGGGCAGAGCAGTTGCCGTACCAGGCAGTGATGCAACCAGTCAGGATGCTCTCAATGGACCATATCAAGGAAGTTCAGCATTATAGTGTGATTATAAAGTTAAGTATAAAGTTAATTTCCGATTAAGCCAACATATGCAGTGTTTACCGTGAATGCAGTCTGCGCTAACGAGGAAACATTGCCTTTAAATTTCTAGCGCGCTGTACCGCAAAAATTCAGCGCTATGGATTGAATTGAGCCCTAAATCAAATCACTCAAATAAAGCTGGGATTTGATTTCCAGAGCACCAGCTAAGATATAAATGACTACACTACATATGTGGAGGATTGTATTGAAAATGCTCCCTTGTCCTCAAATGCTTTCAGAGACTCCAAAACCGAAAAGAGCATACTTAAATAATTCAACAGGAATACTTAAGATGAGCTCAAAGATTCTGAAGAAAAGGTTCATTCCGTGAACTGAAGAAACTGAAGAAAAGTGTAAGACCTTTGCTGACAGAGGGAATAACACTTTCCTTCGTACATCGAGAAAGAAATAGTATGTAGAGAGAAGACTTAGGATAGGAAAGAGGATATTTAGAGAGAAGACCTATGTTAGGAAAAATTACATTTAGAGATAGGACTTAAGATAGGAAAGAGGATATTCAGAGAGAAGACAGGATAGGAAAGATGATATTTAGAGAGAAGACCTATGTTAGGAAAAATTACATTTAGATATAGGACTTAAGATAGGAAAGAGGATATTCAGAGAGAAGACAGGATAGGAAAGATGATATTTAGAGAGAAGACCTATGTTAGGAAAAATTACATTTAGATATAGGACTTAAGATAGGAAAGAGGATATTCAGAGAGAAGACAGGATAGGAAAGAGGATATTTAGAGAGAAGACAGGATAGGGAAGGGGATATTCAGAGGGAAGACAGGATAGGAAAGAAGATATTCAGAGAGAAGACAGGATAGGAAAGAGGATATTCAGAGAGAAGACAGGATAGGGAAGGGGATATTCAGAGGGAAGACAGGATAGGAAAGAAGATATTCAGAGGGAAGACAGGATAGGAAAGAAGATATTCAGAGGGAAGACAGGAGAGGAAAGAGGATATTTACAGAGAAGACTTAGGACAGGAAAGAGGATATTCAGAAAGAAGACAGGATAGGAAAGAGGATATTTACAGAGAAGACTTAGGACAGGAAAGAGGATATTCAGAAAGAAGACAGGATAGGAAAGAGGATATTTACAGAGAAGACTTAAGACAGGAAAGAGGATAATTTAAAACTGAATTTTGCAGCACCACCAGTCACTGCTGGATCGATCTGTGCAACCAAATGAGACATGACATTCTCTTGACAGCCCTGCGTACTTGTTTAGATTAATTATTTATAACCTGCTCTGGCTTAGTATGTCAGACTGGAATTTAATTGTCAAAGTCTCATTAGGCCCAAAGGGCATTTTTCCTGTCATTCATTTCACTAAATTGTGTATGTACACTTCTCAGGATGATAGTCAACACTTGTGTTGTATTTCACCTCTGTCACAATGCCTCTCTTGGGGCTGAGGACTGTTCCAATGTGTGTTTCAATAACTCTGAATATTATTTAAAGGTTATTGCTTTTAGCATTGAATTAGGTAAAAAGGGTTGTAATTGCAATGTGATCATTTCTGAAAGTACACAATTGAGTGCGTCCTCTATAGCCCAAAAGTTCTAGATTCTGAAAAGGTTGTCCATATCTCTAGCAAAACACTCTCATCAATGTGACTTTAGTTCCCGTTACTCAGCACAATTGATGAATGAAATAGCCACTTATCTACAGATACAGGTGATTCAAATATTTCATAATTTTGCTCAAAATGAACCCAGTCTTTTTTGTCAGTTGTGATTAATTGTATCAAATGTCAAGTAGAGACAGATTCAAGCCATGTGCTGTCGCTGTTGGTTAGGAATAAAGAGTGAATCTCAGACACTGCCACAAGCCCTCTTTAGAATGCCACCGACGATTACATAACCATACGTCAATCACATAGATACAAATATATTACGGTGACAGTCACAATGTAAAAGAAACAATTATACACAGGATTCTTGAATAAAACCATGGGAAGATGAGGTCATAATGGGTATTCAAATAGAGCAATAGTACAAGTACGGAGTAAAAGTGGAGGTGGCATCACAGGTTCAAAAGTGACGTGGCCAAATGTGTTTGTGTCTTTTCTGAGGCCTGGAGTTTTTCCCGCTCTCTTGACCTGGTCAGGTAAACCTCTGTGTCATATTTGTAGGCTATGACAGAGTCCAACGTTAACTATATTTCTCACTGTCCCGACTGGAGCCAGTTGTCCAATAATCTATTAATAGGCATTTATTTGGATATTATGACATCTATTAAAAAGCTGTTTAATATTATTTAGCGACGACGACGTCACAGCACCAATTTGCCTTGTTGTACCCGACTTAGCGGTTGGACTTGACTGATCTTGGACTCTCTGTGGTTGTTATGATAGAGTAAGGAATTACAGCCAGTGTGATGGAAGAGGTTGTGCTGACATCTGACTCATATCCAAATTGGGCCAGACAGAGTTTGTGGTTTTGGCTGATAGTTGGGCTGCAATTTGGCTCAAGCAAACTGACGTTGAGTAGAAACATACTTCAGAATGATGAATGCAGTGTGATCTTGTCCACAGCGGTCATGTTGTTTGTTAAAAGTATGATGATTTAAATGTGCCTATTTTTCATTATTATGACTGGCTAGATCAAAGACTGTTAGGCTATTCTATATGTTTGTGTACTCTTTATCTGAAAATCAGGATAGTTGATCAGGAAAAGTGTAATCTACCGTCACCAAAACAAGTTTCTCTGCCGACGGACAAGCGCAAAGACAAGTCAAAATATCTAAAGTTAATATAGAGTGAGGGTCCTCAAAGCAGCACAGCCTAAATGTGCTAATGGGTTTAAATATGGAGTTTAACACACGCCTGTCAATCAAGCCGTTGGCATTGTTACCGTCTGACAGTCAGGTCATCACTTCCTCAAAGGGACAGGAGCACTTTAAACACGTTACGCTGCTGCTTATCACAGATGCTGCCACCACTATCCCCTGGGCTCAAATATGTATCTTGCATTCAGCAATCGCCATGCTGAGCGTGAATAATCGAGAGTCATTCATTGTTTCACTAATGTACACTAAGCAAAAATATAAACGCAACATGGTGAAGTGTTGGTCCCATGTTTCATGAGCTGAAATAAAAGATCCCTGAAATTTTCCAAAACCAAAAAAAGCTTATTCTCTCAAATGTTGTGTACACATTTATTGACATCCCTGTTAGTAAGCATTTCTCCTTTTGCTAAAATAATCCATTCACCTGACAGGTGTGGCATATCAATAAGCTGATTAATCAGCATGATCATTACACAGGTGAACCTTGTGCTGGGAACAATAGAAGGCGACTCTGCCCCAGTTCCACAGATGTCTCAAGTTTTGAGGGAGGGTACAAATGGCATGCTGACTACAGGAATGTCAACCAGAGCTGTTGCCAGAGAATTTAATGTTAATTGTTCTACCATAAGCAGTTTTAGAGAATTTGGCAGTTTGTCCAACCGGCCTCACAACCGCAGATCATGTGTAACCACGCCAGCCCAGGACCTCCACATCCGGCTTTTTCACCTGCGGGATCGTCAGAGACCAGCCACCTGGACAGATGACAAAACTGGGTTTGCACAACTGAAGAAGTTCTGCACAAACTGTCAGAAACCATCTCAGAGAAACACATCAGCGTCCTTCTCATCCTCACTAGGGTCTTGACCTTACTGCAGTTCGGCATCGTAACCCGACTTCAGTTTGCAAATGCTCACCTTTGATGGCCACTGGCACGCTGGAGAAGTGTATTCTAGACCAGGGGTATTCAACTCTTACGAAGTCCGTAGGCTGCTGGTTGTCTGTTCTACCTGATCATTAATTTCCCTCACTTGGTGTACCAGGTCTAAATCAGTCCCTGATTAGAGTGGAACAATGAAAACAAGCAGAGGAACTGCCTTTGCGGTCCAGAGTTGAGTTTGAGGATTCTAGACAGTCAGTGGCATTTTCGAACACTCATTTGGAGATAAAATACGTGTTGAGATGAGATCTCTTTAGGGTTAGGATGGAGGTTCCTGTGAGGACATTTTTGTGGTCTTTTTAGAGATCTTTGTACATTGTTAGGCAGAGGTTGAATTGTGCCTGCAGTACAATGTACTTGCCAATTAATTATAACAGTTACATATAGAAATGTAATGTACTCTTTCAATAAAGAGTTTGTTTCCAAACTCAGCCGCAAACATTAACTTAAAACATCTTTGTCCAAATACAACTATACAGTGCCTTCAGAAATTATTCATTATTCTTCCACATTTTGTTGTGTTACAGCTTAAATTCAAAATGTATTCAATTGTTGTTTTTGTCTTCACATTTTTCAAAATTTTTCACATTTATTGAATATTAAATACAGAAATATCTCATTTCCATAAGTATTCACACCCCCTGAGTCAATAACATGTTAGAATCACTTTCGACAGCAATTACAGCTGTGAGTCTTTCTGGGTAAATCTCTAAGATTGTGTCTACACTTGACACTTTAATTCAACTTCTGGTATCAGAATACAAAGACCACGTTTAAAAGACCGGTCTAGATGCACAAAAATTGCATTGTGGTCTGATTGTGTTAAGATCTGTCTGACCACATCAGGAAGTGGATCAAAAAGTGGTCAGGAAGTGGTCAGGGAGGCATTGTGTGTGAATTTCTCCTCAGTCTGGATGTCATAAGGCTAGTGAATACAGTGGGCGATGTCATCAGCACTCTGCCCACAAGTCTGCAGAAAACGTGTGTTTTGGGAGTGAGAGGCATCTTTTTTCATTAAAATGTTGGAGGAAATACGTTCCTAGCACTTGAGGAACGTGTTTGTTGGCTTCATAAATGTTAGCCAGCTAGACTATTTAGAGAAACAGTTATTTGTTTGGCTAGATTTATGCTAACCTGTTTACAATCCATTTAGCTTTGCTAGCTAGCTTGCTGGCTATTTAGCTACAGTAGTTGGCCACTGTTGTCAAGCTGTTGTTGTGTTTTAATCAGATTTTGTGTATTGATACCCCATCTATAGTTGCATTAATAACTCCACTGTGCTCAAAGGGATAATCAATGTCTACCAATAGGTGCCCTTTTTTGGAGGTATTGGAAAACCTCCCTGGCCATTGTGATTTAATTTGAGTTTGAAATTGTATATGTACAGAGATGAGGTAGTCATTAACAAATCATGTTAAACACTATTATTTCTAGAAACATAATTCCACTTCGACATTATGGGGTATTGTGTGTAGGCCAGTGAAACAAAATCTCAATTTATTCTATTTTAAAAAATCAGGCTGTAACACAAGATTTGGAAAAAGTCAAGGGTTGTGAATACCTTCTGAAGGCACATACACAACGCCTTCCATTCCACCTGATCCTACCCCCCAGTTCACATACACAACACCTTCCATTCCACCTGATCCTACCCCCCAGTTCACACACACAACGCCTTCCATTCCACCTGATCCTACCCCCCAGTTCACATACACAACGCCTTCCATTCCACCTGATCCTACCCCCCAGTACACATACACAACGCCTTCCATTCCACCTGATCCTACCCCCCAGTTCACATACGCAACACCTTCCATTCCACCTGATCCTACCCCCCAGTTCACACACACAACGCCTTCCATTCCACCTGATCCTAGCCCCCAGTTCACATACACAACACCTTCCATTCCACCTGATCCTACCCCCCAGTTCACACACACAACGCCTTCCATTCCACCTGATCCTACCCCCCAGTTCACATACACAACTCCTTCCATTCCACCTGATCCTACCCCCCAGTTCACGTACACAACGCCTTCCATTCCACCTGATCCTACCCCCCAGTTCACATACACAACGCCTTCCATTCCACCTGATCCTACCCCCCAGTACACACACACAACGCCTTCCATTCCACCTGATCCTACCCCCCAGTACACATACACAACGCCTTCCATTCCACCTGATCCTACCCCCCAGTACACATACACAACGCCTTCCATTCCACCTGATCCTACCCCCCAGTACACATACACAACGCCTTCCCTTCCACCTGATCCTACCCCCCAGTACACATACACAACGACTTCCATTCCACCTGATCCTACCCCCCAGTTCACATACACAACGCCTTCCATTCCACCTGATCCTACCCCCCAGTTCACATACACAACACCTTCCATTCCACCTGATCCTACCCCCCAGTTCACGTACACAACGCCTTCCATTCCACCTGATCCTACCCCCCAGTTCACGTACACAACGCCTTCCATTCCACCTGATCCTACCCCCCAGTTTACATACACAACACCTTCCATTCCACCTGATCCTACCCCCCAGTTCACGTACACAACGCCTTCCATTCCACCTGATCCTACCCCCCAGTTCACACACACAACGCCTTCCATTCCACCTGATCCTACCCCCCAGTTCACATACACAACGCCTTCCATTCCACCTGATCCTACCCCCCAGTTCACATACACAACGCCTTCCATTCCACCTGATCCTACCCCCCAGTTCACGTACACAACACCTTCCATTCCACCTGATCCTACCCCCCAGTTCACACACACAACGCCTTCCATTCCACCTGATCCTACCCCCCAGTACACACACACAACGCCTTCCATTCCACCTGATCCTACCCCCCAGTTCACATACACAACGCCTTCCATTCCACCTGATCCTACCCCCCAGTTCACGTACACAACGCCTTCCATTCCACCTGATCCTACCCCCCAGTTCACATACACAATGCCTTCCATTCCACCTGATCCTACCCCCCAGTTCACATACACAACGCCTTCCATTCCACCTGATCCTACCCCCCAGTACACGTACACAACGCCTTCCATTCCACCTGATCCTACCCCCCAGTACACGTACACAACAATTGACTCTACTTGTCACTACTGTAAGTGACATTTCCCTTGATTGAGGGAGGAAATGAGATGACACTTCAGAATGGATGGTTTCAAACTTAGTTATATTCAACCGATAGCAACAAAGAGGAGGACAGTCGTCAGAGTTTCAATACCTCCCTTTTGTCATCCAGGTTCTCAGAAGTGACAGAAATTGTATTTTGGACTGACTAACTTTGACTTGTCAGATTCCTGCAACCTGTCATCATTTCAAATGCGTCTGCAGGGTCTCCGCCACTACCTTAAATCTCAGACTGAAGTCCTGTATAATTTTCCCATCTTCCCAGTTCCCTCTGTGCTAAATTGCATTGGGAGATGGATTTTTGGCATGTGAGGTTGTCAGGCCTGCGCCAGGGAAGACTTTATGCACTGGTACACCCGCTATGAAAGAAGTGAATTCTGGAGGGATGGAAGGAAATCTAAGTGGAGAGTCAAGTGCTGCCACTCTAGCAGGTCTTTTGGCATTTTTCTTTGTGTGATTGTATGTATTTAACAAAATTTACATATTTGGAGTTATCTTTTTTGAGCTTCCTCACATGGAATTGCAATCCCATACATTAGCTTTGCAATGATCATTAATATTTAATACGTAATATTAATCTAAAATAGTAACTTCATATTTATCAGAAGAAAAAAAACATCTGCAATGCATAAAATTGACAAATGCCCGCTCTAGCTCTGTCACCTTTCACCACAGATTCGAAAGTGAGACGCAGATGGATGTGGTAGATTGAGACGCAGATGGATGTAGTAGATTGAGACGCAGATGGATGTAGTAGATTGAGACGCAGATGGATGTAGTAGATTGAGACGCAGATGGATGTAGTAGATTGAGACGCAGATGGATGTGGTAGATTGAGACGCAGATGGATGTAGTAGATTGAGATGCAGATGGATGTGGTAGATTGAGACGCAGATGGATGTGGTAGATTGAGACGCAGATGGATGTGGTAGATTGAGACGCAGATGGATGTAGTAGATTGAGACGCAGATGGATGTGGTAGATTGAGACGCAGATGGATGTAGTAGATTGAGACGCAGATGGATGTAGTAGATTGAGACGCAGATGGATGTGGTAGATTGAGACGCAGATGGATGTAGTAGATTGAGACGCAGATGGATGTAGTAGATTGAGACGCAGATGGATGTGGTAGATTGAGACGCAGATGGATGTAGTAGATTGAGACGCAGATGGATGTGGTAGATTGAGACGCAGATGGATGTAGTAGATTGAGACGCAGATGGATGTGGTAGATTGAGACGCAGATGGATGTAGTAGATTGAGACGCAGATGGATGTAGTAGATTGAGACGCAGATGGATGTGGTAGATTGAGACGCAGATGGATGTAGTAGATTGAGACGCAGATGGATGTAGTAGATTGAGACGCAGATGGATGTAGTAGATTGAGACGCAGATGGATGTAGTAGATTGAGACGCAGATGGATGTAGTAGATTGAGACGCAGATGGATGTGGTAGATTGAGACGCAGTTGATGTGGTGGATTGAGACCCGTCCAATGCAAACAAACTGATGGATTTTGTGGGGGAATTTTTAATTATGCTAATTCGATTTGTTATGCTAATTCGATTTCCAGACAGTGTGCTCTCGATGGTGCTCCTGTAGAACACTGTAAGGGTCCTCAGGGACAGGATGAATTTCTTCAGCATCCTGACGTTGAAGAGTCGCTGTCGTGTCTTTCTTCATTACGGTGTCCATGTGGTTAGACCATTTCAGCTTCTCTGAGATGTGTACGCCTATACATTTTAAGTTATTGACTGTCTCCACAGCGGCCCCGTTGATGAGGATGGTGGGCATGTCCAGCCTGGTTCCTCTAGAAGTCCACAATCAGCTCCTTTGTTTTAATAACATTGAGCACTTTGTGACATCAGCTGATGTAAAAAGGGCTTCATAAATTTGTTTGATTGATTGATAGACTGATTGATAGACTGTTCCCTCTGCTACTCCACGGCAAGGGGTACCAGCGCACCAAGTCTGGAACCAACACGACCCTGAACAGCTTCTACCCGCAAGCCATAAGACTGATAAACAAGACAGCTAAATTGCTAATCAAATGGCTACCTACATTTACCCTTTTTTTTGCACTAACTCTCTTCTCTCTTGTCCCCCACCCCCCGGCTAAATTCCCAATCTGGCCCTCATACCATCATGGCCACCTAATCATCCCCAGCTTCCAATTGGCTCATTCATCCCCCTCCTCTCCCGTGTAACTATTCCCCAGGTTGTTTTGCCGTAAATGAGAATGTGTTCTCAGTCAATTGACCTTGTAAAATAAGGGTTAATTATTCACTGTGTATTTATTTCTCATGTCACTATTTCTATTTCTATATATTTTGATCTTATCTTTAACTCTGGATTGTTGGGAAAGGACCGATAGGTAAGCATTTCTAACTAGCTCTCACGTCAGAATTAGATGTTGATCCATGTTTCTCAAACGTCAAATTTTGAAGTGTTTTAAGTTACATTTTTAGGTATTAACTCTGAAATCTTAACGTTAGGCATTATGGTAAGGGTTAAGGGTTTGGGATAGGCTTAAAACAAAAATATTTATATCACTGGACTTGAACTTGCAACCTTTGGAATCAGACGCAGACGCTTACACAAATCCGCCACCCCCGTCTACAACTCCCTAGCAAAACTGAAACCTACTTGAAGGTAACATTGCTCTCTGTTGCCCCTAGTGGCCTGTTTCCACATCCCAGTGTAGTGCCTCCCTCCCAGCTTCCACCGGCCTGTTCTGGAAACTACATCCCTCTCCAAATTTCTTCTCTCCTGGCTATCATACTGGTAACATGACCACCGTTGCATTGCTGTTTTGATAGGCCCCAGCATTTAATCGCATTGAGTTAGTTACCGTTCATTCTTTGCTGTTGTTATGCCGGCGAGTTTTGTGCCTTGGTTGTGTTTATCGTCGGTTCTAGTGCTGGCTGGGTTCTAGTCTGTCGCCGGGTTCTGGCTTGCTGCCTATGTGGTGTTCTAATCTAACTGACTATCATACTGTATGGATTGATTGACTTTTAGCTGATTCCTCACCAACCTATTTTATTTGTGTGGATTTTACCTGACTTTTTCCTAATTGGCGTATACCACTTTCCACTATACGGGGAAACAGACTTTTCCAGATTGGCGGCTAACACCTTCAGAGACTACGTGATTGTTTCATTCCATGTAGGAGCTTCACCTATTTGACACATTTCAGGAACAATATTGACCGGCAAAATTTCCAATGTGGAAACTGTCAGCTTATTGAGGAATACATTTCTGAGCTGGACATCAAGATTAATCAAATTGAAACATTACAATGTATCCTGGATAGGTCCCACTCGAAGACATTACAGTGTATCCTGGATAGGTCCCACTCGAAGACATTACAGTGTATCCTGGATAGGTCCCACTCCAAGACATTACAGTGTATCCTGGATAGGTCCCACTCTAAGACATTACAGTGTATCCTGGATAGGTCCCACTCCAAGACATTACAGTGTATCCTGGATAGGTCCCACTCTAAGACATTACAGTGTATCCTGGATAGGTCCCACTCTAAGACATTACAGTGTATCCTGGATAGGACCCACTCTAAGACATTACAGTGTAACCTGGATAGGTCCCACTCGAAGACATTACAGTGTATCCTGGATAGGTCCCACTCTAAGACATTACAGTGTATCCTGGATAGGACCCACTCCAAGACATTACAGTGTATCCTGGATAGGTCCCACTCCAAGACATTACAGTGTATCCTGGATAGGTCCCACTCCAAGACATTACAGTGTATCCTGGATAGTTCCCACTCCAAGACATTATAGTGTATCCTGGATAGGTCCCACTCAAAAACATTACAGTGTATCCTGGATAGGTCCCACTCTAAGACATTACAGTGACTCAGATATTGCCTCAGAGACATAACAAGCCACTCTTAGGTAATACCTCCCATCCTTTTGTAAGCATTATCGTCCTACAGGTTTCTATATTGCCCCACAAGGCAAATTAACGTATTCCATAGTCTGCTCCAAAACACAGCTGGCGGAGAAGAAGTATTCGGTGTAGACATCTAGTCCAACTCAGGAGGTGTGCACACCATCCACCGCTTCCAAGTATATTTACAAGCCTTTCGCTACACCCGCAATAACATCTGCTAAATATGTGTGTGTGACCAATACAATTTGATTTGATTTATAGTGCCAGTGGTGTTGTCAGTTGTAATCTACCCATTCACTTGAACTCCACTCTTAGATCTGCTCTTCTTGGATCAAAAGAGAAGCCCACTGTGGTCTGCTCCACCCAGTACTTTAAGTTCAAATGTGAATTCTATAGACTTGAATACCCCCTCAGTTTTCAAATCACGTACAGGGCTTGGGCTGTTTCACGATACTCTGAGAGTTCCCCATGTTGACATCGGCTGTGGCCTCAGGCCCTATGGTGCTAACCTTGGAAAAGTAATTCAAATTTCTTCTACTTCCACTTTTACAAATAAGGATAGACCAAATGGTGCAGTTCTATGCAATCTTATTGCAATACCAACTACTGTATGTAAATATCAACCATCAGACAGGGCCTGAAACCGCCTATTGAACATGGGTTGTTTAAGTTCGAGATTCCATGTCACTTTAAAAATCGTAACGGACTTGGTTTGATGCATCTGAACATGAGGACCTTAATTCCTAAACGGAATTACGTCAAGATCTGGGCTATGCCAGATGAGATCTAATCTGAAATGGCATTCATACTGTCCAATTTGGCGTAATAAAGAATTCTTAGCATGTAGGAAACAATTTATATCAGATTCTTGGTCTAAGAAGGGTATTTATACTTTCAAAGACATATTCAATGTTAATGGATTCCTCCGTTACTATGAAATCCGCCGGTGTTTTTAATGTCCCAGGATCATCCAGCCTACGGGGTGCCCCTGGGGAGCAGAATTAGCAGTACACCCATTGGTCAAACTTCTAACTGACAGACGCACCTCAAAAAGGAGTTGTTTCTGATATCTACAGTGCATTAATTATAGCACCACAAAAAACATGAACCATATCCACTGTATGGGAAAATTATTTGACAATTGCTGACAGACAAATAAATTGGGAGACAGTATGGAAAAATATGTGTGGGATCATCTAGGAACCCCAATCACCAATTCAGGAATTTAAGAATTTAAAAAAAGACGTCACATGGGTATTAGTCCATCGCCATTACGTGTGTTCTGCACCACAGGGGACCTTGGTACTTTTCAGCATGTGCTGTGGAAATGCCCGGGGGTGGTTGAATTCTGGGGGAAAGTCAAGGATATAATCTCTTTACTTGAGAGTGTGGTTTGCAGGAACTACAGCTGCTAAGAAAATTATTGTACAAAGGTGGACTCCACCTTATCAATTACCGTTGCAACAATGGCTGCTCACAATCAATAATCCTGGGTCACCTAAACTATGATTTGGAAATGCAGGCTTCAGACAATCTAAAAGGTGTGTAATGATCTAAACCTAACCCAGCAGGTGACTAAGCCTACACGGCCCAACCCTAAATATCCTTCAAAGTCAACTCTGATTTATCTTGTCTTAACAAATACACCAGAAAAATATGGATCTACTGGTGTCTTCGCCTAATACATTAGTGTCCATTGCCCAGTTGTTTGTGTTAGAGATGTGAGAATGCAAAAATCTAAGCCTTGTGACGTCATAAAGAGAAACTTCAGCGAACAGGCTTTTTTTTACATGTTTATTTTAGTAACCTTCGTTGTTTTTCAGCTATCCTTGAACCCGATTTAGCTGTCAGCCTTTTGGCAGATGTCCTCAATAATATTGTGGATGCTCCCTTCAAAAAATTGTAGAGCTGAAGGTATATCAAATGCCTGTGATACCCTGGAATTATCAGAAGTCATTTATTAAATATATGATGCTTGGGTCAAGACCAGGAACACAGGCTTAGCCCGGACTGGCAAGCTTTTAAGCAACTGAAGAATTTTATGTAAGACAAATCAGAAAGGCTAAATCTGATTATTATGTAAGCGCTCCTTCGGATTGTAATGGGAACACGGCGAAATTTTGGAAAACTGTCAAATCCCTGAAAGGTTCTCCTTCCTCCTCTCTGCCACAACAAATTAATTCAGACAATGGCCTCATTACGGGAAAAACATGCCTTAATTTAATCACCACATCTCTTTGAAATAACTTCTAAGCCTATTCACAATTATATTGTGTCACATCCTGATCTGTTTCACGTCTTGTGCTCGTCTCCACCCCACTCCAGGTGTCGCTCATTTTCCCCATTATCCCCTCTGCATTTATACCTGTGTTTTTTGTCTGTTGGCAGTTTGTCTTGTCTCGTCAAGCCTACCAGCGTGTTTTTCCCGTACACCTGTTTCTCTCTAGCCCTTGTGGTCCCGGTTTTGACCACTTTGCCTGCCCTGAGCCTGCCTGCCGTTCTGTACCTGTCTGACACTGCCCTGGATTACTGACCTCTGCCTGCCCTTGACCTGTCGTCCGCCTGCCCCCTGTTTCGTGAAAAAAAAAAACTTGTTCGAACTGTCTGCATCTGGGTCTTTTCCTGAGGTCTGATATATTTGGCTGGATGCTGATAGGGGAAACTTGCTGAATGATCAGAGAAATGACAGTCAGTGCTTTTCTTTTAGTCTATTTACAGACAAATAAGTCCTGGATGCTGTCCTAGCAATAGACAACAAGAAATCCAAAGGGACCGACCAATTGGATCCCGGTCTGCTTAAGTATGCAGTGCCCATCATTGTTGGCTCAATAACCCGCATTTTTATATTAAACATTGTTATCAGGAAATATTCCAAAAAGTGTGTAAATCATCTCTTATGCTGCCTCTCCATAAGGACGAGGATAGAGGGATCTTAATCGTTATAGCCCCATTTCAAGGCTTCCTTGTCGAGCTAAGATTATTGAATCCCTGAGAAATGCACAACTTTACTATTTTTTTAAATCTGAAAAATATATTTTTTAATGAAAACCATTCAGGGTTTAGGCCTTAACATACAGTTGAAGTTGGAAATTTACATACACTTAGGTTGGAGTCATTAAAACTCGTTTTTCAACCACTCCACAAATTTCTTGTTAACAAACTATAGTTTTGGCAAGTCGGTTAGGACATCTACTTTGTGCATGACACAATACATTTTTCCGACAATTTTTTAACAGACAGATTATTTCATGTATAATTCTATGTATCAATTCAATCCACAATTGCAGTTGATCAGAAGTTTACAAACACTAAGTTGACTGTGCCTTTAAACAGCTTGGAAAATTGCAGAAAATTATGTCATGGCTTTAGAAGCTTCTGATAGGCTAATTGACACATTTTGAGTCAATTGGAGGTGTACCTGTGGATGTATTTCAAGGCCTACCTTCAAACTCAGTGCCTCTTTGCTTGACCATGGGAAAATCTAAATAACTCACCGAAGACCTCAGTAAAAACATTGTAGACCTCCACAAGTCTGGTTCATCCTTGGGAGCAATTTCTAAATGCCTGAATGTACCACGTTCATCTGTATAAACAATAGTATGCAAGTATAAACACCATGGGACCACGCAGAAAGGAAAAAGAGAAAGGAAGCAAAATTATGTGGATATATTGAAGAAACATCTCAAGACATCAGTCAGGAAATCAAAGTTTGGTCGCAAATGGGTCTTCCAAATGGACAATGACCCCAAACATATTTCCAAAGTTGTGGCAAAATGGCTTAAGGACAACAAAGGCAAGGTATTGGAGTGGCCATCAAAAAGCCCTGACCTCAATCCTATAGAACATTTGTGGGCAGAACTGAAAAAGCGTGTGCGAGCACGGAGGCCTACAAACCTGACTCAGTTACACCAGCTCTGTCAGGAGGAATGGGCCAAAATTCACCCAACTTATTGTGGGAAGCTTGTGGAAGGCTACCCGACACGTTTGACCCAAGTTAAACAATTTAAAGGCAATGCTACCAAATACTAATTGAGTGTATGTAAACTTCTGACCCCCTGGGAATGTGATGAAAGAAATAAAAGCTGAAATAAATAATTCTCTCTACTATTATTCTGACATTTCACATAATTAAAATAAAGTGGTGATCCTAACTGACCTAATACAGGGAATTTTTACTAGGATTAAATGTCAGGAATTGTGAAAAACTGTATGTATTGTATGTAAACTTCCAACTTCAACTGTAGATGCAGATTATAATATTATGTATGCTATTGCCCAGACTGTTGATCTGGCTGTCAAAACTACTGTCAGATTTTATAGCTATGCAGGAATCCTTTTTCTGATTTGAAAACTTGTGCTTAATACAGTGAAAACGAAATACATTTTGTTTTCAAACTCTCGTTAAGAATGTTTCAGATGAACTACATGTTCACTCATTAAATGGTTCTCCAATCAAACATGTTCCCGCCTATAAATATTTTGGCATTTGGATTGATATGGATTTGATGTTTAAAAAGATTTGGAGTTAGCTTTTTCTACTGAAACAGATCGTGCCTTTCTCTAAGCAAAAGCAGATTATTCAGTCAACCTTTTAATCTGTTCATGATTATGGTGATATTATTTATCAAAGTGCAGCAGAAACTACTCTTAAACCTTTAGATGCCATCTCCCATAATGCCCTTTGTTTTGTTACTGGTGACAGTTGTGATACTCATCACTGCATCCTGTATCAAAAGGTTGGCTGGACATCGCTGAAGACCTGTAGATTTCTACATTACTCCCTTTTTGTTTACAAGGCCCTACTTCCTAAACTTCTGTCTTATATAATTTTGCTGTTGAAGTATAGACACCTGAGTTGCCTAACCCAGGATTGGTTAACTCTTGAGGCTCCTAGAGTCTCCACAGAGCTAGGAAAATCTGCTTTTATTTTTAATGCACTGTATTCCTGGAACAAAATTCAAAATATATTTAATCTTGATGTATTGATTGGGGACTTATTTGTGGACGAATGTAACAGTTTTTCTGTGTGATTTATGATGTTTTACTTGTGCTTCCCATGACTGTATTTTTGTATTTTAATATGTATCTTTTCGGGTAAAATGGGTATATTTATGTTGTATATACAGGTCACATTTTCCAAAGCGGGATGGAAGGAAACGAAAGAAGAGACGTAGGTCTGTAGTTCTTGATGTCAGATGAGTCGAGTGTTGGTTTCCTGGTTTCCTGAGGAGCGGAGCAACTCAGGCCATTTTGAAGTCAGAGGGGACGCAGCCAGTGGTCAGAGATGAGTTGATGGAATGGGAATGGGAGAACGTCCCAGAGATGGACTGGAGAAGGGGATGGGGGTCGAGCGGGCAAGTTGTCAGGCGACCAGACCTCACTAGTCACAGGATTTAATCTGGAAAGAGGGGAAAAATAGGTCAAGGCGTAGGGTAGATTCTGTGTGAGTGAGACCAGTAGACTCAATAGTCTGAGTGATTGAGGAGCGGATGTCGTCAACCTTCTTTTCAAAGTGGTTGACAACGTCGTCCGCAGAGAGGGAGAAGAGAGGGCCGGAAGCAGAGGATTAAGGAGGAAGGAGGTGGCCTGGCTGAAAATTTCACTGTTAGTCTACACTTGCTGTTTACGAAGCGAGTGACGAATACAATTTGATACGGCTCAGAGAGGTCCTCAGTTTCAGCTTCCTCTCTGTCAAGTGGATATGGTCCAGAGAGGGCCTCAGCTAGCCCAGGGAAAGTGCAAAGCCGAGCCATCAATCTCTGTACCTCTCTCCACATGCACATGATTACCTGCCTGCCTGCTGCCTGCCTGCTGCATCTCTAAGTGGAATGTGTGACGGGATTGAACAATCAGCCGCGTTACCCGGGCGAAATGTACCCCCAGCCCACCCCCGTTGAGCAACCCAGCCCGCCCCCCTTGAGCAACACAGCCCGCCCCCCTTGAGCAACACAGCCCGCCCCCCTTGAGCAACACAGCCCGCCCCCCTTGAGCAACACAGCCCGCCCCCCTTGAGCAACACAGCCCGCCCCTCTTGAGCAACCCAGCCCGCCCCTCTTGAGCAACCCAGCCCGCCCCCCTTGAGCAACACAGTAACACAGGCTTGCCTCTTGATCTCTGTCGGTCCCCTGCCAGGATCACAACTCAAAGCTTTGACAGTTTTTTTTCTAACATTGACTGATGTGTAACTTTAAAGTGTCACTTTTACTTACACTGACTGATCTAACCCTTTTGGGGGGGGATTTTTAGAGGGGGGGGAAACTTTTAGGGGGAAAAAATAAGTTGTATTTAAATGTATTTAGGTACATCTTCCCATTCCAAATTAACTAATATGGCAGCTTAATGACTTTAAATACGTTTTACCTTTAGTATAACATTCTCACAAGTAGGAGTAGTAACATCAACGATGCTAACGTGAATGAGACATTGTAGGTCATTGAGGATTTTCTAGAATAGATCTCACACATGCTCAAATCTAAGGTCATTAGCCCTTTAAAAGTATTTTACAGAAGTGATATGAATAATACTGTTGCTCACAATATTATTTCCCCTGATTTAAAAAGACTAACACCAAGGGACACTTTGCATTTAGACAAACCAAATTATCAATGAAATTCTCAAATGTATGACATAATAAAAGGGTGTGATTAGTTAATAATTTAATATACTGTACATCTCTCCCCCGATAACAGTTTGCTACTGAAGGGAATGCTCGAGGTCCTTGTATATCGTTGTAATGAGTGATTTTCAAGGCACTAACACCAATTATATACAACTGAGGGACATGCAGTAAAGTAGGAACATTTACAGACTTCTTTGTTTTTATTGATCTGTACAATAAATTACATATTTTTACTCACTTTATAGCATTGCAAATAATGGATAGATATCTCTTAACATGTAACTACAACTCTACGCATCACCACTGGAACAAGCAGCCCATTTGCTTACCATAAATACTTTAAACAATGCATAAATGTATTTATGTTTATTGTACCTTATTTAAGCAGGGAGTCACCACTGAGACCAGGGTCTCTTTCACAAGGGAGCCCTGCATATGCAATTTCATTAGACAACATAAACAAATATCAATATTTTAAATTGCCCGATCGACACCAGAACATCCGGAATGTAATGTACTGTGTAGTTGGTACCAGCAATGAGATTTCACTAGTTCGGGTGGAGACCCGAGGAACATCAAGAGTCACACAACCTTGTGGACGGGTTTGATTATCTCATGTTTTTGTATTTTAAGAGGGAAGTTAGGGAAATCAGAAGCTTGTTTAGTAGTAGAGCTTTGTAAAAAAACACAAAGGAAGCATTGATATTCTGCCCTTGCAGAAAGAGTCCCCTTTCTTAAGCTTAGCTGGTAGATAAACTCTTTCCAGCAACTGTATTACTGAATAATGATTTATTACCACCAGGTCACAGGTACGGTATTAGAAACGGAGTAAAACTGACATAGAAGAAAGAAAAACAAGCAGAAGTTAAAGTATTTTGAATAAAAAGCTCAATTCTCACTAACATCACAGCATGTATTTTTTACGTACGTTATAATATCATCATGAAAATATCCTGCCGTATGCAAAAAAAAATATTATAAATTGCATAGAGCAGATATTTCTAACCATGCAGCTATCGAGACAATACGTAAGTCTATCACTTAAACAATCATCCGTACAAAATATCATCAAGAATTGTATTGGTAATTATGTTATTATTGTTTCACCTACAGACAATTCTTCTACAAATTGAATGGTGGAGTTTCATAATATATGCAGCTCCACAGTGACTTTCACCATTTGTAATGCTAAGAATGATTCTTCTTTTACAGGATATAGAAACTTAAGCAAACAGACATTATCAGGGAATCTAGTGACCAAACATGGATTTTACCTTATAATGAATTCAAACCAATTACATGGGCCAGAACACTCCCAGCCTAGTATCTGTAAGGATGCCAAAATTAACACTAGAATTTAAAGTTACTTATCAGTCTTTGGAGAGAGGAGTAGTACAATCTCTGAAACTGAGTGCAGAAAGGTCTTGCATGACCCTCTCTTGCTGTCTTGACTTCAACCTTTCTTACTTTCCCATCTCGGCAAGGAAATGTCTTCTTGACGATGCCCATGGGCCGGTCCTTTCTTTTCACTTGACTGTCTCACAGCGTCACAATGTCTCCCTCCTGAAGCTCGGGCTACTCTTTCTTCCACTTCCTACGGCTCTGCAGGGTAGGAAGATAGTATTTCTTCCAGCGGTGCCGGAAGGTGTTGGCAAGGCTTTGAACTTACCTCCAACGCCGGCTGAAGAGATCTTTCTCATTGAATTCACCTGCAGCAACCTTTTGGGAGAGGAGTGTCGCTAGTGTCGAGATGAGGGGGAAGTCTGTGGATCTGTGGAAACAGGAACCTCTGGATAAACATTCGCAATGGCTGTGACTTCTGCCAAGAATGTAGTCAGGACTCCGTAAGCTTGGATGGACTCACCATCAGCAGTATGGAATCCATGATGCGACTCTTGATGACCGATCATTCTGTTGCAGCGGCGTCCTATATGAGACCAGTGCGGTGGGTTGAAGACCCAGGTACATCCTTTACTGCTGGACCTTCTTCTCTCTCTGAACGGCCTCCATCTTCAACTCTCTGCAACCTCTGATGAAGTTTGTGCCACAGTCAGACTTGATTTGTTTGGCTGGTCCTCTGATAGAAAAGAACCGCCGCAGAGCATTTATGAAGAATTCATGAAGCATTGACTCAATGTGGATGGCCTCATACACGGTTAACAGCACAGCCCAACGGTTACTGATGGCTAGTCCACCGCTGGTGCTACGTGCTGCAATCATCCAGTGGGTCGAACAGGCTGTTGATCGTCGATAAGACTCCAAGTCTAGTGTATGGTTTCTCTGTTGAAGACTAGTTAAGAACAAGGGCCGCACACCGTTAAAGCTCCCAATTCACCGCTTTAATGACAAAATATACACATTTCACCTCACATGACCATTGCGGACATGACGAATGGTGGGTGCAAAAACGATTTGTGTACCTTTAAAAATGTGATATCAATGAGATGGGCACATGTAGTAGTTCCAATTTTTTTAAAATAAATTTACAAAATGACCAAGTAGGAGACCTGGAAGGCAACACAAATCAAATAACATAATCATGTAAGAAATGGTTCAGACCTCTAAGAGACATGGTACACAAAACAGTGAATCGAATACAATTCTCTTCTCAATAATAGATTATCAGTATATCCACCCCTCCTAGGAGTCTTAACGTATTCAATGCCAATGTACAGTGCCTTGCAAAAGTATTCATCCCCCTTGGCGTTTTTCGTACTTTGTTGCATTACAACCTGTAATTTAAATTGATTTTTATTTGGATTTCATGTAATGCACATACACAAAATAGTCCAAATTGTGAAGTGAAAAGATTTTTTTTTTTTTACTTGTTTCAAAAAATGTATATATATTTTTTTAAACGGAAAAGTGGAGGGTGCATATGTAAATCACACCTTTGCTATGAAGCCCCTAAATAAGATTTGGTGCAACCAATCACCTTCAGAAGTCACATAATTAGTGAAAGTTCACCTGTTTCCAATCTAAGTGTCACATGATCTGTCACATAATCTACACCTGTTCTGAAAGGCCTCAGAGTCTGCAACACCACTAAGCAAGGAGCACCACCAAGCAAGCGGCACCATGAAGACCAAGGAGCTCTCCAAACAGATCAGGTGCAAAGTTGTGGAGAAGTACAGATCAGGGTTGGGTTATATAAAAACATCAGAAACTTTAAACACCCCACAGAGCACCATTAAATCCATTATTAAAAATTGGAAAGAATATGGCATCACAACAAACCTGCCAAGAGAGGGCCGCCCACCAAAACTGACGGACCAGGCAAGGTGGGCATTAATCAGAGAGGCAACAAAGAGATCAAAGATAACCCTGAAGGAGCTACAAAGCTCCACAGCGGAGATTGGAGTATCTGTCCATAGGACCACTGTAAGCCGTACACTCCACAGAGCTGGGCTTTACAGAAGAGTGACCAGAAAAAAGCCATTGCTTAAATTGTTCACCAAAAGGCATGTGGGAGACTCCCCAAACATATGGAAGAAGGTACTCTGGTCAGATGAGACTAAAATTGAGCTTTTTGGCCATCAAGATAAACACTATGTCTGGCGCAAACCCAGCACCCCGCTTCACCCCGAGAACACCATCCCCACAGTGAAGCATGGTGGTAGCAGCATCATGCTGTGGGGATGTTTTTCATCAACAGGGACTGGGAAACTGGTCAGAATTGAAGGAATGATGGATGGCGCTAAATAAAGGAAAATTGAGGGAAACCTGTTTCAGGCTTCCAGAGATTAGACCGGGATGGAGGTTCACCTTCCAGCAGGACAATGATCCAAATCTTACTGCTAAAGCAACACTCAAGATGTTTATGGGAAACATTTAAATGTCTTGGAATGGCCTAGGAATGGCCACAGAATCTGTGGTATGACTTAAAGAATGCTGTACACCAGCAGAACCCATCCAACTTGAAGGAGCTGGAGCAGTTTTGCCTTGAAGAATGGGCAACAATCCCAGTGGCTAGATGTGCCAAGCTTATAGAGACATACCCCAAGAGACTTGCAGCTGTAATTGCTGCAAAAGGTGGCTCTACAAAGTTTTGACTTTGGGGGGGATGAATAGTTATGCACGCTCAAGTTTTCTATTTTTCTGTCTTATTTCTTGTTTGTTTCACAATAAAAAATATTTTGCATCTTCAAAGTGGTTGGCATGTTGTGTAAATCAAATGATACTAGCCCCCCCAAAAATCTATTTTAATTCCAGGTTGTAAGGCAACAAAATAGGAAAAATGCCAAGGGGGTGAATACTTTAGCAAGCCACTGTATCTCAAAGAGCTAATGCTGTGAAGAGCCTCCATGAAATGCACAGCCACAGCTTTCACTGGTCAAGGGTCCTGATATTACTCCTGTGTTCTGCTATCCTTGTTTTCAGATCTCGTTTTGCTTTTCCTACATAGCGTAGACCACAAATACACTTGATCGGGTATATCAATTTTTTTGTGGAACATTTAATGATGCCCTTAATCTTAATGGCCTTGCCTGTAATAGAGTGATTGAACATTGTACATTTGTTTGTAAAGTTACACTTCTCACATGCTCAGTGGATTCTGGCCCTTCAACGGCAGTAGAGAATACTTACTTCCAAGTCCAGTAGTTCTCTGGCTTGTCGTTGAACTTGGTGAGTCCAGTTGTGAGGAGGTGCTAGGAGCTTCACCGGCTCTGCAACATTGGAACAAATCAAAACAAATCAAGCTGGTCCACAACAAGCTGTGGACCAGCTTGTTGTGGGTCGGGAAACAGGATGTAGTAGTAGTCGTGAGCTGTGGACCAGCTTGTTGTGGGTCGGGAGACAGGATGTAGTAGTAGTCGTGAGCTGTGGACCAGCTTGTTGTGGGAGGGAGACAGGATGTAGTAGTAGTCGTGAGCTGTGGACCAGCTTGTTGTGGGAGGGAGACAGGATGTAGTAGTAGTCGTGAGCTGTGGACCAGCTTGTTGTGGGAGGGAGACAGGATGTAGTAGTAGTCGTGAGCTGTGGACCAGCTTGTTGTGGGAGGGAGACAGGATGTAGTAGTAGTCGTGAGCTGTGGACCAGCTTGTTGTGGGGAGGGAGACAGGATGTAGTAGTAGTCGTGAGCTGTGGACCAGCTTGTTGTGGGGAGGGAGACAGGATGTAGTAGTAGTCGTGAGCTGTGGACCAGCTTGTTGTGGGGAGGGAGACAGGATGTAGTAGTAGTCGTGAGCTGTGGACCAGCTTGTTGTGGGGAGGGAGACAGGATGTAGTAGTAGTCGTGAGCTGTGGACCAGCTTGTTGTGGGGAGGGAGACAGGATGTAGTAGTAGTCGTGAGCTGTGGACCAGCTTGTTGTGGGGAGGGAGACAGGATGTAGTAGTAGTCGTGAGCTGTGGACCAGCTTGTTGTGGGAGGGAGACAGGATGTAGTAGTAGTCGTGAGCTGTGGACCAGCTTGTTGTGGGGAGGGAGACAGGATGTAGTAGTAGTCGTGAGCTGTGGACCAGCTTGTTGTGGGGAGGGAGACAGGATGTAGTAGTGGTCGTGAGCTGTGGACCAGCTTGTTGTGGGGAGGGAGACAGGATGTAGTAGTAGTCGTGAGCTGTGGACCAGCTTGTTGTGGGGAGGGAGACAGGATGTAGTAGTGGTAGTGAGCTGTGGACCAGCTTGTTGTGGGGAGGGAGACAGGATGTAGTAGTAGTCGTGAGCTATGGACCAGCTTGTTGTGGGAGGGAGACAGGATGTAGTAGTAGTCGTGAGCTGTGGACCAGCTTGTTGTGGGGAGGGAGACAGGATGTAGTAGTAGTCGTGAGCTGTGGACCAGCTTGTTGTGGGGAGGGAGACAGGATGTAGTAGTGGTCGTGAGCTGTGGACCAGCTTGTTGTGGGGAGGGAGACAGGATGTAGTAGTAGTCGTGAGCTATGGACCAGCTTGTTGTGGGGAGGGAGACAGGATGTAGTAGTAGTCGTGAGCTATGGACCAGCTTGTTGTGGGCGGGAGACAGGATGTAGTAGTAGTCGTGAGCTGTGGACCAGCTTGTTGTGGGAGGGAGACAGGATGTAGTAGTAGTCGTGAGCTGTGGACCAGCTTGTTGTGGGAGGGAGACAGGATGTAGTAGTAGTCGTGAGCTGTGGACCAGCTTGTTGTGGGTCGGGAGACAGGATGTAGTAGTAGTCGTGAGCTGTGGACCAGCTTGTTGTGGGGAGGGAGACAGGATGTAGTAGTAGTCGTGAGCTGTGGACCAGCTTGTTGTGGGGAGGGAGACAGGATGTAGTAGTGGTCGTGAGCTGTGGACCAGCTTGTTGTGGGGAGGGAGACAGGATGTAGTAGTAGTCGTGAGCTGTGGACCAGCTTGTTGTGGGAGGGAGACAGGATGTAGTAGTAGTCGTGAGCTGTGGACCAGCTTGTTGTGGGGAGGGAGACAGGATGTAGTAGTAGTCGTGAGCTCTGGACCAGCTTGTTGTGGGTCGGGAGACAGGATGTAGTAGTAGTCGTGAGCTGTGGACCAGCTTGTTGTGGGGAGGGAGACAGGATGTAGTAGTAGTCGTGAGCTGTGGACCAGCTTGTTGTGGGGAGGGAGACAGGATGTAGTAGTAGTCGTGAGCTGTGGACCAGCTTGTTGTGGGGAGGGAGACAGGATGTAGTAGTAGTCGTGAGCTGTGGACCAGCTTGTTGTGGGAGGGAGACAGGATGTAGTAGTAGTCCTGAGCTGTGGACCAGCTTGTTGTGGGAGGGAGACAGGATGTAGTAGTAGTCATGAGCTGTGGACCAGCTTGTTGTGGGAGGGAGACAGGATGTAGTAGTAGTCGTGAGCTGTGGACCAGCTTGTTGTGGGAGGGAGACAGGATGTAGTAGTAGTCGTGAACTGTGGACCAGCTTGTTGTGGGAGGGAGACAGGATGTAGTAGTAGTCGTGAGCTGTGGACCAGCTTGTTGTGGGAGGGAGACAGGATGTAGTAGTAGTCGTGAGCTGTGGACCAGCTTGTTGTGGGGAGGGAGACAGGATGTAGTAGTAGTCGTGAGCTGTGGACCAGCTTGTTGTGGGAGGGAGACAGGATGTAGTAGTAGTCGTGAGCTGTGGACCAGCTTGTTGTGGGAGGGAGACAGGATGTAGTAGTAGTCGTGAGCTGTGGACCAGCTTGTTGTGGGGAGGGAGACAGGATGTAGTAGTAGTCGTGAGCTGTGGACCAGCTTGTTGTGGGGAGGGAGACAGGATGTAGTAGTAGTCGTGAGCTGTGGACCAGCTTGTTGTGGGAGGGAGACAGGATGTAGTAGTAGTCGTGAGCTGTGGACCAGCTTGTTGTGGGAGGGAGACAGGATGTAGTAGTAGTCGTGAGCTGTGGACCAGCTTGTTGTGGGGAGGGAGACAGGATGTAGTAGTAGTCGTGAGCTGTGGACCAGCTTGTTGTGGGGAGGGAGACAGGATGTAGTAGTAGTCGTGAGCTGTGGACCAGCTTGTTGTGGGAGGGAGACAAGTAGTAGTAGTCGTGAGCTGTGGACCAGCTTGTTGTGGGAGGGAGACAGGATGTAGTAGTAGTCGTGAGCTGTGGACCAGCTTGTAGTGCGAGGGAGAAAGGATGTAGTAGTAGTCGTGAGCTGTGGACCAGCTTGTTGTGGGGAGGGAGACAGGATGTAGTAGTAGTCGTGAGCTGTGGACCAGCTTGTTGTGGGAGGGACACAGGATGTAGTAGTAGTCGTGAGCTGTGGACCAGCTTGTTGTGGGGAGGGAGACAGGATGTAGTAGTAGTCCTGAGCTGTGGACCAGCTTGTTGTGGGAGGGAGACAGGATGTAGTAGTAGTCCTGAGCTGTGGACCAGCTTGTTGTGGGAGGGAGACAGGATGTAGTAGTAGTCGTGAGCTGTGGACCAGCTTGTTGTGGGGAGGGAGACAGGATGTAGTAGTAGTCGTGAGCTGTGGACCAGCTTGTTGTGGGGAGGGAGACAGGATGTAGTAGTAGTCGTGAGCTGTGGACCAGCTTGTTGTGGGGAGGGAGACAGGATGTAGTAGTAGTCGTGAGCTGTGGACCAGCTTGTTGTGGGAGGGAGACAGGATGTAGTAGTAGTCGTGAGCTGTGGACCAGCTTGTTGTGGGAGGGAGACAGGATGTAGTAGTAGTCGTGAGCTGTGGACCAGCTTGTTGTGGGAGGGAGACAGGATGTAGTAGTAGTCGTGAGCTGTGGACCAGCTTGTTGTGGGGAGGGAGACAGGATGTAGTAGTAGTCGTGAGCTGTGGACCAGCTTGTTGTGGGAGGGAGACAGGATGTAGTAGTAGTCGTGAGCTGTGGACCAGCTTGTTGTGGGGAGGGAGACAGGATGTAGTAGTAGTCGTGAGCTGTGGACCAGCTTGTTGTGGGAGGGAGACAGGATGTAGTAGTAGTCGTGAGCTGTGGACCAGCTTGTTGTGGGAGGGAGACAGGATGTAGTAGTAGTCGTGAGCTGTGGACCAGCTTGTTGTGGGGAGGGAGACAGGATGTAGTAGTAGTCGTGAGCTGTGGACCAGCTTGTTGTGGGAGGGAGACAGGATGTAGTAGTAGTCGTGAGCTGTGGACCAGCTTGTTGTGGGAGGGAGACAGGATGTAGTAGTAGTCGTGAGCTGTGGACCAGCTTGTTGTGGGAGGGAGACAGGATGTAGTAGTAGTCGTGAGCTGTGGACCAGCTTGTTGTGGGAGGGAGACAGGATGTAGTAGTAGTCGTGAGCTGTGGACCAGCTTGTTGTGGGGAGGGAGACAGGATGTAGTAGTAGTCGTGAGCTGTGGACCAGCTTGTTGTGGGGAGGGAGACAGGATGTAGTAGTAGTCGTGAGCTATGGACCAGGTTGTTTGTGGGAGGGAGACAGGATGTAGTAGTAGTCGTGAGCTGTGGACCAGCTTGTTGTGGGGAGGGAGACAGGATGTAGTAGTAGTCCGTGAGCTGTGGACCAGCTTGTTGTGGGGAGGGAGACAGGATGTAGTAGTAGTCCTGAGCTGTGGACCAGCTTGTTGTGGGAGGGAGACAGGATGTAGTAGTAGTCGTGAGCTGTGGACCAGCTTGTTGTGGGAGGGAGACAGGATGTAGTAGTAGTCGTGAGCTGTGGACCAGCTTGTTGTTGGAGGGAGACAGGATGTAGTAGTAGTCGTGAGCTGTGGACCAGCTTGTTGTGGGGAGGGAGACAGGATGTAGTAGTAGTCGTGAGCTGTGGACCAGCTTGTTGTGGGAGGGAGACAGGATGTAGTAGTAGCCCTGAGCTGTGGACCAGCTTGTTGTGGGGAGGGAGACAGGATGTAGTAGTAGTCGTGAGCTGTGGACCAGCTTGTTGTGGGAGGGAGACAGGATGTAGTAGTAGTCGTGAGCTGTGGACCAGCTTGTTGTGGGGAGGGAGACAGGATGTAGTAGTAGTCGTGAGCTGTGGACCAGCTTGTTGTGGGAGGGAGACAGGATGTAGTAGTAGTCGTGAGCTGTGGACCAGCTTGTTGTGGGTCGGGAGACAGGATGTAGTAGTAGTCGTGAGCTGTGGACCAGCTTGTTGTGGGAGGGAGACAGGATTTAGTAGTAGTCCTGAGCTGTGGACCAGCTTGTTGTGGGAGGGAGACAGGATGTAGTAGTAGTCGTGAGCTGTGGACCAGCTTGTTGTGGGAGGGAGACAGGATGTAGTAGTAGTCCTGAGCTGTGGACCAGCTTGTTGTGGGAGGGAGACAGGATGTAGTAGTAGTCGTGAGCTGTGGACCAGCTTGTTGTGGGAGGGAGACAGGATGTAGTAGTAGTCGTGAGCTGTGGACCAGCTTGTTGTGGGAGGGAGACAGGATGTAGTAGTAGTCGTGAGCTGTGGACCAGATTGTTGTGGGAGGGAGACAGGATGTAGTAGTAGTCGTGAGCTGTGGACCAGCTTGTTGTGGGAGGGAGACAGGATGTAGTAGTAGTCGTGAGCTATGGACCAGCTTGTTGTGGGAGGGAGACAGGATGTAGTAGTAGTCGTGAGCTGTGGACCAGCTTGTTGTGGGAGGGAGACAGGATGTAGTAGTAGTCGTGAGCTGTGGACCAGCTTGTTGTGGGAGGGAGACAGGATGTAGTAGTAGTCATGAGCTGTGGACCAGCTTGTTGTGGGAGGGAGACAGGATGTAGTAGTAGTCGTGAGCTGTGGACCAGCTTGTTGTGGGGAGGGAGACAGGATGTAGTAGTAGTCGTGAGCTGTGGACCAGCTTGTTGTGGGAGGGAGACAGGATGTAGTAGTAGTCGTGAGCTGTGGACCAGCTTGTTGTGGGAGGGAGACAGGATGTAGTAGTGGTCGTGAGCTGTGGACCAGCTTGTTGTGGGAGGGAGACAGGATGTAGTAGTAGTCGTGAGCTGTGGACCAGCTTGTTGTGGGAGGGAGACAGGATGTAGTAGTAGTCGTGAGCTGTGGACCAGCTTGTTGTGGGAGGGAGACAGGATGTAGTAGTAGTCGTGAGCTGTGGACCAGCTTGTTGTGGGGAGGGAGACAGGATGTAGTAGTGGTCGTGAGCTGTGGACCAGCTTGTTGTGGGAGGGAGACAGGATGTAGTAGTAGTCGTGAGCTGTGGACCAGCTTGTTGTGGGGAGGGAGACAGGATGTAGTAGTAGTCGTGAGCTGTGGACCAGCTTGTTGTGGGGAGGGAGACAGGATGTAGTAGTAGTCGTGAGCTGTGGACCAGCTTGTTGTGGGAGGGAGACAGGATGTAGTAGTAGTCGTGAGCTGTGGACCAGCTTGTTGTGGGAGGGAGACAGGATGTAGTAGTAGTCGTGAGCTGTGGACCAGCTTGTTGTGGGAGGGAGACAGGATGTAGTAGTAGTCGTGAGCTGTGGACCAGCTTGTTGTGGGAGGGAGACAGGATGTAGTAGTAGTCGTGAGCTGTGGACCAGCTTGTTGTGGGAGGGAGACAGGATGTAGTAGTAGTCGTGAGCTGTGGACCAGCTTGTTGTGGGAGGGAGACAGGATGTAGTAGTAGTCGTGAGCTGTGGACCAGCTTGTTGTGGGGAGGGAGACAGGATGTAGTAGTAGTCGTGAGCTGTGGACCAGCTTGTTGTGGGAGGGAGACAGGATGTAGTAGTAGTCGTGAGCTGTGGACCAGCTTGTTGTGGGAGGGAGACAGGATGTAGTAGTAGTCGTGAGCTGTGGACCAGCTTGTTGTGGGAGGGAGACAGGATGTAGTAGTAGTCGTGAGCTGTGGACCAGCTTGTTGTGGGGAGGGAGACAGGATGTAGTAGTAGGTCGTGAGCTGTGGACCAGCTTGTTGTGGGAGGGAGACAGGATGTAGTAGTAGTCGTGAGCTGTGGACCAGCTTGTTGTGGGAGGGAGACAGGATGTAGTAGTAGTCGTGAGCTGTGGACCAGCTTGTTGTGGGAGGGAGACAGGATGTAGTAGTAGTCCGTGAGCTGTGGACCAGCTTGTTGTGGGTAGGGAGACAGGATGTAGTAGTAGTCGTGAGCTGTGGACCAGCTTGTTGTGGGAGGGAGACAGGATGTAGTAGTGGTCCGTGAGCTGTGGACCAGCTTGTTGTGGGAGGGAGACAGGATGTAGTAGTTAGTCGTGAGCTGTGGACCAGCTTGTTGTGGGGAGGGAGACAGGAATGTAGTAGTAGTCGTGAGCTGTGGACCAGCTTGTTGTGGGGAGGGAGACAGGATGTAGTAGTAGTCGTGAGCTGTGGACCAGCTTGTTGTGGGAGGGGAGACAGGATGTAGTAGTAGTCGTAGAGCTGTGGACCAGCTTGTTGTGGGAGGGTAGCAGGATGTAGTAGTAGTCCGTGAGCTGTGGACCAGCTTGTTGTGGGGAGGGAGACAGGATGTAGTAGTAGTCGTGAGCTGTGGACCAAGCTTGTTGTGGGGAGGGAGACAGGATGTAGTAGTAGTCGTGAGCTGTGGACCAGCTTATTGTGGGAGGGAGACAGGATGTGTAGTGGTCGTGAGCTGTGGACCAGCTTGTTGTGGGAGGGAGACAGGATGTAGTAGTAGTCGTGAGCTGTGGACCAGCTTGTTGTGGGAGGGAGACAGGATGTAGTAGTAGTCGTGAGCTGTGGACCAGCTTGTTGTGGGAGGGAGACAGGATGTAGTAGTAGTCGTGAGCTGTGGACCAGCTTGTGTGGGAGGGAGACAGGATGTAGTAGTGGTCGTGAGCTGTGGACCAGCTTGTTGTGGGAGGGAGACAGGATGTAGTAGTAGTCGTGAGCGTGGACCAGCTTGTTGTGGAGGGAGACAGGATGTAGTAGTAGTCGTGAGCTGTGGACCAGCTTGTTGTGGGGAGGGAGACAGGATGTAGTAGTGGTCGTGAGCTCTGGACCAGCTTGTTGTGGGAGGGAGACAGAATGTAGCAGTAGTCGTGAGCTGTGGACCAGCTTGTTGTGGGAGGGAGACAGGATGTAGTAGTTGTCCTGAGCTGTGGACACAGCTTGTTGTGGGGAGGGAGACAGGATGTAGTAGTTGTCCCTGAGCTGTGGACCAGCTTGTTGTGGGAGGGAGGACAGGATGTAGTAGTAGTCGTGAGCTGTGGACCAGCTTGTTGTGGGGAGGGAGACAGGATGTAGTAGTAGTCGTGAGCTGTGGACCAGCTTGTTGTGGGAGGGAGACAGGATGTAGTAGTAGTCGTGAGCTGTGGACCAGCTTGTTGTGGGAGGGAGACAGGATGTAGTAGTAGTCGTGAGCTGTGGACCAGCTTGTTGTGGGAGGGAGACAGGATGTAGTAGTGGTCGTGAGCTGTGGACCAGCTTGTTGTGGAGGGAGAACAGGATGTAGTAGTAGTCGTGAGCTGTGGACCAGCTTGTTGTGGGAGGGAGACAGGATGTAGTAGTAGTCGTGAGCTGTGGACCAGCTTGTTGTGGGGAGGGAGACAGGATGTAGTAGTGGTCGTGAGCTCTGGACCAGCTTGTTGTGGGAGGGAGACAGAATGTAGTAGTAGTCGTGAGCTGTGACCAGCTTGTTGTGGGAGGGAGACAGGATGTAGTAGTTGTCCTGAGCTGTGGACCAGCTTGTTGTGGGAGGGAGACAGGATGTAGTAGTTGTCCTGAGCTGTGGACCAGCTTGTTGTGGGAGGGAGACAGGATGTAGTAGTAGTCGTGAGCTGTGGACCAGCTTGTTGTGGGGAGGGAGACAGGATGTAGTAGTAGTCGTGAGCTGTGGACCAGCTTGTTGTGGGAGGGAGACAGGATGTAGTAGTAGTCGTGAGCTCTTGACCAGCTTATTGTGGGAGGGAGACAGGATGTAGTAGTAGTCGTGAGCTCTGGACCAGCTTGTTGTGGGAGGGAGACAGGATGTAGTAGTAGTCCTGAGCTGTGGACCAGCTTGTTGTGGGAGGGAGACAGGATGTAGTAGTAGTCGTGAGCTGTGGACCAGCTTGTTGTGGGGAGGGAGACAGGATGTAGTAGTAGTCGTGAGCTCTGGACCAGCTTGTTGTGGGAGGGAGACAGGATGTAGTAGTAGTCGTGAGCTGTGGACCAGCTTGTTGTGGGAGGGAGACAGGATGTAGTAGTAGTCGTGAGCTGTGGACCAGCTTGTTGTGGGAGGGAGACAGGATGTAGTAGTAGTCGTGAGCTGTGGACCAGCTTGTTGTGGGAGGGAGACAGGATGTAGTAGTAGTCGTGAGCTGTGGACCAGCTTGTTGTGGGGAGGGAGACAGGATGTAGTAGTAGTCGTGAGCTGTGGACCAGCTTGTTGTGGGGAGGGAGACAGGATGTAGTAGTAGTCGTGAGCTGTGGACCAGCTTGTTGTGGGGAGGGAGACAGGATGTAGTAGTAGTCGTGAGCTGTGACCAGCTTGTTGTGGGAGGGAGACAGGATGTAGTAGTAGTCGTGAGCTGTGGACCAGCTTGTTGTGGGAGGGAGACAGGATGTAGTAGTAGTCGTGAGCTGTGGACCAGCTTGTTGTGGGGAGGGAGACAGGATGTAGTAGTAGTCGTGAGCTGTGGACCAGCTTGTTGTGGGGAGGGAGACAGGATGTAGTAGTAGTCGTGAGCTGTGGACCAGCTTGTTGTGGGAGGGAGACAGGATGTAGTAGTAGTCCTGAGCTGTGGACCAGCTTGTTGTGGGGAGGGAGACAGGATGTAGTAGTAGTCGTGAGCTGTGGACCAGCTTGTTGTGGGGAGGGAGACAGGATGTAGTAGTAGTCTTGAGCTTTGGACCAGCTTGTTGTGGGAGGGAGACAGGATGTAGTAGTAGTCGTGAGCTGTGGACCAGCTTGTTGTGGGAGGGAGACAGGATGTAGTAGTAGTCGTGAGCTATGGACCAGCTTGTTGTGGGAGGGAGACAGGATGTAGTAGTAGTCGTGAGCTGTGGACCAGCTTGTTGTGGGAGGGAGACAGGATGTAGTAGTAGTCGTGAGCTGTGGACCAGCTTGTTGTGGGAGGGAGACAGGATGTAGTAGTAGTCCTGAGCTGTGGACCAGCTTGTTGTGAGGAGGGAGACAGGATGTAGTAGTAGTCGTGAGCTGTGGACCAGCTTGTTGTGGGAGGGAGACAGGATTTAGTAGTAGTCGTGAGCTGTGGACCAGCTTGTTGTGGGAGGGAGACAGGATGTAGTAGTAGTCGTGAGCTGTGGACCAGCTTATTGTGGGAGGGAGACAGGATGTAGTAGTGGTCGTGAGCTGTGGACCAGCTTGTTGTGGGAGGGAGACAGGATGTAGTAGTAGTCGTGAGCTGTGGACCAGCTTGTTGTGGGAGGGAGACAGGATGTAGTAGTAGTCGTGAGCTGTGGACCAGCTTGTTGTGGGAGGGAGACAGGATGTAGTAGTAGTCGTGAGCTGTGGACCAGCTTGTTGTGGGAGGGAGACAGGATGTAGTAGTGGTCGTGAGCTGTGGACCAGCTTGTTGTGGGAGGGAGACAGGATGTAGTAGTAGTCGTGAGCTGTGGACCAGCTTGTTGTGGGAGGGAGACAGGATGTAGTAGTAGTCGTGAGCTGTGGACCAGCTTGTTGTGGGGAGGGAGACAGGATGTAGTAGTGGTCGTGAGCTCTGGACCAGCTTGTTGTGGGAGGGAGACAGAATGTAGCAGTAGTCGTGAGCTGTGGACCAGCTTGTTGTGGGAGGGAGACAGGATGTAGTAGTTGTCCTGAGCTGTGGACCAGCTTGTTGTGGGGAGGGAGGACAGGATGTAGTAGTTGTCCTGAGCTGTGGACCAGCTTGTTGTGGGAGGGAGACAGGATGTAGTAGTAGTCGTGAGCTGTGGACCAGCTTGTTGTGGGGAGGGAGACAGGATGTAGTAGTAGTCGTGAGCTGTGGACCAGCTTGTTGTGGGAGGGAGACAGGATGTAGTAGTAGTCGTGAGCTCTTGACCAGCTTATTGTGGGAGGGAGACAGGATGTAGTAGTAGTCGTGAGCTCTGGACCAGCTTGTTGTGGGAGGGAGACAGGATGTAGTAGTAGTCCTGAGCTGTGGACCAGCTTGTTGTGGGAGGGAGACAGGATGTAGTAGTAGTCGTGAGCTGTGGACCAGCTTGTTGTGGGGAGGGAGACAGGATGTAGTAGTAGTCGTGAGCTCTGGACCAGCTTGTTGTGGGAGGGAGACAGGATTTAGTAGTAGTCGTGAGCTGTGGACCAGCTTGTTGTGGGAGGGAGACAGGATGTAGTAGTAGTCGTGAGCTGTGGACCAGCTTGTTGTGGGGAGGGAGACAGGATGTAGTAGTAGTCGTGAGCTGTGGACCAGCTTGTTGTGGGAGGGAGACAGGATGTAGTAGTAGTCGTGAGCTGTGGACCAGCTTGTTGTGGGGAGGGAGACAGGATGTAGTAGTAGTCGTGAGCTGTGGACCAGCTTGTTGTGGGGAGGGAGACAGGATGTAGTAGTAGTCGTGAGCTGTGGACCAGCTTTGTTGTGGGGAGGGAGACAGGATGTAGTAGTAGTCGTGAGCTGTGGACCAGCTTGTTGTGGGAGGGAGACAGGATGTAGTAGTAGTCGTGAGCTGTGGACCAGCTTGTTGTGGGAGGGGAGACAGGATGTAGTAGTAGTCGTGAGCTGTGGACCAGCTTGTTGTGGGGAGGGAGACAGGATGTAGTAGTAGTCGTGAGCTGTGGACCAGCTTGTTGTGGGAGGGAGACAGGATGTAGTAGTAGTCGTGAGCTGTGGACCAGCTTGTTGTGGGGAGGGAGACAGGATGTAGTAGTAGTCGTGAGCTGTGGACCAGCTTGTTGTGGGAGGGAGACAGGATGTAGTAGTAGTCGTGAGCTGTGGACCAGCTTGTTGTGGGTCGGGAGACAGGATGTAGTAGTAGTCGTGAGCTGTGGACCAGTTTGTTGTGGGGAGGGAGACAGGATATAGTAGTAGTCGTGAGCTCTGGACCAGCTTGTTGTGGGGAGGGAGACAGGATGTAGTAGTAGTCGTGAGCTGTGGACCAGCTTGTTGTGGGGAGGGAGACAGGATGTAGTAGTAGTCGTGAGCTGTGGACCAGCTTGTTGTGGGTCGGGAGACAGGATGTAGTAGTAGTCCTGAGCTGTGGACCAGCTTGTTGTGGGAGGGAGACAGGAGGTAGTAGTAGTCCTGAGCTGTGGACCAGCTTGTTGTGGGAGGGAGACAGGTTGTAGTAGTAGTCGTCAGCTGTGGACCAGCTTGTTGTGGGGAGGGAGACAGGATGTAGTAGTAGTCGTGAGCTGTGGACCAGCTTGTTGTGGGAGGGAGACAGGATGTAGTAGTAGTCGTGAGCTGTGGACCAGCTTGTTGTGGGAGGGAGACAGGATGTAGTAGTAGTCGTGAGCTGTGGACCAGCTTGTTGTGGGAGGGAGACAGGATGTAGTAGTAGTCGTGAGCTGTGGACCAGCTTGTTGTGGGAGGGAGACAGGATGTAGTAGTAGTCGTGAGCTGTGGACCAGCTTGTTGTGGGAGGGAGACAGGATGTAGTAGTAGTCGTGAGCTGTGGACCAGCTTGTTGTGGGAGGGAGACAGGATGTAGTAGTAGTCGTGAGCTCTGGACCAGCTTGTTGTGGGAGGGAGACAGGATGTAGTAGTAGTCGTGAGCTCTGGACCAGCTTGTTGTGGGAGGGAGACAGGATGTAGTAGTAGTCGTGAGCTGTGGACCAGCTTGTTGTGGGAGGGAGACAGGATGTAGTAGTAGTCGTGAGCTGTGGACCAGCTTGTTGTGGGAGGGAGACAGGATGTAGTAGTAGTCGTGAGCTGTGGACCAGCTTGTTGTGGGAGGGAGACAGGATGTAGTAGTAGTCGTGAGCTGTGGACCAGCTTGTTGTGGGAGGGAGACAGGATGTAGTAGTAGTCGTGAGCTGTGGACCAGCTTGTTGTGGGAGGGAGACAGGATGTAGTAGTAGTCGTGAGCTGTGGACCAGCTTGTTGTGGGAGGGAGAGAGGTTGTGTGACTGGAAGTGATCAACTGGAGGAGGCCATTCAACCTGGCTGTGAGACTTCCTTGTATGCCGATGGCTGATGATATTTCACAAAGGCTTGCTGGTCTTCTACATCACATGAGGTTGGTGGCACCTTAATTGGGGAGGACGGGCTTGTGGTAATGGCTGGAGTGGAATGGTATCAAATACATCAAACAAATGGTTTCCATTTGGTTGATGCCCTTATATTTGCGCCGTTCAAGCCATTATTTTGGGCTCCTGAGTGGCGCAGTGTCTAAGACACTGCATCTCAGTGCAAGAGGCATCACTGCAGTACCTGGTTTGAATCCAGGCTCCATAACATTTGGCTGTGATTGGGAGTCCCATAGGGCTGCGCACAATTTGGCTGGGGTAGACCGTCATTGTAAATAAGAATTTGTTCTTAACTGAGTTGCCTACTTAAATAAAGGGTAAATAAAATATGATGAGGCAGCCTCCTGTGTTTTTACAAACGTCTCAGTCCTCTCGAGAGAACGGTGTTAAATTGATTACATCGTTTTTTCCCCTCATCGATCTACATACAATGCCCCATTACGACAAAAACAGGTTAATTAAAATTTGGTCTGAAAAACAGATTCACTACATGGAACAACAGATAGACTCCAAAAACAAAATCTAAAGGAAGATTGTTCTGAAGTGTCTGTCCTGCACCTTCTTTTTTTAACTAAACAGTCTCCATATATACTAACTTTAATTTCTGCAACTGGTACCGGGGGACATTCAGATGAGTCTTGCATCCAATAAAAAAAAACAGATGTCCGTAGCTTAAACTGGCCTATTTTTATGGGGATGTTTTGTTATGCTAATTAGACATCTACTCTAGGGGATTTAACAAACCATTTGTAATTTTAAAGTGTTTTATCATGGTTGCAAAGGCAAAGGACACAAATGCCACCACAATTCAAGAATGACCCTTGTAAAATTAAAAGATGGGCAGTCAACATTCTGATGATCTTACCACATCCATAATATCACAAACAACATATTTCAACCACAAACAACATATTTCAACCACAAACAACATATTCCAACTGTTCCTAAAAGTGTGTACCAAGGTACAAGAAAATAAACCTTGGCAGTGCAGCATGGTATTGGCAGGATTAGGTGTTAAAAAGCTCACCAAGAGCTCACAGATCTTATTGCAGTACCTACAGAATATATCTTCTTGCCCAGATTTTCAATAGAACAAGATCATTTACGATTCCAGCAAACTTGTAGAGAATTTGGTGGCATTAGACTTCAGATAGATTTTTTTCATAAAACAAAAAACCAAACAAAATGGGAGGGATATCAGAAAAAAAGAAAATGGCCTCTAGTCAAATGTCTTCTTTACACAGACTGAGCCTCCAGTAAAATGTCTTCTTTACACAGACTGAGCCTCCAGTAAAATGTCTACTTTACACCGACTGAGCCTCCAGTAAAATGTCTACTTTACACCGACTGAGCCTCCAGTAAAATGTCTTCTTTACACAGACTGAGCCTCCAGTAAAATGTCTACTTTACACCGACTGAGCCTCCAGTAAAATGTCTTCTTTACACAGACTGAGCCTCCAGTAAAATGTCTTCTTTACACAGACTGAGCCTCCAGTAAAATGTCTACTTTACACAGACTGAGCCTCCAGTAAAATGTCTACTTTACACAGACTGAGCCTCCAGTAAAATGTCTACTCTACACAGACTACGCCTCCAGTAAAATGTCTTCTTTACACAGACTACGCCTGCAGTAAAATGTCTACTTTACACAGACTGAGCCTCCAGTAAAATGTCTTCTTTACACAGACTGAGCCTCCAGTAAAATGTCTACTCTACACAGACTGAGCCTCCAGTAAAATGTCTACTTTACACCGACTGAGCTTCCAGTAAAATGTCTACTCTACACAGACTACGCCTGCAGTAAAATGTCTACTTTACACAGACTGAGCCTCCAGTAAAATGTCTTCTTTACACAGACTGAGCCTCCAGTAAAATGTCTACTTTACACCGACTGAGCCTCCAGTAAAATGTCTTCTTTACACAGACTGAGCCTCCAGTAAAATGTCTTCTTTACACAGACTGAGCCTCCAGTAAAATGTCTACTTTACACTGACTGAGCCTCCAGTAAAATGTCTTCTTTACACAGACTGAGCCTCCAGTAAAATGTCTTCTTTACACAGACTGAGCCTCCAGTAAAATGTCTACTTTACACCGACTGAGCTTCCAGTAAAATGTCTTCTTTACACAGACTGAGCCTGCAGTAAAATGTCTACTTTACACTGACTGAGCCTCCAGTAAAATGTCTACTCTACACAGACTGAGCCTCCAGTAAAATGTCTACTTTACACTGACTGAGCCTCCAGTAAAATGTCTACTTTACACAGACTGAGCCTCTAGGTTGCTGCAGGCAACATGTCTTCTTTACACAAACTGAGCCTCTAGGTTGCTGCAGGCAACATGTCTTCTTTACACAAACTGAGCCTCTAGGTTGCTACGGGCAACATTCACGGTAAATGACAGGTCATGGTCGTTTTTAGTCCCTCCTGCCTTGCTACTCATAACCTCATATCAGTTTATGTACACTATGTCTCCTACAAGAGACAAGCAGTAGGCTAGGCTGGGCTGTCTAAATTGTCACAACTCCTGATCATTATCTTGCCCCTTTCTGCTCTCTGTTTTCTGTCATTTCGTCTTGAGTGTTGATCAATCTGAGCTCCGGTCTCTGATATTTGAATGCTAGAAGGAACTGGTTTACCTCAACACCTCAATCAAAATGAGTTGAAAGTTCCGCCCCATTCAAATGAAATAGAGAAACACAGAAACCATCTGATGTGGCAGTGTGACTGAAATGTTGTGTGCATCCCAAATGGCACCCTATTCCTTATATAGTTCACTACGTTTTACCAGGGCCTATAGGGTAGTGCATTATGTAAGTGCACTACGTGGGTAGGATGCCATTTTGAGAGCTTGGGACTATAAGGTCCTATCTACATTGTTGTTGTGAGTTATTGACGTAGCCTTGTTCTGTTCAATGTTCTCTACCTATGTAGTACTCTAAATACCTTCATTCATGTTGTTAACTTCAAAAGAATACTATAAAATAATTGCTGACAACATTCAAACCATTGAGATATCGGAGCTTTAATGCCAGTCTCAGAATCATCTTTTTTTTGCAGATAGAACCGTATAATTCTGAGCTCTCGATTTGGAACAGAGCCTTTGTGTTCCAAAGGGTTCAGCAATCCATGTCCCCCTGAAGAATCCCCCCTTTGAGGACTAGTTCTACTGGTTATCCAACAAAGCATTGAACAGATTCCATTCAAGCCCATCATAGAATAAATCATCAAATCTAAAATGTCAATCTCTTTCTAACAAATATAACCCAGAGACCGTCACACCCTGATCTGTTTCACCTGTCTTTGTGATTGTCTCCACCCCCCCTCCAGGTGTCGCCCATCTTATAGCATTATCCCCTGTGTATTTATACCTGTGTTCTCTGTTTGTTTGTTGCCAGTTCGTTTTGTTTCGTCAAACCTACCAGCGGTTTTCCCTCTGTTCCTGTCGCTCGATTGTTCCTGTTCTCTAGTCTTCCCAGTTTTTACATTTTCTGCCTGCCCCGTGCCTGCCTGCAGTCCTGTACCTTTGCCCCACCTAACTGGATGACTGACATGCCTACCCTGAGCCTGCCTGCCGTCCTATACCTTTGCCCCACCTATCTGGACTATTGACCCCTGCCTGCCCTTGACCTGTGTTTGCCTGCCCCTGTTGGATTAATAAACTGTTGTTAATTCAACGTTGTCTGCATCTGGGTCTTTCCTTGAGGGGTGATACTACCTACAACAAAAATAAACAACAAACATGCTGTCATAAGAGAGCTGCTAGAACAGCTAAATGGAACCATTTACTGAGTACAGTAGATGTGATTTCCACCGCAATTATGATACATTCAAATCCCACATTCATGAAGATACACATTTTCTACACCTACGGTATACCAATATTATATGTAGGCTAAACGAGAGAGGAATTGCTTAGATAGCTGTTACACTACAGTATACCAATATTATATGTAGCCTAAACCAGAGTGCAATAGCTTAGATAGATGTGTAGTGCCGATCAGGCATAAGCCCCTACTCTCCCCAGCTGTGGTAAGAAACCCCTGAGGTATTGCTCCACAAGCCACCCTGTAAAACCCAACCACATCACATCTGGGTCCCAGCAGGTGCTGTGAAGTCCCAGCATACATCAGCATTCAGTTCAACAGTAAACCGTTGTACTGGTGTCCCCTGGCAGTGCCCATGCATTCACTCTGATTTGATCATAAGCATCAGAAATCTGGACCAAGTACCAGGGATGACATGATGTGCAGAATACAAGCTATGAGTGACCACTACAGGGAGAAGGGAATACTCCATTATAGTAAAGTACACAAGTATTTTGAATTCGCCATGTTAAAGTGGTTCACTTTGGACCAAAGCCTTTTTTCGTCTTGCCACTTCAATGTCACCTAACCTGAGTCGTTGTGGTGTATAAGTCTGTGTCTAAAAGTAACGCTGTTTTATCTGGTTATTGTACATTTTAATTTAGCATATATACTGAACAAAAATATAAACACAACATGTAAAGTGTTGGTGCCATGATTCATGAGCTGAATTAAAAGATCTCAGAAAGGTTCCATAAGCACAAAAAAAAAGTGTTTCTTTCAAATTTTGTGAACAAACTTGTTTACATCCTTGTTACTGAGCATTTCTCCTTCACCAAGCTAATCCATCCACCTGACAGGTGTGGCATATCAAGAAGTTGATTAAACAGCATGATCATTACACAGGTGCACCTTGTGCTGGGGACAATCAAAAGCCTCTCTAAAACGTGCAGTTTTGTCACACAACACAATGCCACAGGCGTCTCAAGTTTTGAGGGAGTGTGCAATTGGCATGCTGACTGGAAGAATGTCCACCAGAGTGGTTGCCAGAGAATGTAATGTTCATTTCTCCACCATAAGCCGCCTCCAGTGTAGTTTTAGAGAATTTGGCAGTACATCCAACCGGCCTCACAACCGCAGACCATGTGTAACTACGCCAGCCCAGGACCTCCACATCCGGCTTCTTCACCTGCGAGATCGTCTGACACCAGCTGATGAAACTGAGGAGTATTTCTGTCAGTAAAAAAGCACTTTTGTGGGAAAAAGCTCAGTCTGGTTGGCTGGGCATGCCCTCCAGGGCCCATCCATGGCAGCACCAATTCCCAGTCATGTGAAATCCATAGATTAGGGCCTAATTTATTTATTTCAGTTGACTGATTTCCTTCTATGAACTGTAACTCAGTAAAACCTTTGAAATTGTTCCGTGTTGTGTTTATATTTTTGTTCAGTGGAAGAACAAGGCATGGAGAGCCAAACGTCACAATCTCATTATTATTCTGCACGGCGGCTCTATGGCCATATTATCCCTGATAAGCACAGCTAGGAATAATTGGCAAAGATAACTTTTATTTTATCAATCATTATCTTTGATACTTGTCTGTCTGCAGGTTTTTAATTGTAATCGTTTTTTTCCCCCTCAAAATATCATTGACTTTCATATCACCTATCACTTATCAGCAGGCATATTAGAGTCATGTTTGACAGTGTCCATCAGGAGAAAGGAATATGGCTTTGGGAACTAGGTCAATGTAACCTAATTAATCGGTGGTAAATAAAACAATGACTGTTTCTAGGAAATGTTGCAGTGTAAGGCTCTTTAGCTAAACAAATGCTGAAAAGTCAAAGATGAAGAATGATTGTGGTTTCCACGGGCTGTTGATTTACATATATGCATGACTAGATAAAACATGCTCATGCATGTCTATTCACCCCCCCCCCATGTCCACACCTGCCCCAGAATCTATGCTTTGGCCTTGTTTATATTTCAGGAGAAGATGATTGCAGGATAATACTACATGGAACCATCACAGTCTGAGCAGAACCCTGAAGCTTCTCTTCTGATTTGAATCATCTTTATCATACCTTAGTGTGGATCTCTGGAGGATCGGAGAGGAATCCTACTCCTTTGGAAGTTATTGTGTGTGGAGATATAGCCTGCAGGTTTAGGAAAGTGTGGTTATCCAACTGGGTCAAAATACAAGGTGGCTGTCCTCTTTGAAGGGAGCACATTATATCTGCAAAAACTGTGTTTTTACATGCGAGCAAGCCAAGCTTGAAAATAGCTAAGCGGAATTCGATTAGGCTGTGCTCCTCCAACCCCGGGGTCTGAGAGAAATACTGGGTGTGTTGGTCCATTTGAATCCTTCCCTTCAACTTGTCAGTACTTTGATTCCTGGACAGATTCCCTTGCTGCATTTTTGCTTCAGTGCTCATCACACTCTGTTGTCTCTCACTTCTAGTATCTGTCTCCTATCTTAAAGAACAGGAGCTGCTAGGCAACATACAGCTCCTATCTTATATAACAGGAGCTGCCAGGCAACACACAGCTCCTATCTTATATAACAGGAGCTGCTAGGCAACATACAGCTCCTATCTTATATAACAGGAGCTGCCAGGCAACATACAGCTCCTATCTTATATAACAGGAGCTGCCAGGCAACATACAGCTCCTATCTTATATAACAGGAGCTGCTAGGCAACATACAGCTCCTATCTTATATAACAGGAGCTGCTAGGCAACATACAGCTCATCGCCTGGTTTCCATATATAAACTTACTGTCCTATAGAGCTGCTGCTTAAATGCCCTCATTGAGATACAGATAAAATTGTATGGAATGTATGGATCAATGTGGGTACAAAGTACTATAGGACAAAACAAAATGTTGCATAATATCACACATTCCTCCAACTAGGAAAATACATATTATTACCATAGCAGCGGCCTAATATATTCTGGGATGTTAATGATTGTAAAAAAACTGGTCTTATTTTAAGCACATCACACTGACTGGCAAAAGAGAGAGACAGCGCTATCTAGCAAAATGTCAAAACTCAATCTTACGGTCTCAAGTTCATTATTGGGAAGTTTTTCCTGTCTTAGAGTTTCCCTGTCTCTTTAGGATCTCTCTCATTGGAGCACATCACCCGGTGTTGCAAAAGAGAAGCATATTACCCAGCGCTGCAAACGAGACAGAACAATCTTCAGAAGCTTCAGCGAGGCCGTGAATAGCTGCGGAATGAGTGAAGAGTCAGCATAGCAACAGTTAGGAGGGGCCTCGTGGACCTGTATAAAATTGGATCTGCCATTTCTGAAAAATGTGCTGTTGAGTTGATACTCTTCAGTCTGGCTTTTGTAGGGAGGGATGTCCGGACAATTGATGAAGATAAATGCCAGGTGTTTCCTATAGAGGAAGAGAAACAAGCAGATCACGAGGGGACTGTCTTCTGACAACTGAGCAGATTTCTTAGTTTTCCTGTTTCAGACCATCAATACTACTATAATCTGTCAATTATAATGTTAATAGCACTTTCTTAGCACAGGAGTATATTTACAGAACTTTGTGAATTCTGTGAATTTAATGTGTGGATTTAAAAAAACAGTAGCACCAGGTGTTATCGCAATAGTTCTTGACATACTCCCCAACAACAGAATAATTTAGAAACTAAAAGGACACCATTATTTGTATTTATTTGTTTTTTATTTCACCTTTATTTAACTAGGCAAGTCAGCTAAGGACAAATTGTTATTTATAATGACGGCCTACCCCGGCCAAACCCGGATGACGCTGGGACAATTGTGCGCAGCCCTATGGGACTCCCAATCACGGCCGGATGTGATGCAGCCTGGGATTCTGATATCCTACTTGTGACCATCAGAAACTCTTCTTAGGGCTAGGCGTCCCGCTAGCGGAACAACTTCCGGTGAAACTGGAGGGCGCGCAATTCAAATAAATAATCATACAAATCATGGATATTAAACATTTAGGTAAATATAAGTGTCTTATATCGGTTGAAAGCTTAAAATCTTGTTAATGCAACTGCACTGTCCTATTTACAGTAGATATTACAGCGAAAGCATGCCATGCGATTGTTTGAGGATGGCGCCCCACATCAAAATATTTTATCAAATTCACGTCATTCAGGCGGAAATTGAGAAAAAGGGGCCTAGCCGAAACTAAAATACACCATTATGATATTCTACTTGTGACCAGCAGAAACTTTAGACACTAAAATGACACCATTATGATATTCTACTTGTGACCTGCAGAAACTTTAGACACTAAAATGACACCATTATGATATTCTACTTGTGACCTGCAGAAACTTTAGACACTAAAAGGACACCATTATGATATTCTACTTGTGACCTGCAGAAACTTTAGACACTAAAATGACACCGTTATGATATTCTACTTGTGACCTGCAGAAACTTTAGACACTAAAAGGACACCATTATGATATTCTACTTGTGACCAGCAGAAACTTTAGACACTAAAAGGACACCATTATGATATTCTACTTGTGACCAGCAGAAACTTTAGACACTAAAAGGACACCATTATGATATTCTACTTGTGACCAGCAGCAGCGGCAGCAGTAATAGCCTACTTGTGGCCAGAAGCAGCAGCAGTGATTGCCTACTTGTGGCCAGCAGCAGCAGCACAAGTATGTGACATTAGAATATAGAATGTCACTGTGAGTGTTCCACAGGCTCTGCTCCAGTCCAGCAAACTCAAGAGTGTTTTGGGGTGTTTTTGGTGGCATGCAGCCTTATTGGCATTTTCTATGCAGATTTCAATGAGCTTAAACTATTAGAATCACCGAGGGCTCCATCTAGTCCCCGGCAGCCTGCATGCTAACCGGAGATGCCTCCCAAATGACACCCTATTCCCTATATAGCGCTGTACTTTTTACCAGGGGATATGGGGCTGTGGTCAAAAGTACTGTTCTATATAGGAAATAGGGTGTCATTTGGAACGCAGCTAGAGAGTACTCCCTGGAGCCTCTGTTTACCAAACCAAGTCGGATTTGCTGCTCTCGTAGACACACAGACCGACAGACAGACAGACCGGGTAAGGCTCACCTCCCTCCCAGAGGATTGCATTTTGTCTCACATCCTAAGTCTACTTCAGCCAGAATCTATTCAAAAGTTACCAGACTAAGGTTTTTTTTTTTATGTAAATCTCTTTAGAGGGAAAAACAGCGACCATGGTTACAAGCCCAATCCTCCATTCTGAAAAACACACTTCAAACAGAAAAGCATTTCAATCTCAAACAACAAAATAGGGGAGCAGCTCATTTGTCTTTTTTTCATTATTGACTTTACAACTAGAGGGTGTTATTTAAGAAGACTGTTAATAAACAGAAGAAAGAATAAAGCATTTTTGTTTGTTTATTTTCTTTCTAACCAAGTTTCCTCAGCCTGTGAGAAAGTGGAGCGAATGCGTATTTAAAGTTCTTATGTTTTTATTTTTTTTTCAATCGAATGTTTGAAGAGTTTGACAATCAGACACAGTGTCTCTTGTATCATTATACTATTTTTAATCATTGCTTTTTTTGGGGGGGGGGCACTTTGATATTCAAAACAAAATATATCTCAGCGGGTGGCTGTGAAATAAATTGCTATCTTTCTCAGAACTGGGCATCTTGATGATCAAGAGGACCAACTGTTTAAGGCAACACAAGAAGGGAATGTGGCTCACTTGTTCGTCCAATGCTGCAGGCGAGAGGCCTTCCAATAATGACTATGTTTGTAACAATAAAACCACATCAGATGAAGTTGTGTAATGCGCCATCATTTGAAAAAAAATGTGCGTTCCAAGTATGTATGTAGAAGGACAGTTATTTTGTACGAGTTTGAAACAATACCCTAAGAAATTCAAATTTATATAACTTTTTAAGCTAAATCACCGTTCAGGCTATATTATCCTCTCTAAAGGTCAAATCTTAACTTGATGTAGTCTGTTTTAAATGGAATTATCACACAACAGTAATTTGTGATTATGCATTCAGTTACACACACGTATCTCAAGTTAGGGTTTTCCCCCTATAACACATAACCCATCAGTGAGTGGAATAGTCAATAAACAGCTCTTATACGAGTAGCTTATTATCAAGTTTGAGAAGTTTGAAAAACAGGGTAAACTGAATAGCAACAAGAACTCAGTGGTAATTCACCCAAGAAGGTTTTTTGGTTAGAAAGTTTTGCAGGAGGCAACACAAGTCATAACAGAGTTGACCATGTAGCCTAAAGTAAACAGCTGAAATGAAATTCATCAAATTTCACACTTAATTCACTTTAATTGAATGTGTTCTACGGGGCGGATACATAAAGCAACTTACATGTAAATCTGGTACATGCTGGTAACATTGGTTGCTAATGTTGGCAGGATTTTATTTTGAAAAGATTGTGGTGTCACCTAAACTATGCACAGCAAACTTTTGTTGGAATATTGTTCACATTGAAATTATCAAGATTGCCAGACTGCATTTGTTGGTTCTCCTGCTTTTTTTTTTACCCAAAGTACAGGCACCCTTAAAAAGAATGGTTATGCTTATAACTGTGTGGACTATTATGGTCATTTGTGTGGTGCATTCTACATGTACTGTAGGTACTTCCTGTTTGTAGGCACAACATGGTTACTGTAGGTACTTCCTGTTTGTAGGCACAACATGGTTACTGTAGGTACTTCGTGTTTGTAGGCACAACATGGTTACTGTAGGTACTTCCTGTTTGTAGGCACAACATGGTTACTGTAGGTACTTCGTGTTTGTAGGCACAACATGGTTACTGTAGGTACTTCCTGTTTGTAGGCACAACATGGTTACTGTAGGTACTTCCTGTTTGTAGGCACAACATGGTTACTGTAGATACTTCCTGTTTGTAGGCACAACATGGTTACTGTAGGTACTTCCTGTTTGTAGGCACAACATGGTTACTGTAGGTACTTCCTGTTTGTAGGCACAACATGGTTACTGTAGGTACTTCCTGTTTGTAGGCACAACATGGTTACTGTAGGTACTTCCTGTTTGTAGGCACAACATGGTTACTGTAGGTACTTCCTGTTTGTAGGCACAACATGGTTACTGTAGGTACTTCCTGTTTGTAGGCACAACATGGTTACTGTAGGTACTTCCTGTTTGTAGGCACAACATGGTTACTATATGCATTCATCATTGTGGTATGTCTTGCTGTGCTAAACTGCGAACCGTCCCTTTGTGTTTGTAGCCTATGTTATGAGTTCTGGTGCTTTGTGCACTTTGAAAGGCCAACCCTGTAAAAAGAAACCTTTAAAAAACAGTTTATTCTTCTTGTCTCTGTAGCAAATGACCCCCCTATTCCAAATATAGTACACTCATTTTGACCAGGGCCCATTGGGATGTGGTAAAACGTGTGTACCATTTGGGTCGCTGTCCTTCTGTACCTTAGGTTGAGTCTGTCACAGACAGGGAGGTGAATCACAGCCCATCACTCTCAGCTGTAGAATTCAAGGCCTCCAGACATGAAATCAATACAAATCATTTTGCCACTGATGGACGGATACTGGGAGAGGCAAATTCCCTCACCAAAGACTGCACTTGATTGAACCCCACTTAGATGGTTAATGTGACTGCCAGACAGATCTAGAGTACTGTGAGGTACTATCTCCCACTGTATTGAGATGAGCTGTTATTGATAAGTACAGTGAGTTACTATCTCCCACTGTATTGAGATGAGCTGTTATTGATAAGTACAGTGAGTTACTATCTCCCACTGTATTGAGATGAGTTGTTATTGATAAGTACAGTGAGTTACTATCTCCCACTGTGTTGAGATGAGCTTTTATTGATGAGTACAGTGAGTTACTATCTCCCACTGTATTGAGATGAGCTTTTATTGATAAGTACAGTGAGTTACTATCTCCCACTGTATTGAGATGAGCTGTTATTGATAAGTACAGTGAGTTACTATCTCCCACTGTATTGAGATGAGCTGTTATTGATGAGTACAGTGAGGTACTATCTCCCACTGTATTTTGATGAGTACTGTGAGTTACTATCTCCCACTGTATTGAGATGAGCTGTTATTGATGAGTACAGTGAGTTACTATCTCCCACTGTATTGAGATGAGCTGTTATTGATAAGTACAGTGAGTTACTATCTCCCACTGTATTGAGATGAGCTGTTATTGATGAGTACTGTGAGTTACTATCTCCCACTGTATTGAGATGAGCTGTTATTGATAAGTACAGTGAGTTACTATCTCCCACTGTATTGAGATGAGCTGTTATTGATGAGTACTGTGAGTTACTATCTCCCACTGTATTGAGATGTTTAATTTTTTTATTTGACCTTTCTTTAACTAGGCAAGTCAGTTATTTAGAAAAAAAAAATTATATACAATGACGGCCTAGGGACAATGGGTTAACTGCCTTGTTCAGGGGCAGAACGACAGATTTTGACATCTAACTAGTTTGTCTAATCACATTACAGTCTATCTAACTAGTATATCTAACTAGTATGTCTAATCACAGTACAGTATATCTAACTAGTATGTCTAATCACAGTACAGTATATCTAACTAGTATATCTAATGACAGTACAGTCTATCTAACTAGTATATCTAATCACAGTACAGTATATCTAACTAGTATGTCTAATCACAGTACAGTCTATCTAACTAGTATATCTAATGACAGTACAGTCTATCTAACTAGTATATCTAATCACAGTACAGTATATCTAACTAGTATGTCTAATCACAGTACAGTATATCTAACTAGTATATCTAATGACAGTACAGTCTATCTAACTAGTATATCTAACTAGTATGTCTAATCACAGTACAGTATATCTAACTAGTATATCTAACTAGTATGTCTAATCACAGTACAGTATATCTAACTAGTATATCTAACTAGTATGTCTAATCACAGTACAGTCTATCTAACTAGTATATCTAACTAGTATGTCTAATCACAGTACAGTATATCTAACTAGTATGTCTAATCACAGTACAGTATATCTAACTAGTATATCTAATGACAGTACAGTCTATCTAACTAGTATATCTAATCACAGTACAGTATATCTAACTAGTATGTCTAATCACAGTACAGTCTATCTAACTAGTATATCTAATGACAGTACAGTCTATCTAACTAGTATATCTAATCACAGTACAGTATATCTAACTAGTATGTCTAATCACAGTACAGTATATCTAACTAGTATATCTAATGACAGTACAGTCTATCTAACTAGTATATCTAACTAGTATGTCTAATCACAGTACAGTATATCTAACTAGTATATCTAACTAGTATGTCTAATCACAGTACAGTATATCTAACTAGTATATCTAACTAGTATGTCTAATCACAGTACAGTCTATCTAACTAGTATATCTAACTAGTATATCTAATGACAGTGCAGTATATCTAACTAGTATATCTAACTAGTATGTCTAATCACAGTACAGTATATCTAACTAGTATGTCTAATCACAGTACAGTCTATCTAACTAGTATATCTAATCACAGTACAGTCTATCTAACTAGTATATATAATGACATTACAGTGTATTTAGCTAGTACAGTTGAAGTTGGAAGTTTACATACACCTTGGCCAAATACATTTAAACTCAGTTTTTCACAATTCCTGACATTTAATCTTAGTAAAAAATCCCTTTCTTAGGTTAGTTAGGATCACCACTTGATTTTAAGAATGTGAATTGTCAGAATAATGGTAGAGAGAATGATTTATTTCAGCTTCTATTTATTTCATCACATTCACTGTGGGTCAGAAGTTTACATGCACTCAATTAGTATTTGGTAGCATTGACTTTAAATTGTTTGACTTGTGTCAAATATTTAGCCTTCCACAAGCTTCCACAAATGGAAGACCCATTTGCGACCAAGCTTTAACTTCGTGACTGATGTCTTGAGATGTTGCTTCAATATATCCACATAATTTTCTTTCCTCATGATCTCATCTATTTTGTGAAGTGCAACAGTCCCTCTTGCAGCAAAGCACCCCCACAACATGATGCTGCCATCCCCGTGCTTCAGGGTTGGGATGGTGTTCTTCGGCTTGCAAGCATCCCCCTTTTTCCTCCAAACATAACGATGGTCATTATGGCCAAACAGTTCTATTTTTGTATCATCAGACCAAAGAACATTTCTCCAAAAAGTACAATCTTTGTCCACATGTGCAGTTGCAAACCGTTCTTTTGATTTTCCCATAATGTCAATGAAAGTGTAACGTCAGGAGAATGATGGGTATAGAGTCAGGCGCAGAGAGCAGAAAGTTCACGGGAAAAATGCTTTAATGTCCACAGTAAAACAGGAACAGGTACAAAAGGGGTGACGCCAAAACACAGGCGCAAACACAACCCAAAGACCACAGTGAAATAAACTGGACAGCGAAAACCCAAAATCAATAATCCACCTCCGACGTAACATGACAACCAATAAGCCCGCACAAACACTGGCGGGCGAAACAAAACTAAATAGTACACCTCCCAACACCCCAACAAGGAACAGGTGAAAACAATTAGACAGACATAAACGAAAAGGAAAAAGGGATCGGTGGCAGCTAGTAGACCGGCGACGACGACCGCCGAGCGCCACCCGAATGGGAAGGGGAGCCACCTTCGGTAGTATTCGTGACAGAAAGAGGCACTGAGTTTGAAGGTAGGCCTTGAAATACATCCACACGTACACCTCCAATTGACTCAAATGATGTCAATTAGCCCTTCAGAAGCTTCTAAAGCAATGACATCATTTTCTGGAATTTTCCAAGCTGTTTAAAGGCAGAGTCAAGTTAGTGTATGTAAACTTCTGACCCACTGGAATTGTGATACAGTGAATTATAAGTGAAATAATCTGTCTGTAAACAATTGTTGGAAAAATGACTTGCGTCATGCACAAAGTAGATGTCCTAAGCGACTTGCCAAAACTATAATTTGTCAAAAAGAAATTTGTGGAGAGGTTGAAAAACGAGTTTTAATGACTCCAACCTAAGTGGATGTACATCTCCGACTTCAACTGTATATCTAATCACAGTACATTCTAACCTTTGCATCTAATAACATTACAGTCTAACTAGTATATCTAATCACATTATAGTCTAACTAGTATAATGTATCTAACCACATTACAGTTTAACTAGTATATCTAATCACATTACAGTCTAACTAGTATAATGTATCTAATCACATTATGGTCTAACTAGTATATCTAATCACATTACAGTCTAACTAGTATATCTAATCACATTACAGTCTAACTAGTATAATGTATCTAATCACATTACAGTCTAACTAGTATATCTAATCACATTACAGTTTAACTAGTATATCTAATCACATTACAGTCTAACTAGTATATCTAATCACATTACAGTCTAACTAGTATAATGTATCTAATCACATTACAGTCTAACTAGTATAATGTATCTAATCACATTACAGGCTAACTAGTATATCTAATCACATTACAGTCTAACTAGTATATCTAATCACATTAAAGTCTAACTAGTATAATGTGTCTAATCACATTACAGTCTAACTAGTATATCTAATCACATTACAGTCTAACTAGTATATCTAATCACATTACAGTTTAACTAGTATAATGTATCTAATCACATTACAGTCTAACTAGTATATCTAATCACATTACAGTCTAACTAGTATAATGTATCTAATCACATTACAGTCTAACTAGTATATCTAATCACAGTACATTCTAACTAGTATATCTAATCACATTACAGTCTAACTAGTATATCTAATCACATTACTGTGTAACCAGTATATCTAATCACATTACTGTGTAACCAGTATATCTAATCACATTACAGTCTAACTAGTATAATGTATCTAACCACATTACAGTCTAACTAGTATAATGTATCTAATCACATTACAGTCTAACTAGTATATCTAATCACATTACAGTCTAACTAGTATATCTAACCACATTACAGTCTAACTAGTATATCTAATCACATTACAGTCTAACTAGTATATCTAATCACATTACAGTCTAACTAGTATATCTAATCACATTACAGTCTAACTAGTATAATGTATCTACTCACATTACAGTCTAACTAGTATATCTAATCACATTACTGTCTAACTAGTATATCTAATCACATTACAGTTTAACTAGTATAATGTATCTACTCACATTACAGTCTAACTAGTATATCTAATCACATTACAGTCTAACTAGTATAATGTATCTAATCACATTACAGTCTAACTAGTATATCTAATCACATTACAGTCTAACTAGTATATCTACTCACTGTCACGATCGTCGTAGTGAGGAGACCAAGGCGCAGCGTGAGAGAAATACATTCTTCTTTTTAATAACGAAGAACACTTAACAAACAATACAAAATAACCAAACGAACGTGACCGCTATAATACTGAGTGCAAACATGCAACATCACATAGACACAGCAACAAACACACACAAACAAACAGTGAGAACAGCCTACCTTAATATGGTTCTCAATCAGAGGAAACGTCAAACACCTGCCCCTAATTGAGAACCATATCAGGCAACACATTTAACCCAACATAGAAACACATAACATAGACTACCCACCCAGCTCACGTCCTGACCAACTAAACAAAGTTTAAACAAAGGAAAATAAGGTCAGGAACGTGACAGTACCCCCCCCCCCCAAGATGCGGACTCCGGCCGCAAAACTGAACCTCAAGGGGAGGGTCTGGGTGGGCATCTGTCCACGGTGGCGGCTCCGGCTCCGGACGTGGTCCCCACCCCACCATAGTCGATCCTCGCCTCCGTAGCCTCCTCCAAATTGCCACCCTCCAAATTAACCCCACTGGATTAAGGGGCAGCACCGGACTAAGGGGCAGCACCGGAATGAGGGGCAACACCGGACTGAGGGGCAGCTCCGGACTAAGGGGCAGCTCCGGACTGAGGGGCAGCTCCGGACTGAGGGGCAGCTCCGGACTGAGGGGCAGCTCCGGACTGAGGGGCAGCTCCGGACTGAGGGGCGGATCCTGGCTGGCTGGCGGATCCTGGCTGGCTGGCTCTGGCGGATCCTGGCTGGCTGGCTCTGGCGGATCCTGGCTGGCTGGCTCTGGCTGCTCATGGCTGGCTGGCAGCTCTGGCTGCTCATGGCTGGCTGGCGGCTCTGGCTGCTCATGGCTGGCTGGCGGCTCTGGCTGCTCATGGCTGGCTGGCGGCTCTGGCTGCTCATGGCTGGCTGGCGGCTCTGGCTGCTCATGGCTGGCTGGCGGCTCTGGCTGCTCATGGCTGGCTGGCTGCTCATGGCTGGCTGGCGGCTCTGGCTGCTCATGGCTGGCTGGCGGCTCTGGCTGCTCATGGCTGACTGGCGGCTCTGGCTGCTCATGGCTGACTGGCGGCTCTGGCTGCTCATGTCTGGCGGAAGGCTCTGGCTGCTCCTGTCTGGCGGAAGGCTCTGGCTGCTCCTGTCTGGCGGAAGGCTCTAGCGGCTCCTGTCTGGCGGAAGGCTCTAGCGGCTCCTATCTGGCGGACGGCTCTAGCGGCTCCTGTCTGGCAGACGGCTCTGAAGGCTCAGGACAGACGGGCAGCTCTGACGGCTCGGGACAGACGGGCAGCTCTGACGGCTCGGGACAGACGGGCAGCTCTGACGGCTCGGGACAGACGGGCAGCTCTGACGGCTCGGGACAGACGGGCAGCTCAGACAGCGCTGGGCAGGCAGGCAGTTCTGGGCAGACTGGCAGTGCAGGCGGCTCTGGGCAGACGGGCACACCTGTAGGGAGGAGACGGAGAGACAGCCTGGTGCGTGGGGCTGCCACAGGACCCACCAGGCTGGAGAGACCTACAGGAGGCTTGATGTTAAGAAGAGGCACCTGAAGGACCGGGCTGTGGGGGAGCACTGGAGCTCTGGTGCACAGCCTTGGCACCACTCCCCTAAGCTGGAATACTACTCCAGCCCGTACCCTCCAGAGTGCAGGCACAGGTTGAACCGGGCTGTGGATGAGCACTGGAGATCTAGTGCCTACTATGCGCACCTCTCCCTTAGGCTCCACTCCCACATTTGCCCTGTACGAGCGGAGCGTAGGCATAGGACGCACTGCACCCTCCCAGCGCCCCGGAGACACAGCACGCAGAGCCGGCGCAGGATACCCTGGACTGAAACTGCGTACCGGAGACCAGACGCGCTGAGCAGGCACAATACGCCCCGGCTGGATGCCCACACTCACATGACACTTTCGGGGGGCTGCCCTATAGCGCACCGGGCTATGGGCACGCACTGGCGACACCGTGCGCTTAACCGCATAACACGGTGCCTGACCAGTCACGCGTTGCTTATAATAAGCACGAGGAGTGCGCTCAGGTCTGCTACCTGGCTTAGCCACACTCCTCTCTAGCCTCCCCCAAAAAAATTCTGGGGTTGCCTCTCGTACCTGTCGCGCTGCCGTGCTGCCTCCTCATATCGCCGCCGCTCAGCTTTCGCTTCCTCCAGCTCAGCTTTGGGGCGGCGATACTCCCCAGCCTGTGCCCAGGGTCCTTGTCCGTTCAAAATCTCCTTCCATGTCCAGGAGTCCTGGGATTTCTGCTGCTGCTGTCGCTGCCCTTTTCCCCGCTGCTTGATCCTTTGTTGGTGGGTAATTCTGTCACGATCGTCGTAGTGAGGAGACCAAGGCGCAGCGTGAGAGAAATACATTCTTCTTTTTAATAACGAAGAACACTTAACAAACAATACAAAATAACCAAACGAACGTGACCGCTATAATACTGAGTGCAAACATGCAACATCACATAGACACAGCAACAAACACACACAAACAAACAGTGAGAACAGCCTACCTTAATATGATTCTCAATCAGAGGAAACGTCAAACACCTGCCCCTAATTGAGAACCATATCAGGCAACACATTTAACCCGACATAGAAACACATAACATAGACTACCCACCCAGCTCACGTCCTGACCAACTAAACAAAGTTTAAACAAAGGCAAATAAGGTCAGGAACATGACACTCACATTATAGTCTAACTAGTATATCTAATCACATTACAGTCTAACTAGTATATCTAATCACATTACAGTCTAACTAGTATATCTAATCACATTACTGTCTAACTAGTATAATGTATCTAACCACAATACAGTCTAACTAGTATAATGTATCTAATCACATTACAGTCTAACTAGTATATCTAATCACATTACAGTCTAACTAGTATATCTAATCACATTACAGTCTAACTAGTATATCTAATCACATTACAGTCTAACTAGTATATCTAACCACATTACAGTCTAACTAGTATATCTAATCATATTACAGTCTAACTAGTATATCTAATCACATTACAGTTTAACTAGTATATCTAATCACATTACAGTTTAACTAGTATAATGTATCTAATCACATTACAGTCTACCTAGTATATCTAATCACATTACAGTCTAACTAGTATAAATTATCTAATCACATTACAGTCTAACTAGTATATCTAATCACATTACAGTCTAACTAGTATATCTAATCACATTACAGTTTAACTAGTATATCTAATCACATTACTGTCTAACTAGTATAATGTATCTAATCACATTACAGTCTAACTAGTATATCTAACCACATTACAGTCTAACTAGTATATCTAATCACATTACAGTTTAACTAGTATATTTAATCACATTACAGTCTAACTAGTATAAATTATCTAATCACATTACAGTCTAACTAGTATATCTAATCACATTACAGTCTAACTAGTATATCTAATCACATTACAGTTTAACTAGTATATCTAATCACATTACTGTCTAACTAGTATAATGTATCTAATCACATTACAGTCTAACTAGTATATCTAATCACATTACAGTCTAACTAGTATATTTAATCACATTACAGTCTAACTAGTATAATATATCTAATCACATTACAGTCTAACTAGTATAATGTATCTAATCACATTACAGTCTACCTAGTATATCTAATCACATTACAGTCTAACTAGTATAATGTATCTAACCACATTACAGTCTAACTAGTATATCTAATCACATTATAGTCTAACTAGTATAATATATCTAATCACATTACAGTCTAACTAGTATATCTAATCACATTACAGTCTAACTAGTATATCTAATCACATTACAGTCTAACTAGTATAATATATCTAATCACATTACAGTCTAACTAGTATATCTAATCACATTACAGTCTAACTAGTATATCTAATCACATTACAGTCTAACTAGTATAATGTATCTAATCACATTACAGTCTAACTAGTATAATGTATCTAATCACATTACAGTCTAACTAGTATAATGTATCTAACCACATTACAGTCTAACTAGTATATCTAATCACATTACAGTCTAACTAGTATATCTAATCACATTACAATTTAACTAGTATATCTAATCACATTACTGTCTAACTAGTATAATGTATCTAATCACATTACAGTCTAACTAGTATATATAACCACATTACAGTCTAACTAGTATATCTAATCACATTACAGTCTAACTAGTATATCTAATCACATTACAGTCTAACTAGTATATCTAATCACATTACAGTTTAACTAGTATATCTAATCACATTACTGTCTAACTAGTATAATGTATCTAATCACATTACAGTCTAACTAGTATATCTAATCACATTACAGTCTAACTAGTATATTTAATCACATTACAGTCTAACTAGTATAATATATCTAATCACATTACAGTCTAACTAGTATAATGTATCTAATCACATTACAGTCTAACTAGTATATCTAATCACATTACAGTCTAACTAGTATATTTAATCACATTACAGTCTAACTAGTATAATATATCTAATCACATTACAGTCTAACTAGTATAATGTATCTAATCACATTACAGTCTAACTAGTATATCTAATCACATTACAGTCTAACTAGTATATCTAATCACATTACAGTCTAACTAGTATAATGTATCTAATCACATTACAGTCTAACTAGTATAATGTATCTAATCACATTACAGTCTAACTAGTATATCTAATCACATTACAGTCTAACTAGTATATCTAATCACATTACAGTTTAACTAGTATATCTAATCACATTACAGTCTAACTAGTATAATATATCTAATCACATTACAGTCTAACTAGTATAATGTATCTAATCACATTACAGTCTAACTAGTATAATGTATCTAATCACATTATGGTCTAACTAGTATATCTAATCACATTACAGTCTAACTAGTATATCTAATCACATTACAGTCTAACTAGTATAATGTATCTAATCACATTACAGTCTAACTAGTATATCTAATCACATTACAGTTTAACTAGTATATCTAACCACATTACAGTCTAACTAGTATATCTAATCACATTACAGTCTAACTAGTATAATGTATCTAATCACATTACAGTCTAACTAGTATATCTAATCACATTACAGTCTAACTAGTATAATGTATCTACTCACATTACAGTCTAACTAGTATATCTAATCACATTACAGTCTAACTAGTATATCTAATCACATTACAGTCTAACTAGTATAATATATCTAATCACATTACAGTCTAACTAGTATATCTAATCACATTACAGTCTAACTAGTATATCTATTCACATTACAGTCTAACTAGTATAATGTATCTAATCACATTACAGTCTAACTAGTATAATGTATCTAATCACATTACAGTCTAACTAGTATAATGTATCTAACCACATTACAGTCTAACTAGTATATCTAATCACATTACAGTCTAACTAGTATATCTAATCACATTACAATTTAACTAGTATATCTAATCACATTACTGTCTAACTAGTATAATGTATCTAATCACATTACAGTCTAACTAGTATATATAACCACATTACAGTCTAACTAGTATATCTAATCACATTACAGTCTAACTAGTATATCTAATCACATTACAGTCTAACTAGTATATCTAATCACATTACAGTTTAACTAGTATATCTAATCACATTACTGTCTAACTAGTATAATATATCTAATCACATTACAGTCTAACTAGTATATCTAATCACATTACAGTCTAACTAGTATATTTAATCACATTACAGTCTAACTAGTATAATATATCTAATCACATTACAGTCTAACTAGTATAATGTATCTAATCACATTACAGTCTAACTAGTATATCTAATCACATTACAGTCTAACTAGTATATTTAATCACATTACAGTCTAGCTAGTATATCTAATCACATTACAGTCTAGCTAGTATATCTAATCACATTACAGTCTAACTAGTATATCTAATCACATTACAGTCTAACTAGTATAATGTATCTAATCACATTACAGTCTAACTAGTATAATGTATCTAATCACATTACAGTCTAACTAGTATATCTAATCACATTACAGTCTAACTAGTATATCTAATCACATTACAGTTTAACTAGTATATCTAATCACATTACAGTCTAACTAGTATAATATATCTAATCACATTACAGTCAAACTAGTATAATGTATCTAATCACATTACAGTCTAACTAGTATAATGTATCTAATCACATTATGGTCTAACTAGTATATCTAATCACATTACAGTCTAACTAGTATATCTAATCACATTACAGTCTAACTAGTATAATGTATCTAATCACATTACAGTCTAACTAGTATATCTAATCACATTACAGTTTAACTAGTATATCTAACCACATTACAGTCTAACTAGTATATCTAATCACATTACAGTCTAACTAGTATAATGTATCTAATCACATTACAGTCTAACTAGTATATCTAATCACATTACAGTCTAACTAGTATAATGTATCTACTCACATTACAGTCTAACTAGTATATCTAATCACATTACAGTCTAACTAGTATATCTAATCACATTACAGTCTAACTAGTATATCTAATCACATTACAGTCTAACTTGTATATACCTAAATACATTACAGTCAAACTGGGATGTCTAATCTGTCTATGTTCAGTACTAATTGTTTGTTTATCAAATCTGCATCGTATCCTTTTCCATATCTGTCCCTGAAGCCTTAGGCCTTAATTCCTTCATGCTGTGATCAACAAGCTGACTACTCTCACTATGCCTGCTCTCATCCATAGAAGCTTTCCTCTTTTTCATTATAATTGTCTTGTCTTATAGTTCTGTGTCTTGTCTTAATTTGTAAGGATTACTAAGTATTTGGGTCCCTGAGTTACTGAACTATTTTCCTCCTTGTCTCTGTTAACCTCCTCTTTTTTTTTTCTTTTTTTTTCAGTTTTTCATTTCAATATGCAATTTGCATGAAACCATAGACATTTTGCATTTAATCCGAGACAAGAAATGGGGTATTTTGGTCGGATACAGTGCTTCTATTCTTTTTTTTGGGAGGGATAAATTTGCATCATTTTCAGGAACTGAGAGACATGCCGCAAGAGACATCCTCAATAAACAAGACTTTCCTTTGACTGTTGACTGCCTAGACACAGCTACTGTAAAACTAGGCTGGCAGCTAAGCTTGTTGTATGGTCAAATCAAGAACAATTCATTTTCACTTCATAATTTTTTATTATTTAATTACTGTCACAGTCAACTGTTTTTCTTGACCTACAAATTGCGAAAATATCCCGTAGGCTTGTGTTTTTTTTATATAGAACATGCATATTAGAAGTTTGTGGCAGCTACTTTGTGTTCATATATACGTATATAGAGTATTGCTCCTAGATAGGGTGTGTGCTTTCCCGTGGTTAGTTGTAGTGATGTTGGCAACAACTCCAAGGTCTAGAAGAGTTACTCTGGGGCCGTTTCACTGCCAAAGAGCAGCCTCCTTTAGGCAACGTCTAGCACTTTAATTACAGATGAATCATGTTTAGTATTCCTATGTAGAACGGAGCATGTTGAGGAAGTTGTAAAATGAAACATAAGTAGGAAAAGTTTGAATATATACGTAGTATTGTACACGTGGGGTATCCCTATGGAGACATGAGGATGTAAAGGACGACGTTTAAAACTCAAGCGCGGAAGGGTTGAGGTTTTTGAAGATGGTTTAGTCTAACCATTTATATGGCTTGATTTTGTGCATTCGTTGTATTTTATTACTATTTGTTGTTGCTATGAAGAATATGAGAATGAATAGTGTATTCGGAAAGTATTCAGACCCCTTCACTTTTTCCACATTTTGTTACGTTACAGCCTTGCTGCACAGCCATTTTCAGGTCTCTCCAGAAATGTTCGATCGGGTTCAAGTCCAGGCTCTGCCTGGGCCACTCAAGGACATTCAGAGACTTGTCCCAAAGCCACTCCTGCGTTGTCTTGGCTGTGTGTTTAGGGTCATTGTCCTGTTGGAAGGTGAGCCTTCACCCCAGTCTGAAGTCCTGAGTGCTCTGGAGCAAGTTTGTCATCAAGGATCTCTCTGTACTTTGCTCTGTTCATCTTTCCCTCGATCCTGACTAGTCTCCCAGTCCCTGCTGATGATAAACATCCCCACAGCATGATGCTGCCCTCACCCTGCCTCTCCATATGTATGGTACAAGGTTTCCTCCAAACATGACGCTTGGCACTCAGGCCAAAGAGTTCAATCTTGGTTTCATCAGACCAGATAATCTTGATTCTCATGGTCTGAGAGTACTTTAGGTGCCTTTTGGCAAACTCCACGCGGGATATCATGTGCATTTTACTGATTAAAGGCTTCTCTACCTTAAAGTCCTGATTGGTGGAGTGCTGTAGAGATGGTTGTCCTTCTGGAAGGTTCTCCCATCTCCACAGAGGAAGTCTGGAGATCTGTCAGAGTGACCATCGGGTTCTTGGTCACCTCCCTGACCAAGGCCCTTCTCCCCCGATTGCTCAGTCAGCACTAGGAAGAGTCTCTAGGAAGAGTCGTGGTGGTTCCCAACTTCTTCTATTTAAGAATGATGGAGGCCACTGTGTTCTTGGGGACATTCAATGCTGCAGAATTGTTTTGTAACCCTTCCCCTGTCACCGACCTTCTAGCCATCACTGATCCATTTTCCATTGGTTTTGTCTTGTCTTCCTTCACACCTGGTTCCAATCCCATCAATTACATGTTGTGTATTTAACCCTCTGTTTCCCCTCATGTCCTTGTCTGAGATTGTTTGATTGTATGTGATTGTGCATATTATGTGTTGGTGTGCGACGGGTTTTGTACCCACTTTTGTTATTTTGTATATTTTGGTTTTTGGAGTTTTGTCAGCACTTATTAAACGACTCCGTTTATACCAAGTTCGTTCTCCTGCGCCTGACTTCCGTGCCACCAACACGCACCCTTTACATACCCAGATATGTGCCTCGATACAAAACCTGTCTCGTAGCTTTACGGACAATTCCTTCGACCTCATGGCTTGGTTTTTGCTCTGACATGCACAGTCAACCGTGTATTCCTTTCCAAATCATGTCCAATCAGTTGAATTTACCACAAGTGGGCTCCAATAAAGTTTTAGAAACATCTCAAGGATGATCAATGAAAACATGATGCCCCTGAGCTCAACTTCGAGTCTCATAGCAAAGGGTCTGAATACTTATGCAAATAAGGTATTTGTTTATTTTTAATACATTTTCTATCAATTTGTTTTTGCTTTGTCATTATGGGGTATTGTGTGTAGATTGATGAGTAAAAATATATATTTAATACATTTTAGAAAAAGTCTGTAATGTAACAATCTACACACAATGTAAGAAAAAGTCTGAATTCTTTCCAAATACACTGTAAAGACAGTCATTTTAAACACGTAGGGAAGGGTTGAAGTCTTGGAGATTAGCTAATGGTCTGATTGTATGCATTTGTATTTGAATGTGTTTGTTCCTATGGAAACAGAAGGATGTACAGACAGTTGTTTGTATTTTGAATGTGTTTGTTCCTATGGAAACAGGAGGATGTAAAGACAGTTGTTTGTATTTTAATGTGTTCGTTGCTATAGAAACAGGAGGATGTAAAGACAGTTGTTTGTATTTTAATGTGTTTGTTGCTATGGAGACAGGAGGATGTAAAGACAGGTGTTTGTATTTGAATGTGTTTGTTCCTATGGAGATAGGTGGATGTAAAGACAGTTGTTTGTAATTTAATGGTTTAATTTGATGGAACATATTCTTTTGTTTTAAATTGAGGAAGAAGGGACATTGTTCAGGATTACCAAATGTCTGAACCATCAAGTATACCCAAGGAAACCTAGTGTCCTTGTAGATTCGTACCATACACAAAACATCTCACTTGGAGTCTTCCACAAAAGCAGTGCCTCTTTGGTCTTTAGAGTCCAAAGCTAAGGACCTAGGATTCATTCTCTGAAACAAAAAGTATTCCTGCTCACTCTGCCTTTGCATTCACCATGTCTTTGACACCGGGCACACACAGTTTACAAGGATTGCCATCGATTTTACTCATCAAACAATGGTTGTGTACACAGTCCCATTCACGGCAGACAACATGCAACACAACGTGACAAGAGCATCAAACATTTAGACCATCTGGGAAAGAAGAGCTAGAGCCAAATAACGACTCTCAGTGATTATCTATCTGAAAGATTATTATTTCTGTCCTTGTCACACTCAAAGTAGAATAAAGGAGTGTCTGTCGCCATTAATCTATACATCTTTCCACTCATCTGTTTGTTTCAGTAGCCATGGTGAGCTTTCATCTCCTCCTACAACATCATCTGTTTGTTTCACTAGCCATGGTCAGCTTCTTTCTCCTCCTACAACATCGTCTGTTTGTTTCAGTAGCCATGGTCAGCTTCCATCTCCTCCTACAACATCATCTGGTTGTTTCAGTAGCCATGGTCAGCTTCTTTCTCCTCCTACAACATCATCTGGTTGTTTCAGTAACCATGGTGAGCTTCCATCTCCTCCTACAACATCATCTGGTTGTTTCAGTAGCCATGGTGAGCTTCCATCTAACAAAAGAAAAGACACTGTGAAATGTTATAACAGAAAGAAGAGAGCTTCTAGTCATTGGCGTTTAGTGATTGAGGGCTCCCCAGTCATTTTCCAATGCAATTCATTCCACCTGCTTTTGTTCCCAGCAGAGCCAGTCTCGTCCCTGACCTTACAAAGGATAGTCATTAAGATTAAAATCTTCACCACATAAACATTTATTTGAAATCAATTCTATGACCTTCACATGCAAAGACAGGGAGTGTCAAGCACATCAGAATCTGAGTCGCTGCGTTATACGAGTGTTGCATGGCTGAATTAATCAGTTCTCTCTGGGTGACATTAAAGAGAGAAAAAAAAAATGTTATGGAGAAATTTGATAGCAAACTTTTAATACTGGAATCCATAGCTGTGAAAATGCAACGCCCGTTTGCAATATTACAACAACAAAGACGTTACTTCAAACGAGAAAGTTACCTCGGACATCATTGCACCCGTGATAGAACAGCAGAGTTATTTTAACCACAATGCATTTCCTCAAAGCAAAAACACTAACCTGGGGGGCGGCCAGTGGCGCTGATCTCAGCTTTAAGGGGAAATTATGTCAGTAGAGTGGATGCAATGGCATACCATATGCATACATATTTTAAGAACAATTTATTTGATTGTGTGAGGGAGGTGTCATTGGTTGTGTATTGACATTTGCTTGAAAAAAATCCTGCCAACAGTATTACGTAATCACAGTAATCTGCTCGACAAGTAAAGAAAGAAACTCAAAAGAAAGTGATGAAGACTTCATTCCTCTGAGTGGAGTAACAGGCATCCTTGATCATCGGTCAGTGTTCTGCCTTGGTTTCATCTCCTCAGAACACAGCTGGAGGGAAAATCACTATGTCCAGTTGTCTCGAACAGCCAAAAAGAAAAGTGTCTGTCAAACGTCTTGAACTTGGAAAACAAAATCAATTCTGAGAACTAATTCTGAGAAAGCATCACAGGAAACTCAGAATAATGGGACCAGCCATTGATCTTCAAAGGTTACAGTATCAACATTATCCAAGATCTTAAAATATCCTACTCTTTGTGCGCGAATATATTTCTATTTGTTTGTATTGGTATACTGTAGCTGGTTGTAGAGTCTCCGTAGAATCACTGGAGGTGAGCACTGTGGAACATTTGTTATGCATACACACAACAAAGTGATGGTGCAATATGCTGTCACAGAAAGCAGATGTGTTATGCAGGGATCTATGTCAAGGAAGAGGAAGACTGCAGGCACATTTTAATATAATTTCTTATTCAAATGTAATGTCAAGAACAAACAGTGTCTACCATTGATGGCAAGATGAGCAAACATAATGATAACAAAACTGTCATTTCTCCACCTGCACGGTTATACAAGAGCCAACTAGTATTCAATGATAAATTAAATCCGACATGAAAGAGCATATGAAATTAATAAAGTACCAATACGAAAAAATACGAGCTGTATAGTACAAATAGAGGTACTCTTGATGATGATGTCACTCCTGCGGTAATGTTATTGAGCTCATCCATTTTTCTGTACATTAAACATTTGTATTTTTTTTTTTAAATGTAAATGACATGTATGTAGATTAAGAACAGACGTGAAATTCAGTCAAATCCTTACATGATCATTGAACCTCACAGATGTAAAAATGTAAATGACTACGTCCTAATTGGTATCCTATTCCCTATTGAGCTCACTACTTTCGACAGAGGCCCATAGGGGGAACTATGTAGGGAATAGGGTGCCATTTGGGAAACATACCCAGCTTTAGTATCCTGACATCGGTTGCCTGTTTTGTTCGTTTTGCAGATTGTTTTTATCTAGTTTAGTGGGTGAATCATCTGACAAGATGTCTCCGGACCACTAAAACATCCTGTATCAATATGTATGATCCTAGTCCTTTCAATTAAAACTTCTTCAGGGTTGGTGGGTCCCCTGCGGGATGGTTGAGCTAACGTAGGCTAATGCGATTAGCATGAGGTTGGAAGTATCAAGAACATATCCCAGGACACAGATATATCTGATATTGGCAGAAAGCTTAAATTCTTGTTAATCTAACTGCACTGTCCAATATACAGTGAAAGACTACCATGCTATTGTTTGAGGAGAGTGCACAGTTTTGAACATGAAAAGTTAATAATAAACAAATTAGGCACATTTGGGCAGTCTTGATACAACATTTGGAACAGAAATGCAATGGTTCATTGAATCAGACTAAAACTTTGCACATACACTGCTGCCATCTAGTGGCCAATATCTAAATTTCACCTGGGCTGGAATAATACATTATGGCCTTTCTCTTGCCTTTCAAATATGATAGTACAAAAAAAATATGTTTTTTTCTTTGTATTATCTTTAACCAGATCTATTGTGTGATATTCTCCTACATTCCATTCACTTTTCCACAAACTTCAAAGTGTTTCCTTTCAAATGGTACCAATAAAATGTCACGAATCCCGCTTCCTGAGTCTGTTTTTGCCTGTGTTCTGTCCTGGAGTGTTTTTTCCGGTGTCCTGGAACGCACCCTGTCTGGTTGCCGGGCGACGTAGCTAGTTGGAAGATCTCTGAGTACCCGCACCTGTATCCCATCAGCTATCTGCACACCTGGTCCTGATCATCACCCCTCCACTTCATAAGCGCTGACCTGACATCCATTCCCTGCCGGATCGTTAGCCATGAACAGTATGTTGTGCCAGCGTATCAGCCTCCAGTTTGATAGAGTTTGTTTGTTGTTTTGTATGTCTTGCTTGCCTTGAACTTACCTCCGTTTGTTCTGTCTACAGTCATTCACCCAGAACACTCACCCCATCCCTGCCTGGTCGTCGGTGGCTTCTGTTACTCCCTTGGATCTGCCTATTCACTCCTATCAACTCACCTCCACTGCCCGCTCCGCCACCTGGATCTTTCTACCGCTACGTTTATACTTGTAAATAAATACTCACCTTCGTCCTACTCTCCTTGTCCTAGTCTGCATCTGGGTTCAACTTTAGAAGAAGCGTGACATAAAATGCACAACCTTGCTTCAGGGCCTGAGCTACAGGCAGTTCGATTTGGTTATGTCATTTTAGACAAAAATGGAAAAAATGGGGCCGATCCTTAACACGATCTGTATAATCCTAGTCCTTTCAATTAACTATCTTATTCAAGGTATCATCACTCATTTTAATCCATCCCTACATACTAATAAAGTGTACCTCATCAGCCTATTAGTTTTACAGATATAGGAGAGTCAGATCGTGTCAACTGAGACAATAATGAATATATACAGTCAAGCAATCAAATGTGTTTATAAATCCCGTTTTACATCAGCTGATGTCACAAAGGGCTGTACAGAATCCCAGCATAAAGCAAAGTGACTAGGAAAAACTCCCTAGAAAGGCCGGAACCTAGGAAGAAACCTAGAGAGGAACCAGGCTATGATGGGTGGCCAGTCCTCTTCTGGCTGTGCCGGGTGGAGATTATAACAGAACATGGCCAAGATGTTCAAACGTTCATAGATGACCAGCAGGGTCAAATAATAATTATCACAGTGGTTGTAGAGGGTGCAACAGGTCGGCACCTCAGGAGTCAATGTCAGTTGGCTTTTCATAGCCGATCATTCAGAGTATCTCTACCTGCTGTCTCTAGACAGTTGGAAACAGCAGATCTGGGATAAGGTATATGTCCGATGAACAGGTCAGGGTTCCATAGCCGCAGGCAGAACAGTTGAAACTGGAGCAGCAGCACAACCAGGTGGACTGGGGACAGCAAGGAGTCTTCAGGCCAGGTAGTCCTGGGGCATGGTCCTAGGGCTCAGGTCATGTGAGTGAGTGAGTGAGTGAGTGAGTGAGAGTGTGTGAGAGAGAGAGTGAGAGTGAGAGTGAGAGAGAGAGAGAGAGACATAAACTATTGCAGCATAAATACTGGAGGCTGAGACAGGAGGGGTCGGGAGACACTGTGGCCCCGTCCGACGATACCCCCGGACAGGGCCAAACAGGCAGGATATAACACCACCCACTTTGCCAAAGCACAGCCCCTACACCACTAGAAGGATATCTTTAACCACCAACTTACTATCCTGAGACAAGGCCGAGTATAGCCCACGAAGATCTCCTCCACGGCACGAACCCAAGCGGGGACGTTGCTCCAGTGCCTTTTCGTTCACCTTCACACTCCTAGGCCAGACTACACTCAATCATAGAACCTACTGAAGAGATGAGTCTTCAATAGAGACTTAAAGTCAAGACCGAGTCTATGTCTCTCACATGGATAGGCAGACCGTTCCATAAAAAATGAGCTCTATAGGAGAAGGCCCTGCCTCCAGCTGTTTGCTTAGAAATTCCAGGGACAGTAAGGAGGCTTGCGTCTTGTGATCATAGCGTACGTGTAGGTATGTACGGCAGGACCAAATCAGAAAGATAGGTAGGAGCAAGCCCATGTAATGCTTTGTAGTTTAGCATTAAAACCTTGAAATCATCCCTGGCCTTAACAGGAAGTCAGTGTAGAGAGGCTAGCACTGGAGTAATATGATCAAATTTTGGGGTTCTAGTCAAGATTCTAGCAGCTGTGTTTAGCCTTAACTGAAGTTTATTTAGTGCTTCATCCGGGTAGCCGGAAAGTAGAGCATTGCAGTAGTCTAGCCTAGAAGTGACAAAAGCATGGATACATTTTTCTGCTTCATTTTTTAACAGAAAGATTCTGACTTTTGCAATGTTACGTAGATGGAATAAAGATGTCCTTGAAACAGTCTTGATATGTTCGTCAAAAGAGGGATCAGGGTCCAGAGTAACGCCGAGGTCCTTCACAGTTTTATTTGAGACGGCTGTACAACCATCAAGATTCAGTGTCAGATTCAACAAAATATCTCTTTGTTTCTTGGGACCTAGAACTAGCATCTCTGTTTTGTCCGAGTATAAAAGTAGAAAATGTGCTGCCATCCACTTCCTTAGCATAGCAGTGAAAGTTAACATTATGTTTCCGAATGACATCACCAAGAGGTAAAATATATAGTGAAAACAATAGGAACACTGAAATGTACAGTTGATTTGTCAGAGGACAAACCATCTACAGAGACAAACTGATATCTTTCCGACAGATAAGCTCTAAAGCAGTCCAGAACTTGTCCGTGTAGACCAATTTGGGTTTCCAATCTCTCCAAATAATGTGGTGGTATGCAAAGCAGCACTAAGGTCTAGGAGCACAAGGACGGATGCAGAGCCTTGGTCTGACACCATTAAAAGGTAATTTACCACCTTCTCAAGTGTAGTCTCAGTGCTATGACGGGGTCAAAACCAGACTGAAGCGTTTTGTATACAATTTTTGAATTCAGGGAGGCACTGAGTTGCTGCGCAACAGCTTTTTCAAAAAATGTTGAGAAGAATGGGAGATTTGATATAGGCCGATAGTTTTTTATATTTTCTGGGTCAAGGTTTCGCTTTTTCAAGAGAGACTTTATTACTGCCACTTTTAGTGAATTTGGTACACATCCGGTGGATAGAGAGCAGTTTATTATGTTCAACATAGGAGGGCCAAGCACAGGAAGCAGCTCTTTCAGTAGTTTAGTTGGAATAGGGTCCAGTGTGCAGCTTGAAGGTTTAGAGAACATGGTTATTTTCATCAATGTGTCAAGAGATATAGTATTAAAAATCTTGAGTGTCTCTCTTGATCCTAGGTCCTGGCAGTGTTGAGCAGACTCAGGACAACTGAGCTTTGGAGGAATACGCAGATTTAAAGAGGAGTCTGTAATTTGCTTTCGAATGATCACGATCTTTTCGTCAAAGAAGTTTATGAATTTATCACTGCTGAAGTGAAAGCCATTCTCTCTTGGGTAATGCTGCTTTTTAGTTAACTTTGCGACAGTATCAAAAATACATTTTGGATTGTTCTTATTTTCCTCAATTAAGTTGGAAAAATAGGATGATCGAGCAGCAGTGAGGGCTCTTCGATACTGCACGGTACTGTCTTTCCAAGCTAGTTGGAAGACTTCCAGTTTGGTGTAGCAACATTTCCGTTCCAATTTTCTGGAAGCTTGCTTCAGGAGCTCGGGTATTTTCTGTATACCAGGGAGCTAGTTTCTTATGACAAATGTTTTTTGTTTTTAGGGGTGCGACTGCATCTAGGGTATTACGCAAGTTTAAATTGAGTTCCTCAGTTAGGTGTTTTTTGTACTCTGACGTCCTTGGGTAGGTGGAGGGAGTCTGGAAGGGTATCTAGGATTCTTCTGAGAATTTATATCACGGCTTTTGCTGCTCCTTGGTTGGGGTCTGAGCAGATTATTTGTTGCGAATGCAAAAGTAATAAAATGGTGGTCCGATAGTCCAGGATTATGAGGAAAAACATTAAGATCCACAACATTTATTCCTGGGTATAGTCTAATTGGTCCCTTATAAATACATGTCGCAGTCAATACAGTCAATGTGCAGGGGCACCGGTTAGTTGAGGTAGTAAGTACATGTAGCTAGAGTTAATTAAAGTGACTATGCATAGATGACAACAGAGAGTGGCAATGGTGTGGAGAGGGGAGGGGGGGGGGGGCAATGTGAATAGTCTGGGTAGACATTTGACTAGATGTTCAGGAGTCTTATGGCTTGGGGGAAGAAGCTGTTTAAAAGCCTCTTGGACCTAGACTTGGCGCTCCAAAACCGCTTGCTGTGTGGTAGCAGAGAGAACAGTCTATGACTAGGGTGGCTGGAGTCTTTGAGAATTTTTAGGGGCTTCCTCTGTAGAGGTCCTGGATGATGTACTGGGCCGTTCACACTACCCTCTGTAGTGCCTTGTGGTTGGAGGCCGAGCAGTTGCCATTCCAGACAGTGATGCAACCAGTCAGGATGCTCTCGATGGTGCAGCTGTAGACACTTTTGAAGATCTGAGGACCCATGCCAAATATTTTTAGTCTCCTGAGGGGGAATAGGTTTTGACGTGCCCTCTTCACGACTGTCATGGTGTGATTGGACCATGTTAGTTTGTTGGTGATGTGGACACCAAGGAACATAATGCTCTCAACCTGCTCCACTGCAGCCCTGTCGATGAGAATGGGGGCGTGCTCGGTCCTCTATTTCCTGTAGTCCACAACCATCTCCTTTGTCTTGATCACGTTGAGGGAGAGGTTGTTGTCCTGGCACCATATGGCCTCTAACCTCCTCCCTTTAGGCTGTCTCGTTGTTGTCAGTGATCAGGCCTACCACTGTTGTGTCATTGGAAAATGTGTTGGTGTTAGAGTCGTGCCTGGCCGGCAGTCATAGGTGAACAGGGAGTATTGGAGGGGACTGGGCACGCACCCCTGAGGGGCCCCTGTGTTGAGGATCAGCGTGGCAGATGTGTTGTTACCTTCCCTTACCACCTGGGGGCGGCCTGTCAGGAAGTCCAGGATCTAGTTGCAGAGGGAGGTGTTTAGGCCCAGGGTCCTTAGCTTATTTATGAGATTTGAGGGTGCTATGGTGTTGAACGCTGAGCTGTAGTCAATGAGTAGCATTCTCACATAGGTGTTCCTTTTGTCCAGGTTGGAAAAGGCATTGTGGAGTGCAATAGAGACTGCATCATCTGTGGATCTGTTGGTACGGTATGCAAATTGGAGTGGGTCAAGGGTTTCTGGGATGATGGTGTTGATGTGAGCCATGACCAGCTTTTCAAAGCACTTAATGGCTGAAGACGTGAGTGCTATGGGTCGGTAGTCATTTAGGCAGGTTACCTTAGTGTTCTTGGGCACAGGCACTATGGTGGTCTGCTTAAAACATGTTGGTATTACAGACTCGGACAGGGAGATGTTGAACATGTCAGTGAAGACACTTGCCAGTTGGTCAGCGCGTGCTCGCAGTACACGTCCTGGTATTCCGTCTGGACCTGCGTCCTTGTGAATGTTGACCTGTCTAAAGGTCTACTCACATCGGCTGCGGAGAGCGTGATCACACAGTCTTCTGGTACAGCTGGTGCTCTCATGCATGTTTCAGTGTTATTTGCCTCGATGCGAGCATAGAAGTAGATTAGCTCGTCCTGTAAGCTTGTGTCACTGGGTAGCTCTTGGATGTGCTTCCCTTTGTAGTCTGTAATGATTTGCAGGCCCTGCCACATCCGACGAGCGTCAGAGCCGGTGTAGTACGACTCGATCTTAGTCCTGTATTGACACTTTGCCTGTTTGATGGTTCTTCGGAGGGCATAGCGGGATTTCTTATAAGCTTCCGGTTAGAGTCCCGCTCCTTGAAAGCGGCAGCTCTAGCCTTTAGCTCAGTGTGGATGCTGCCTGTAATCCATGGTTTCTGGTTGGGGTATGTATGTACTTTCACTGTGGGGACGATGTCATCGATGCACTTACTGATGAAGCCAATGACAGATGTGGTGCTATTGGAGCAATCTCGGAACAATTTCCAGTCTGTGCTAGCAAAACAGTCCAGTAGCTTAGCATCTTTCATCTGACCACTTTTTTAATGATCTAGTCACTGGTGCGTCCTGCTTTATTTGGTGCTTGTAAGCAGGAATCAGGAGGATAGAATATTGGTCAGATTTGCCAAATGGAGGGCGAGGGAGTGCTTTCTATGCATCTCTGTGTGTGGAGTATAGGTGGTCCAGAGTTCTTTTTCCTCTGGTTGCACATTTAACATGTTGATAGAAATGAGGTAAAACTGATTTAAGTTTCCCTGCATTAAAGTCCCCGGCTACTAGGAGCGCCGCCTCTGGGTGAGCGTTTTCTTGTTTGCTTACGGCGGAATAAAGGTAATTTAATGCTGTCTTAGTGCCAACCTCTAATTGTGGTGGTATGTAAACAGCTACAAAGAATATAGATGAAAACTCTCAGTAGGTAATGTGGTCTGCAGCTTATCATGAGAAACTCTACCTCAGGCGAGCAATAGCTCGACACTTGCTTAGATCTCGTGCACCAGCTGTTGTTTACAAAATACATAGACCGTCGCCCCTCGTCTTACCAGACGGCGCTATTCTATCCTGCCGGTACATCGTATAACCAGCCAGCTGTATGTTGATATTGTCGTCATTCAGCCACGACTACGTGAAGCATAAGATGTTACAGTTTTAAATATCCCATTGGTAGTTTAATCTTCCCATTATTTGTCCATTTTATTGTCCAAAGATTGCATGTTTGCAAGCAGAATTGAGGGGAGTGGGGGTGTATTCGATCGCCTCCTACTCCTCAGAAGGCAGCCCGCCCTCCGGCCACTCTTTCTCTGCCTCCTCTTCACGCAGATCACTGGGGTCGGGGCCTGTTCCTGAGGGAGCTGTATATCCTCCGCCTCGGGCTTGTCAGAGTCGTGAAAGAAGAAAAAGGGATCTGCTAATCCGTGGTGAGTAATTGCAGTCCTGAAGTCTAGAAGAGGACACGACAAAGCCTATTCCCCCTCAGGAAACTAAAAAGATGTGTCATGGGTCCTCAGATCGTCAAAGGGTTCTACAGCTGCAACATCGAGAGCATCCTGACTGGTTGCATCACTGCCTGGTACGGCAATTGCTCGGCCTCCGACAGCAAGGCACTACAGAGGGTGGTGCATACGGCCCAGTACATCACTGGGGCTAAGCTTCCTGCCATCCAGGACCTTTACACCAGGCGGTGTCAGAAGGAAGGCCCTAAAAATTGTCAAAACCCCAGCCACGCCAGTCACAGACTGTTCTCTCTACTACTGCATGGCAAGCGGTACCGGAGTGCCAAGTCTAGGAAAAAAAGGCTTCTCAACAGTTTTTACCCCCAAGCCATAAGACTCCTGAACAGGTAATCAAATGGCTACCCCGGCTATTTCCATTGTGCCCCCACCCAACCCTTCTTTACTCTCTGTTTATCATATCTGCATAGTCACTTTAACTATACATTCATGTACATACTACCTCAATTGGCCCGGCCAACCAGTGCCCCCGCACATTGGCTAACCGGGCTATCTGCATTCTGTCCCGCCACCCACCACCCGCCAACCCCTCTTTTACGCTACTGCTACTCTCTGTTTATCATATATGCATAATCACTTTAACCATATCTATGTGTACATACTACCTCAATCAGCCCGACTAACCGGTGCCTGTATGTAGCCTCGCTACTGTTATAGCCTCGCTACTGTATATAGCCTCACTACTGTTATTTTTCACTGTCTTTTACTGTTGTTTTTATTTCTTTACTTACATTATGAAAACTCTCCCAGTAGATAATGTGGTCTGCCACATTATGTACAAAAATAGTTTTAAAAAACGAGTTACAAACAACACAGATAAACGAACAAAGAAGCACAATCGGTTGGGGGCACGTAAAACGTCTGCCTTCTGCTCTGGCGCCATGTTAACCCTATGTGATGAATTACATTTGCATGTAGCTACAAAGATAAAAACCTGTGGATATTTCATATTGTAATGATCCTTGCCTAGTTAAGTTAGTTACAATCTCCTCCAAGTGGGTTGGTTAACCCTATTGGAGCAGTGGTTAGGAAGTTTTCCCTACAGCCTTGGGAGATCTGGAGTCGAGAGTCGTTAGGGTTTTTTCCTTCACTTCTGCTGTTTACCACAATGTGAACTTGTTGGCCTCATGGTGGTCTTAAGGTTCGTTATGTGTCTCCCCGGTCCTAGTGCCCGTTTTGGCACCAGACCCAGTCATTACCATGTCCCTGAAGGACTGTGTTGATTCTGTATAGATCTCCCAGGCTGCATCCCAAATGGCACCCTGTTCCCTTTATAGTGCACTCTTTTTGACCTGGGCCAATAGGACTCTGGTCCAAAGTAGTGCACTCTAAAGAGGAATGGCTAGTGACTTTAATGTGCTCATCAAGTCTCCTACCTCGCACACAAAAACGTTAGACCAAACCCCTTCCCTTCGGCTAATTTCACCTGTGTTTATCGTGGCCAAAAAACGAACATTTTTGTTTCCATGAATTATGACTTTTTGGGTTGTGGAATTTAGTGGAAATCGTTTATCATCTGCACATGGGCTTTGGAAATCACCGCACCAGTTTAAGCACCATCTTCGCCCAATCCTGATTCATCCAAATAATCAATGAGGAAAAACCCAAATCCAGGAACTACTGCTGCTCGTAATCACATAATTATACGTGAGCCTTGACAGGTGCTCGCTGTTTTATCTGTCCCGGAGAATCTGTCCACGAGAGATTATATGGAACCTAATCATCTGACGCTACCTTCAAACGCAAGGTTCTTTTCAGCCAGGAACAACAGGAAACGTTGAATTGTCCCCTGGGAAACAGCTATTTACTTTTGCTTCTGGTTTATTAGTGTTTAACTGGATCGGCCACACCAGTGGCATACAAACTAGCCAAGGTTTTACCTTGTAATTTATTGAATGATTCCTTTCTTACTTCATAGTTTCTTACTCTGATTCTCATTCCTCTCTTCTTTTCTTAATTTACATTGGAGGGTGCTGTTAGGCTTCCCAAGACAATAAAAAAAAATCGAAAGGGAGAGGATGAACTGAGGCTGCTTGTAAAGCCTGTGACCATGTCTTAGCCCATGTGTTCCCCAGGTCCTGGAGGAAATCAAACAAATATTACACAACAAACAAACAGAGCTAATGCTAACGCTAATACACCCTGGTAACCTTACAGGCAAACATTAGACACCTGCGTTCATTTGCCAGAAATACAAGAAAAATAACAGATCCAGGAAATATGCCTTGTTGTTGTTTTCTCTGTTAAACATAAGTAGAGGCTCTAAGAAATCCTGAATAGTCATAATATCATAATATCATTATACACGCAGTCGACAAAACATTAAGAACACCTGATCTTTCCGTGGTGATAGCTAGCTAAAAATGATTGAAAGCTCAGCCTGGTAGTTACCTTGGTAACTAAATTATCCTGGTCTAGCTGAGAACTGTCAATGATGTATTATTGTGATGTACCATTAGGCCTACAGACACTGAGTCGACAAAATATTAAGAATAGCTTTCCATGACATAGACTGACATGGTGAATCCAGTTGAAGTTATGATCCCTTATTGGTGTCACTTGTTAATTAAATCTACTTCAATCAGTGTAGATGAAGGGGAGGAGACAAGTTAAAGAAGGATTTTTAAGCCTTGAGAAAATTGAGACATGAATTGTGTATGTGTGTCATTCAGAGGGTGAATGGGCAAGACCTGCCTTTGGGGTATGGTAGTAGCTGCTGGGCACACAGGTTTGTGTGAAGAACTGCAATGCTGCTGGGTTTTTCACACTCAACAGTTTCCCTGTGTTTAATCAAGAATGGTCCACCACCCAAAGGTCATCCAGCCAACTTGATGCAACTGTGGGAAGCATTGGAGCCAACATGTACCAGCATCCCTGTTGATTGCTTTTGATGTCTTGTACTTGATGCCCCAACGAACTGAAGCTGTTCTGATGATAAAAGTTCATTTTTTTGTCTTATTTTTTGCTTGCTTCACAATAAAAAATATTTTGTATCTTCGAAGTGGTAGGCATGTTATGTATATCAAATTATACAAACCCCCCCCCCAAAACCTATTTTAATTCCAGGTTGTAAGGCAACACAATAGTAAAAATGTCAAGGGGGGTGAATACTATTCGCAAGCCACTGTATAACCATGAGTTGAAGATCACTTCAAGCGTTGAACTGAGTGATTTTAAGTTTAATCGTTATGGGAGTATGGTACGCATGTCAATGCTTAACTCTTGACTGTTAGTAAATGGTGTACAGATGTTGTGCGTCAATGTGATTTAATTACTTTTCTCCAGTGATAATCTTTGGAACTAAGATGAATTTGCTGTTTAACTTTTTAATTGCCCACAAACACAGAGGGTAGGAGGTTTGTTTCATGTGTTGTTAGACCCAACACCTATATATACAGTTGAAGTCGGAAGTTTACATACACCATAGCCAAATACATTTAAACTCAGTTTTTCACAATTCCTGGTATTTAAGCCTAGTAAAATTTCCCTGTTTTAGGTCAGTTATGATCACAACTTTATTTTAAGAATGTGAAATGTCAGAATAATAGTTGAGAGAATAATTTCTTTCATCACATTCCCAGTGGGTCAGACGTTTACATGCTACCAAAAACGAATTGATTGTATTGCTTTTAAATTGTTTAACTTGGGTCAAACATTTCAGGTAGCCTTCCACAAGCTTCCTACAATAAGTTGGGTGCATTTTTGCCCATTCCTCCTGACAGAGCTGGTGTAACTGAGTCAGGTTTATAGGCCTCCTTGCTCGCACACACTTTTTCAGTTCTGCCCACAAATGTTCTATAGGATTGAGGTCAGGGCTTTGTGATGGCCACTCCAATACCTTGACTTTGTTAATCTCTAGGAGACAGAGTGCGTCTTCTTCCTGAGCAGTCTGACGACTGCGTGGTCCCATATTCTTGCGTACTATTGTTTGTACAGATGAACGTGGTACCTTCAGCCGTTGGGAAAATGCTCCCATGGATGAACCAGACTTGTGGAGGTCTACCATTTTTTTCTGGAGGTCTTGACTGATTTCTTTTGATTTTCCCATGATGTCAAGTAAAGAGGCACTGAGTTTGAAGGTAGGCATTGAAATACATCCACAGGTACACCTCCAATTGACTCAAATTATGTCAATTAGCCTATCAGAAGCTTCTGAAGCCATGACATAATTTTCTGGAATTTTTCAAGCTGTTTAAAGAAACAGTCAACTTAGTGTATGTAAACTTCTGACCCACTGGAATTGTGATACAGTGACTTATAAGTGAAATAATGTGTCTGTATGTAACGGCAGTCTAAGTCGTCCTCCTCATCGGACGAGGAGAGGCGAGAAGGATTGGAGGACCAATTTGCAGAGTGGTAAGTTTCCATGATATTTAATGAACACGAAACAATATACGATACAAAACAATAAACAAACATACCGTAACAGTCCCGTGTGGCAAAACACTAACACAGGAACAAACACCCACAAACCACATGTGAAACCCCGGCTGCCTAAGTATGATTCTCAATCAGGGACAACGATTGACAGCTGCCTCTGATTGAGAATCATACCAGGCCGAACACAAAATACCAACATAGAAAACACACATAGACAACCCACCCCAACTCACGCCCTGACCATACTAAATAAATACAAAACAAGGGAAAACAGGTCAGGAACGTGACACTGTAAACAATTGTTGGAAACATTACTTGTGTCATGCAAAACTATAGTTTGTGTGACTTGCCAAAACTATAGTTTGTTATAGAAATGTGTGGAGTGGTTGTAAAACGAGTTTTAATGACTACGTCTAAGTGTATGTAAACTGTATATATACAGTAATTGAAAACAAAACAACTCCAAAATTAGGATGTTTGAAATATAGTGTCAGGGAATAGTGAACTACATGTAGTTCAACTAGTAGTTTATTTATATTTAACAGTAGCTTGGTGGTGGTTTAACTCATTTCTAATCTAGGTAGTGTTTTCAGTAGTTAATTACTGTTTTACCATGTAGCGGTGTAGCTAACTACCGGAACTACACACTACTGTTTTACCATGTAGCTAACTACTGGAACTACACACTGCTGTTTTACCATGTAGCGGTGTAGCTAACAACTGGAACTACACACTACTGTTTTACCATGTAGCTGTGTAGCTAACTACTGGAACTACACACTGCTGTTTTACCATGTAGCGGTGTAGCTAACAACTGGAACTACACACTACTGTTTTACCATGTAGCGGTGTAGCTAACTACTGGAACTACACTACTGTTTTACCATGTAGCGGTGTAGCTAACTACTGGAACTATACACTACTGTTTTACCATGTAGCGGTGTAGCTAACTACTGTTTTACCATGTAGCGGTGTAGCTCACTACTGGAACTACAAACTACTGTTTTACCATGTAGCGGTGTAGCTAACTACTGGAACTACACACTACTGTTTTACCATGTAGCGGTGTAGCTAACTACTGGAACTACACACTACTGTTTTACCATGTAGCGGTGTAGCTAACTACTGGAACTACACACTACTGTTTTACCATGTAGCGGTGTAGCTAACTACTGGAACTACACACTACTGTTTTACCATGTAGCGGTGCAGCTAACTACTGGAACTACACACTACTGTTTTACCATGTAGCGGTGTAGCTAACTACTGGAACTACACACTACTGTTTTACCATGTAGCGGTGTAGCTAACTACTGGAACTACACACTACTGTTTTACCATGTAGCGTTGTAGCTAACTAATGTTTTACCATGTAGCGGTGTAGCTAACTACTGGAACTACAAACTACTGTTTTACCATATAGCGGTGTAGCTAACTACTGGAACTACACACTAATGTTTTACCATGTAGCGGTGTAGCTAACTACTGGAACTACACACTACTGTTTTACCATGTAGCGGTGTAGCTAACTACTGGAACTACACACTACTGTTTTACCATGTAGCGGTGTAGCTAACTACTGGAACTACACACTACTGTTTTACCATGTAGCGGTGCAGCTAACTACTGGAACTACAAACTACTGTTTTACCATGTAGCTGTGTAGCTAACTACTGGAACTACAAACTACTGTTTTACCATGTAGTGGTGTAGCTAACTACTGGAACTACAAACTACTGTTTTACCATGTAGCGGTGTAGCTAACTACTGGAACTACAAACTACTGTTTTCCATGTAGCTGTGTAGCTAACTACTGGAACTACACACTACTGTTTTACAATGTAGCTGTGTAGCTAACTACTGGAACTACACACTACTGTTTTACCATGTAGCTGTGTAGCTAACTACTGGAACTACACACTACTGTTTTACCATGTAGCGGTGTAGCTAACTACTGGAACTACTCACTACTGTTGTCATGACGTTGGCCTGGGGGTAGGTTTATGACAGTCATAAATACCTCTCCCCCCTTTTTCCTCTCTCTACCCTACTGATGTGACATTTGAAAAACCTTTGGTTAACATAGAGATTCTGGGAACATCAGAAGGTGGGGGGAAATGAACTATATTCTGGTAATCCGACCAATTGAACATATGCGGTGGGACTTAATGAATATGATGTCAGTTCGGTTGTCATCTGAGACATTCTCATCAATAGTAGGAGGACATAAACTCTATAGTGGAAAGTCTGCACATTGTAGTTATCAGATTCACATGGAATTGTTGTTCAATTTAAATGTTTGAATATACAATTATTGGTGAAGAGATGAAATGTAATTTTAGCTTCCAAATGAGAGATTTGGGTTTTCATAAGGTTAGGGCTCTGCTCAATCAGAGGCCCGCCCCTGTGAAGAGACATGAGTTATAAAACTTTTCAAACACACCCTTCTCGCTCCACTATATAAAGCCTTGACGAAAATATAACCTCCTGTTCCGAGGATGTGAGGACGACGGTCCATACGTTAAAAGGACTAACATGTCAACTACAGAACTAAGCCAACCTCAGCGTGAGCTTTGGTTGCGAATGGTATGAACTTTGAACTCTTATTCACTACAGAAGTGATACCTACTAGCCGTTGAGTTAGCAACAGCAGCTGCAAACGTGGGCTAGGAAAGGACAGACAGAGTATCCTGTCTACCACACAACGACATTACTACAACGTATCCAATTTACCACCAGAGACATTCTTCAAAGGACAAAGGACTCGGTTGGGCAACACGGCCTTCCATCTACCACCAACCTACCGTAGCGCAGCTCAGAGTAAATATTTATTGCATTTTCCTTTTCCAAATGGGCGGTAATTTAGAATGCATAAGATACTGTATTTACGATAGAGACATCGCTTCTCCCTTTGTCTTCAGTCTTCCCGCTCTTTCACTCAAACCCAGCCCCCTTTTCTTTTGTGTAACCAGCTGTCATATCTGTTCCGTCTGCTAGGGACGTTTTCCTTTATGACGTAATTTGTAATCAAGGTATGATTCATTCTGTGTATATGTAATTCTGTGTGATTAGTTAGGTATTTAGTAAATAAATAATTAAACTCAATTTTGTATTGCTGATTCAACTTGTTAGTCAGGGTTTGTGAAGATAACCAAGAATTTACAACTTTCAGATGAGACTGAATTAAGGTGACGATGAATATTGACTGCTATTGATGTAAAATATTACTAGGTCTTTAAGAGTTTATTCGGAAGGTTTAACCATGTAGTGGTGTAGCTAACTACTGGAACTACACAATTCTGTTTAAACATGTAGCGGTGTAGCTAACTACTGGAACTACACACTACTGTTTTACCATGTAACAGTGTAGCTAACTACTGAAACTACACACTACAATTATCTGTGAGGTCCCTCAGTCGAGCAGAGAATTTAAAACACAGATTCAGCCACAAAGAGCAGGGAGGTTTTCTGATGCCCCTCAAAGAAGGGAACCTATTGGTAAAACAAAAAAAGGAGACCTTATATGTCCCTTTGAACATGGTGATGTTATTAATTACACCCAGTCACTATGAAGACACAAGAGTACTTCTTAACTCAGCTGTCAGAGAGGAAGGAAACTTTTAAAAAGTTAAAGAGTTTCATAATTGTGATAAGAGAAAAATTAGGTTGGATCAACAACATTGTAGTTTCTCCACAACACTGACCTAATTGACAGAGGGAAAAGGAGGAAGCCTGTACAGAAAACAAATATTCCAAACTATGTAGTAAGGCACTAAATAAAATTGCAAAAAAATGTGGCAAAGAAATGTGCATTATGTCCTGAATACAAAGCGTTTTGTGGGGGGCAAATCCAACACATCACTGAGAACCACTCTTCATATTTTCAACCATGGTGGTGGCTGCATCATGTTATGGGTATGCTTGTCATTGGCAAGGATTAGGGAGTTGTTTTAGGATAACAAGAAACAGAATAAATCTAAGCAGGCAAAATCCTAGAGGACAACATTGAATGTTCAATTGAGGTGTGCAAAGCTCTCAGAGACTTACCCAGAAAGACTCACAGCTGTAATAGCTGCCAAAGCTCTAACATGTATAGAATAAAGGGGTGTGAACACTTATGTAAATGTGATATTTCTGTAATCATTTTCAATAAATGTGCAAACATTTGGTAGGCGTACATCTGGTGGCGTACATCTTTCTTTTATTTAAATGACACCGAAAAAACAACAATCTACAAAACGAACGTAAAGCTACATGCAGTGCAGAAAGCAACTACACACAAAAAAGATCCCACAAACTAAAGGTGGGAAAAAGGCTGCCTAAGTATGATCCCCAATCAGAGACAACGATAGACAGCTGCCTCTGATTGGGAACCATACCCGGCCAACAAAGAAATAGAAAAACTAGAATGCCCACCCAAATCACACCCCGACCTAACCAAATAGAGAAATAAAAAGGCTCTCTAAGGTCAGGGCGTGAAACATATTTCATTGAGTTCACTATCACGTCTGTAATAGCTCTCTGAAGTTTTTGTTTAGCGACGTCCATTTTGAGGTATGACAAGCCAATGATGGTCATGCTTGAAGGCCCTTTCTCTTTTGAATGCAAACCGGTGCATTGGATAAAAACTGAAGTCATGAATGTTGCATGTTTGCATGACAAAAGGTCAAGCCTGGTTACTCTTACTCTCTCTGGACATCTCTCAACAAGCCCATTTCTGTTGTCAATAAAATAACAGCTATAGCTTTGTCCATGTTCTCACTTCAAATAGAAAAGAAAGTAAGAGAGAAATTCATAGAGACCATTTCGGTTTTCAGAAAAATCTCTGATGTTCTTGAACGTCACTGTGGATACTTAGACGGTCCATAACCGATTAAAAAGAAGGGTTTGTCTAGATTTATCTAACTCAAAATGTCTCTTTAGTACTTTCTTTAGCCCAGTCATGTATTTGACACCCAGACAAGCATTATTATACATAGCCGTGGGAACTCCATATGTGGTCGAAAAAAAGCATAATACTGTAACACCAATGATAACAATTGAGGTCAAGTGATCAAAAGCCCGGAAGTACATAGCGGGATTTTTCAATGGTTGTTGAACAGGAAAGACTCAAGAAATAAAATACCCCCCCAAAAAAACGGACAACTGCCCTGTGCTTCTTTTCAGACGGGTTGAGCTGTAAAGTTAAAAGGATAATATACTGACGCGGTCATCTAAAATGGGGCCAAAAAATCAATCCTTTCTGAAAGAACCTGAAATGTTAATATACGGGAGGCATACCTTGCAATTTACCTCCCTTACCCTTCCAACCCTTTCCCTTCCGATGCTGGCCCAGCTGTAGTCCACTGATAAGGTATATTAGTGTGTGCTTTTTCTTCCAATTATTTCTCTTCAAAGGGTCGCGTCCTCAACGGCACCCTATGCCCTATGTAGTGCACTACTTTTGACCAGGGCCTCTAGGGATCTGGTCAAAAGTAGTGCACTATATAGAGGATAGGGTGTCATTTGGGATGAGCCCTAAGTGTAGGTAATGAGTCATGGATCCAGCGGAGAAGCCTACAGCATGCAGATTGAAGTCAGCGTTGGAGGTATACTCCATTTGATCACATCTGTAGAAGAAAACAAAAGCCTTGTTTCCCTTTCTGTCTGTAGACACAGCTGCCTCCCAGTTTACTCTGTACTGGTTCTCATTCTGAGTTACATTTAGCAGGAAATGACCAGAGGCTGTGGCTGAGGTGGCACCCTTGTTTCTTTAGTGCACCTGCTTTTGACCAGGCACACCACTGTAGTGAAACCAGTTTTTGAGGTTTCACGACAGAGGATCAATGCTGTCTTTGTCCTCTCCTGTATTGCTTCTTACTACTTTAAAAGGGATTGTTTTACTGTGTGTTGCAATTTTAAATGCGCTTTTAATCTAATTTTGTTTTGATGTCTTTGGATTAACAATCACATTTTTACTATTTTTGTTCGGTAGAACCTGCCGTTTTTCCAGATTGGAGAAACAGTTAAACATGAATGAATTAATTAATGTCATCTCACATATCTGCAAAACCGTTACTACGTTTCCTTACAGTCGTGTCAATCAGAACATAAATCCACTCGTCCCCGAGATAAACACTAGCAGGCTGATGTTTATTTTCATGCCCTGGAGGAAAGAATCGAGCGATTTCTGCTAGATGCGCCAGCTGCAAAGTCAAAATGCTCTATTCAATCTGCATCGCGGTAGTTCAGTTTTACAGCGTGATTGAAATTTAAAGGGAATGTTCCCGCTTTAGCAGAGACAACACGGTAAACGCTGCACATGTCGACTTAATCGGAAAGTGCCTTTAAATGTACATCTGTAATGCTTCTGCTTTACATACTGAATAGAGACTAAAACTGCCTAATTTTGTAAAAATTGTTTATTTAAGGATATGGTTAGGCATTAGGGTTAGTGGTGTGGTTATGGTTAGGGTTAGGGTTAGGTTTAAAATCAGACTTTATGACTTTGTGGCTGTGCCAGCTAGTAACCACTCTGCAGAGCCACATTCAGAACTAGAATGCTAAGAATGTTAACCTGTTACATACTTTGGGCTGATTCCTACTTTGAGTTATACTGTAACTTGGACGCTGCCAATACAGTAGATCACTTAACAATGTATTTTGATGCCTTGATTGGAAAATAAAAGGAAAGTTCAAGATCTGACCCGATATACACCCTCTTGGTATAGTGGGGATTGTCCTGACTGATCAAAAATGCACAGCTTGTCTCTCCTAAAGTTCGTTTTGGGGAGTAGAGTAGCAAAATAGCCCTTTGAATAATGCATGAGGAGTTTTGTGCCTTTTTTATAACGCTTGAAGGCTTTCACATTAGCATTTCTTAAACATGCCTTGAAGAAGTCCTTCATTGACAAACAGTATAATTAAGAATACGTAGATCAAACCCTTTCAGGTCTATCACAGACGGCTCTAGCTGTGGCCCTATAGAATGGAACAGGTTGTAAAGAAGTTAGGGCAATACTGTGTGTTAAGTAATGTTCCTGAGATTATATAGCAACAATAACTTTGTTTTGCATATCCGGGTCAGCGCTGGATTTATAGTGCATTTGGAAAGTATTCAGACCCCTTCCATTTTTCCACATGTTGTTATGTAACAGCTTTATTCTGAAATAGATCAAATTCATTTCCCCCCCCCCCTCATCAATCTACACACAATACCCCATAATAAAAAAACAAAAATAGGCTTTTAGAAATGTTTGCAAATGTATTTAAAATTAAATAAAACAGAAATACCTTATTTACATAAGTATTCAGACACTTTGCTATGAAACAGGAAATTGAGCTCAGGTGCATCCTGTTTCCAGTGATCATCCTTGAGATGTTTCTACAACTTGATTGGAGTCCACCTGTGGTAGGTTCTATTGATTGGACATGATTTGGAAAGGCACACACCTGAAAGGCACACACACATCAATATAAGGTTCCACAGCTTAAAGTGCATGTCAGAGCAAATACCAAGTCATGAGGAATTGTCCATAGAGCTCCGAGACAGGATTGTGTCGAGGCACCGAGCTGGGGAAGTGTACCAAAACATTTCTCCAGCATTGAAGGTCCCCAAGAAAACAGTGGCCTCCATCATTCTTAAATTGAAGAAATTTGGAACCACCAATACTCTTTCTAGAGCTGGCCACCCAGCCAAACTGAGCAATCGGGGGAGAAGGGTCTATGTCAGGGAGGTGACCAAAAACCCAATGGTCACTCTGACAGAGCTCCAGAGTTCCTCTGTGGAGATGGGAGAACCTTCCAGAAGGGTGGGGGTGGAAAGATGGAGGGTTGGAGGGAGGTTGGATAGATGGAGGGTGGGAGGGAGGGGGATAGATGGAGGGTGGGAGGGAGGGGGATAGATGGAGGGTGGGAGGGAGGGGGATAGAAGGAAGGTGGGAGGGAGGGGGATAGATGGAGGGTGGGAGGGAGGGGGATAGATGGAGGGTGGGAGGGGGATAGATGGAGGGTGGGAGGGAGGGGGATAGATGGAGGGTGGGAGGGGGATAGATGGAGGGTGGGAGGGAGGGGGATAGATGGAGGGTGGGAGGGAGGGGGATAGATGGAGGGTGGGAGGGAGGGGGATAGATGGAGGGTGGGAGGGAGGGGGATAGATGGAGGGTGGGAGGGAGGGGGATAGATGGAGGGTGGGAGGGAGGGGGATAGATGGAGGGTGGGAGGAAGAGGGATAGATGGAAGGTGGGAGGGAGGGGGATAGATGGAAGGTGGGAGGGAGGGGGATAGATGGAGGGTAGGAGGGGGATAGATGGAAGGTGGGAGGGGGATAGATGGAGGGTGGGAGGGAGGGGGATAGATGGAGGGTGGGAGGGAGGGGGATAGATGGAGGGTGGGAGGGAGGGGGATAGATGGAGGGTAGGAGGGGGATAGATGGAGGGTGGGAGGGAGGGGGATAGATGGAAGGTGGGAGGGAGGGGGATAGATGGAGGGTTGGGGGGGGGGTAGATGGAGGGTGGGAGGGAGGGGGATAGATGGAGGGTGGGAGGGAGGGGGATAGATGGAGGGTGGGAGGGGGATAGATGGAGGGTGGGAGGGGGATAGATGGAGGGTGGGAGGGAGGGGGATAGAAGGAAGGTGGGAGGGAGGGGGATAGATGGAGGGTGGGAGGGGGATAGATGGAAGGTGGGAGGGGGATAGATGGAGGGTGGGAGGGAGGGGGATAGATGGAGGGTGGGAGGGGGATAGATGGAGGGTGGGAGGGAGGGGGATAGATGGAGGGTGGGAGGGGGATAGATGGAGGGTGGGAGGGGGATAGATGGAGGGTGGGAGGGAGGGGGATAGATGTTATGCGTTCCAAATGGAACCCCATTCCCCATATGGCTCTGTTTAAAGGTAGTGCACTAGGGAATAGGGTGCCATTTCGGATGCATTCTAAGTGGGTGAGTAGATGGTGGTGGAGGAGACACAGGTGGAAGCTGGCTGACTGGCTGGCTGACTAGCTGGCTGACTGGCTGCCTGGCTGGCTGACTAGCTGGCTGACTGGCTGACTGGCTGGCTGACTAGCTTGCTGACTGGATGGCTGGCTGACTGGCTGGCTGGCTGACTATCTGACTGGCTTACCGGCTGACTTGCTGGCTGGCTGGCTGGCTGGCTGGCTGACTGGCCGGCTGACTGACTGACTAACTGGCTGACTGGCTGGCTGACTGGCTGGCCGGCTGGCTGTTATTTAGGAAGGCTGACTGGCTGGATGACTGGCTGGCCGGCAGTTTTTCAGGAAGCCTTGCCGGAGGGTAAACATATTTAAAACGAGGTGATCTGTTGCATGAAGGCAGAGTTAAACTGACAGAGGTGATCAATTGTTACATGGTGTAGGGAACTTTGACCTCTGATGACCTTTTGAAGGCTCACTAACACCCCTTTTTGACACCTGAATTCTGGAGTATGCCCAATTAGCCATACATATAAGGTCATTATGGACATCCTAACTGTCCAAATGGAGATATACAGTATTCCTTCCCCAATTTGTAATCAGTCACATATGAAAGGCCCACTTGTCACGTTCTGACCTTAGTTTATTTTTTATGTCTTTGTGTTAGGTTGGTCAGGGCGTGAGTTGGGGTGGGCAGTCTATGTTCTTTTTTCTAGGTTGTTTGTTTTCTATGTGTTTGGCCTGGTGTGGTTCCCAATCAGAGGCAGCTGTTTATCGTTGTCTCTGATTGGGAGCCATACTTAGGTAGCCTGTTTTCCATTGTGTGTTGTGGGTGATTGTTTTCTGTTTAGTGTATGTTCATCTGGCAGAACTGTTTCGTTTTCGTTTTTCCTCGTTGTTGTTTTGTGTAGTGTTCAGTTTTAATTAAATATGACGACCACTTACCACGCTGCATTTTGGTCCTCCTCTCCTTCCACCAACGAGATCCGTTACAGAACCACCCACCAGAAAAGGACCAAGCAGCGTGGTAACCAGGAGCAGAGGGTTCTGGACTCCTGGACATGGGAGGAAATTTTGGATGGCAAAGGACCCTGGGCACAGCCGGGGGAGTATCGCCGTCCGAAAGAGGAGCTGGAGGCAGCTAGAGCGGAGCGGCGCCACTACGAGGAATTGGCGCGAGGTAACGGGCACGATAGGCAGCCCCAGAATTTTTTTGGGGGGGGGAACACGGGTAGATCGGCGGACTCAGATAGGAGACCTGAGCCAACTCCCCGTGCTTACCGTGGCAAGAGAGTGACTGGGCAGGCACCGTGTTATGCGGGGGAGCGAACAATGTCCCCAGTGCGCACGCATAGCCCGGTGCGTTACATCACAGCTCCTCGAATCTGCCAGGCTAGAGTGGGCATCGAGCCAGGAGGGATGATGCCGGCTCAGCGCATCTGGTCTCCAGTGCGTCTCCTCGGCCCGTGGTATATTGCACCAGCCCTACGCACGATGTCTCCAGTTCGCCAGCACAGCCCAGTGCGGCCTGTTCCAACTCCCCGCACTTGCCGGGCTACAGGGGGAATCCAGCCATGACGAGTGGTGCTAGCTCTACGCTCGAGACCGCCAGTGCGCCTCCACGGTCCAGTGCACCCGGTGCCTCGGCCAAGGACAGGGCCTCCTGCATGTCTCCCCAGCCTGGTGAGTTCTGTGCCTGTGCTAAACACTAACCCTCCTGCATGTCTCCCCAGCCTGGTGAGTCCTGTGCCTTCTCCCAGAGCCAGGCCTCCTGTGTGTCTCTCCACTCCAGTGGTGATCCATGGCAAGAAGCCTCCAGTGATAATCCATGGCACGAAGCCTCCAGTGATGATCCATGGCACGAAGCCTCCAGTGATAATCCATGGCACGAAGCCTCCAGTGATGATCCATGTCAAGAGGCCTCCAGTGATAATCCATGGCACGAAGCCTCCAGTGATAATCCTTGGCACGAAGCCTCCAGTGAGGATCCATGGCACGAAGCCTCCGGTGAGGATCCATGGCACGAAGCCTCCGGTGAGGATCCATGGCACGAAGCCGCCGGTGAGGATCCATGGCATGAGGCCTCCAACGAAGGACGTCAGTCCGGAGCCTCCAGAGTCTCCCTCCTGTCCGGAGCAGCCGGAGTCTCCCTCCTGTCCGGAGCAGCCGGAGTCTCCCTCCTGTCCGGAGCAGCCGGAGTCTCCCTCCTGTCCGGAGCAGCCGGAGTCTCCCTCCTGTCCGGAGCAGCCGGAGTCTCCCTCCTGTCCGGAGCAGCCGGAGTCTCCCCTCCTGTCCGGAGCAGCCGGAGTCTCCCTCCTGTCCGGAGCAGCCGGAGTCTCCCTCCTGTGGGGAGCAGCCGATGTGTGTCCCTCCTGTCTGGAGCAGCCGGACCCTCCCGTCTGTCCTGAGCTGCCGGAGCCTCCCGTCTGTCCTGAGCTGCCGGAGCCGCCCGTCAGTCAGGAGCTGCCGGAGCCGCCCGTCAGTCAGGAGCTGCCGGAGCCGCCCGTCACTCTGGCGCTGCCGGAGTCTCCCGCCTATCCGGCTCTGCCGGAGTCTCCCATCTATTCGGGGCTGCTGCAAGGGTCCCCAGTCCAAGGTTGGCGGCGAGGGTCGCCGCTCCAAAGGCGCCACTTAAGCGGGCAAAGACTATGGTGGAGTGGGGTCCACGTCCCGCGCCAGAGCCACCACCGCGGACAGACGCCCACCCAGACCCTCCCCTATAGGTTCAGGTTTTTCCGGAGTCCGCACCTTTGGGGCGGGGGGGGGGGGGGTACTGTCACATTCTGACCTTAGTTTATTTTTTATGTCTTTGTGTTAGGTTGGTCAGGGCGTGAGTAGGGGTGGGGCAGTCTATGTTCTTTTTTCTAGGTTGTTTGTTTTCTATGTGTTTGGCCTGGTGTGGTTCCCAATCAGAGGCAGCTGTTTATCGTTGTCTCTGATTGGGAGCTATGTTTAGGTAGCCTGTTTTCCATTCTATGTTGTGGGTGGTGGTTTTCTGTTTAGTGTATGTTCACCTGGCAGAACTGTTTCATTTTCGTTTTTCCTCGTTGTTGTTTTGTGTAGTGTTCAGTTTTAATTAAATATGACGAACACTTACCACGCTGCATTTTGGTCCTCCTCTCCTTCCACCAACGAGAATCGTTACACCACTTTTTAATAAAACAATTAAAAATAAATTGTATTTGTCACATGCGTTGAATACAACAGGTATTGCTTACTTACAAACCCTTAAAATGCAGTTTCAAGAAAATATCCCCCAAAAAGTAAGAGATAAGAATAACAAATAATTAAAGAGCAGCAGTAAATAACAATAGCGGGGCTAAATACAGGGGGTGCCGGTACAGAGTCAATGTGCAGGGGCACCAGTGTCGAGGTAATTGAGTGAGTATGTACATGTAGGTAGACTTATTAAAGTGCCTATGCATGAATAATAACAGAGAGTTGCAACAGCGTAGAAGAGGGGGGGCAATGCAAATAGTCTGGGCAGCCATTTGATTAGCTGTTCAGGAGTCTTATGGCTTGGGGGTAGAAGCTGTTTAGAAGCCTCTTGGACCTACACTACCGTTCGAAAGTTTGGGGTCACTTAGAAATGTCCTTGTTTTGAAAGAAAAGCAAATTTTTCTGTCCATTATAATAACATCAAATTGATTAGAAATACAGTGTAGACATTGTTAATATTGTAAATTACTATTGTAGCTGGAAAGAGCTGATTTTTAATGGAATATCTCTAGTTGAAGTCCGAAGTTTACATACACCTTAGCCAAATACATTTAAACTCAGTTTTTCACAATTCCTGACATTTAATCCTAGAAAAATTCCCTATCTTAGGTAAGTTAGAATCTCCACTTTATTTTAAGAATCTGAAATGTCAGAATAATAGTAGAGAGAATGATTTATTTCAGCTTCTATTTCTTTCATCACATTCACAGTGGGTCAGAAGTTTACATACACTCAATTAGTATTAAGTAGCATTGCCTTTAAATTGTTTAACTTGGGTCAAACGCTTCGGGTAGCCTTCCACAAGCTTCCCACAATAAGTTGGGTGAATTTTGGCCCATTCCTCCTGACAAAGCTGGTGTAATTGAGTCATGTTTGTAGGCCTCCTTGCTCGCACACGCTTTTTCAGTTCTGCCCACAAATGTTCTATAGGATTGAGGTCAGGCTTTGTGATGGCCACTCCAATACCTTGACTTTGTTGTCCTTAAGCCATTTTGCCACAACTTTGGAAGTATTCTTGGGGTAATTGTCCATTTGGAAGACCCATTTGCGACCAAGCTTTAACTTCCTGACTGATGTCTTGAGACATTGCTCCAATATATCCACATAATTTTCCTACCTCACGATGCCATCTATTTTGTGAAGTGCACCAGTCCCTCCTGCAGCAAAGCACCCCCACAACATGATGATGTCACCCCCGTGCTTCACGGTTGGGATGGTGTTCTTTGGCTTACAAGCCTCCCCCTTTTTCCTCCAAACATAACGATGGTCATTATGGCCAAACGGTTCTATTTTTGTTTCATCAGACCAGAGGACATTTCTCAAAAAAATACGATTTTTGTCCCCATGTGAAGTTGCAAACCGTAGTCTGGCTTTTTTATGGTGGTTTTGGAGCAGTGACTTCTTCCTTGCTGAGCAGCCTTTCATGTTATGTCGATATGGGACTAATTTTACTGTGGATATAGATACTTTTGTACCTGTTTCCTCCAGCATCTTCACAAGGTTCTTTGCTGTTGTTCTGGGATTGATTTTTCACTTTTCTTACCAAAGTATTTTCATCTCTAGGAGACAGAAAGCGTCTCCTTCCTGAGCGCTATGACGGCTGCATGGTCCCATGGTGTTTCTACTTGTGTACTATTGTTTGTACAGATTTACGTGGTACCTTCAGGCGTTTGGAAATTGCGAAATTGCTGCCATGGATGAACCAGACTTGTGGAGGTCCACAATTTTTTTCCGAAGTCTTGGCTGATTTCTTGTGATTTTCCCATGATGTCAAGCAAAGAGGCACTGAGTTTGAAGGTAGGCCTTGAAATACATCCACAGGTACACCTCCAATTGACTCAAAGGATGTAAATTAGCCTATCAGAAGCTTCCAAAGCAATGACATCATTTTCTAGAATGTTCCAAGCTGTTTAAAGGCACAGTAAACTTAGTGTATGTAAACTTCTGATTCACTGGAATTGTGGTACAGTGAATTATAAGTGAAATAATCTGTCTGTAAACAATTGTTGTAAAAATTACTTGTGTCATGCACAAAGTACATGTCCTTACCGTCTTGCCAAAACTATAGTTTGTTAATAAGAAATGTTTGGAGTGGTTGAAAAACTAGTTTTAATGACTCCAACCGAAGTGTATGTAAACTTCAACTGTTCATAGGCGTATAGAGGCCCATTATCAGCAACCATCACTCCTGTGTTCTAATGGCACGTTGTGTTAGCTAATCCAAGTTTATCATTTTAAAAGGCTAATTGATCATGATAAGAATACTTTGCAATTGTGTTAGCACAGCTGAAAACTGTTGTTCTGATTAAAGAAGCAATAACACGGGCCTTCTTTAGACTAGTTGAGTATCTGGAGCATCAGCATTTGCGGGTTCCATTACTATCCTTTTTAAAGGTCTTACTCACATCGTCTGCGGAAAGCGTGATCACACAGTCGTCCGGAACGGCTGATGCTCTCATGTATGTTTCAGTATTACTTGCCTCGAAGCGAGCATAGAAGTTGTTTAGCTCGTCTGGTAGGCTCGTGTCGCTGGGCATCTCTCTGCTGTGCTTCCCTTTGAAGTCTTTAATGGTTTGCGAGCCCTGCCACATCCGATGAGCGTCGGAGCCGGTGTAGTACGATTCGATCTTAGTCCTGTATTGAAGCTTTGCCTGTTTGATGGTTCGTCGGAGGGCATAGCAGGATTTCTTATAAGCTTACAGGTTAGAGTCTCGCTCCTTGAAAGCGGCAGCTCAGTGCAAATGTTGCCTGTAATCCATGGCTTCTGGTTGGGTTTTGTCCAGTCACTTTGGGGACGACGTCATCGATGCACTTACTGATGAAGCCAGTGACTGATGTGATGTACTCCTCAATGCCATCGGAAGAATCCCGGAACATATTCCAGTCTGTGATAGCAAAACATTTCTGTAGTTTAGCATCTGCTTCATCTGACCACTTTTTTATAGACAGAGTCACTGGTGCTTCCTGCTTTAATGTTTGCTTGTAAGCAGGATTCAGACAGATAGAATAATGGTCAGATTTGCCAAATGGAGGGCAATGGAGAACTTTGTACACGTCTCTGTGTCTGGAGTAAAGGTGGTCTGGAGTTTTTTCCTCCTCTGGTTGCACATTTAACATGCTGGTAGAAATGAGGTAAAACTGATTTAAGTTTCCCTGCATTAAAGTCCCCGACCACTAGGAGCGTCACCTCTGGATGAGTGTTTTCCTGTTTGCTTATGGCCGTATACAGCACATTTAGCTGTGCGGTTTAAGTGCCAGCATCTGTCTGTGGTGGTATGTAGACAGTTGCGAAAAATACATATGAAAACTCTCTAGGTAGATAGTGTGGTCTACAGTTTATCATGAGATACTCTACCTCAGGCAAACAAAACCTTGAGACTTCCTTAGATATCTTGCACCAGCTGTTGTTTACAAATATGCATAGGCCCCCGCCCCGTGTCTTACGAGAAGCTGCTGTTCTATCCAGCCAGCTGTATGTTATTCAGTATGTATGTTGTTCAGCCAACACTCTGTGAAACATAAGATATTACCGTTTTTAAAATATCTTGTTGGTAGGATATACGTGCTTTCATTTCGTCCCATTTATTTTCCAGCGATTGAACATTAGCTAGCAGTACGGAGGGAAAAGGCAGATTAGCCATTCATCGCATGATCCTCACAAGGCACCCTGATCTCTTTTTGACAAATCTATTTTTTCTCCAGCGAATGACGGGGATGAGGGCCTGTTCGGGTGTTTGGAGTATATCCTTCCCGTCCGACTCATTAAAGAAAAACTCTTCGTCCAGTCCAAGGTGAGTAATCACCCAAGTTGATTAGGGACTGTACTTACTGTTTCATAGCATACAAAAACACATTTGCAAAGCAGAGACATTACCACGAAACTGCATATTACTATAATGTTGTTACATTGTTATAACTGAGGTATACAGTATGAGCAACTTTAAGAGCAACTTTATGCCTAGTGTTTCCCATAGGGAATTGGAGCCAGGCTAGGTTAGTGCAGTGCCCACTCGTTCTCAGGCAGTTATTGGAGCCAGGCTAGGTTAGTGCAGTGCCCACTCGTTCTCAGGCAGTTATTGGAGCCAGGCTAGGCTAGTGCAGTGCCCCCTCGTTCTCAGGTGGTTATTGGAGCCAGGCTAGGCTAGTGCAGTGCCCCCTCTTTATCAGGTGGTTATTGGAGCCATGCTAGGCTAGTGCAGTGCCCTCTCTTTATCAGGTGGTTATTGGAGCCAGGCTAGTGCAGTGCCCACTCGTTCTCAGGCAGTTATTGGAGCCAGGCTAGGCTAGTGCAGTGCCCACTCGTTCTCAGGCAGTTATTGGAGCCAGGCTAGGTTAGTGCAGTGCCCACTCGTTCTCAGACAGTTATTGGAGCCAGGCTAGGCTAGTGCAGTGCCCACTCGTTCTCAGGCAGTTATTGGAGCCAGGCTAGGCTAGTGCAGTGCCCCCTCGTTCTCAGGCAGTTATTGGAGCCAGGCTAGGTTAGTGCAGTGCCCACTCGTTCTCAGGCAGTTATTGGAGCCAGGCTAGGTTAGTGCAGTGCCCACTCGTTCTCAGACAGTTATTGGAGCCAGGCTAGGCTAGTGCAGTGCCCACTCGTTCTCAGGCAGTTATTGGAGCCAGGCTAGGCTAGTGCAGTGCCCCCTCGTTCTCAGGCAGTTATTGGAGCCAGGCTAGGCTAGTGCAGTGCCCCCTCTTTATCAGGTGGTTATTGGAGCCATGCTAGGCTAGTGCAGTGCCCTCTCTTTATCAGGTGGTTATTGGAGCCAGGCTAGGCTAGTGCAGTGCCCACTCGTTCTCAGGTGGTTATTGGAGCCAGGCTAGGCTAGTGCAGTGCCCACTCGTTCTCAGGCAGTTATTGGAGCCAGGCTAGGTTAGTGCAGTGCCCCCTCGTTCTCAGGTGGTTATTGGAGCCAGGCTAGGCTAGTGCAGTGCCCCCTCTTTATCAGGTGGTTATTGGAGCCATGCTAGGCTAGTGCAGTGCCCTCTCTTTATCAGGTGGTTATTGGAGCCAGGCTAGTGCAGTGCCCACTCGTTCTCAGGCAGTTATTGGAGCCAGGCTAGGCTAGTGCAGTGCCCCCTCGTTCTCAGGCAGTTATTGGAGCCAGGCTAGGCTAGTGCAGTGGCCCCTCGTTCTCAGGCAGTTATTGGAGCCAGGCTAGGCTAGTGCAGTGGCCCCTCGTTCTCAGGCAGTTATTGGAGCCAGGCTAGGCTAGTGCAGTGCCCCCTCATTCTCAGGCAGTTATTGGAGCCAGGCTAGGCTAGTGCAGTGCCCACTCGTTCTCAGGCAGTTATTGGAGCCAGGCTAGGCTAGTGCAGTGCCCCCTCGTTCTCAGGCAGTTATTGGAGCCAGGCTAGGTTAGTGCAGTGCCCACTCGTTCTCAGGCAGTTATTGGAGCCAGGCTAGGCTAGTGCAGTGCCCCCTCGTTCTCAGGCAGTTATTGGAGCCAGGCTAGGTTAGTGCAGTGCCCACTCGTTCTCAGGCAGTTATTGGAGCCAGGCTAGGCTAGTGCAGTGCCCCCTCGTTCTCAGGCAGTTATTGGAGCCAGGCTAGGCTAGTGCAGTGCCCCCTCGTTCTCAGGCAGTTATTGGAGCCAGGCTAGGCTAGTGCAGTGCCCCCTCGTTCTCAGGCAGTTATTGGAGCCAGGCTAGGTTAGTGCAGTGCCCACTCGTTCTCAGGCAGTTATTGGAGCCAGGCTAGGCTAGTGCAGTGCCCACTCGTTCTCAGGCAGTTATTGGAGCCAGGCTAGGCTAGTGCAGTGCCCCCTCGTTCTCAGGCAGTTATTGGAGCCAGGCTAGGCTAGTGCAGTGCCCCCTCGTTCTCAGGCAGTTATTGGAGCCAGGCTAGGCTAGTGCAGTGCCCCCTCGTTCTCAGGCAGTTATTGGAGCCAGGCTAGGCTAGTGCAGTGCCCCCTCGTTCTCAGGCAGTTATTGGAGCCAGGCTAGGTTAGTGCAGTGCCCACTCGTTCTCAGGCAGTTATTGGAGCCAGGCTAGGCTAGTGCAGTGCCCCCTCGTTCTCAGGCAGTTATTGGAGCTAGGCTAGTGCAGTGCCCCCTCGTTCTCAGGCAGTTATTGGAGCCAGGCTAGGCTAGTGCAGTGCCCCCTCGTTCTCAGGCAGTTATTGGAGCCAGGCTAGGCTAGTGCAGTGCCCCCTCGTTCTCAGGCAGTTATTGGAGCCAGGCTAGGCTAGTGCAGTGCCCCCTCGTTCTCAGGCAGTTATTGGAGCCAGGCTAGGCTAGTGCAGTGCCCCCTCGTTCTCAGGCAGTTATTGGAGCCAGGCTAGGCTAGTGCAGTGCCCCCTCGTTCTCAGGCAGTTATTGGAGCCAGGCTAGGCTAGTGCAGTGCCCCCTCGTTCTCAGGCAGTTATTGGAGCCAGGCTAGGCTAGTGCAGTGCCCCCTCGTTCTCAGGCAGTTATTGGAGCCAGGCTAGGTTAGTGCAGTGCCCCCTCGTTCTCAGGCAGTTATTGGAGCCAGGCTAGGCTAGTGCAGTGCCCCCTCGTTCTCAGGCAGTTATTGGAGCCAGGCTAGGCTAGTGCAGTGCCCACTCGTTCTCAGGTGGTTATTGGAGCCAGGCTAGGCTAGTGCAGTGCCCCCTCGTTCTCAGGCAGTTATTGGAGCCAGGCTAGGCTAGTGCAGTGCCCACTCGTTCTCAGGTGGTTATTGGAGCCAGGCTAGGCTAGTGCAGTGCCCCCTCGTTCTCAGGCAGTTATTGGAGCCAGGCTAGGCTAGTGCAGTGCCCCCTCGTTCTCAGGCAGTTATTGGAGCCAGGCTAGGTTAGTGCAGTGCCCCCTCGTTCTCAGGCAGTTATTGGAGCCAGGATACAGCAGAGCCGATGCATCTTGTGGTGTTTGTAGTGGTCAACACTAGACTCGACATCCAGCTAAAAGTCAATGCAGGGAGCTCCTCTTTGCAGTGCAGCTTTAAGAGGATTGGAGAGGATGGGATCTGTAATATGTATTGTAGGCTCCTCCTTTCACAGTGATGTCAGTCGGAGGCAGAGAGGTGGGCAGTACTAAGGGACCGGGTTCATGCAATACTACTGAGACAACTAGGCACAGCTTAGCACAGAGATACAGCATAACGTCTATTTCAGCCCCGCTGTAAGTGATACCGCACTAAGGAACACTTTCATCAAACTCCGTTGGGGGACAGAACACCACCCAGGCTACAGCCCATTTACGTGTTATTTTTTGTTGCTGAATAATAACCTTTAAAAAAAATAAACAGTGCCGACAGAGCTGAAGTTTTCAGTAATCGTACCAAACTGTTTCATTTTTGTGCGCTCTTGGATGGAAGTTTATGCGCTTGTTAAAACGCTGTTACACATGCTCAATGAAACGGTCTTCCATACAAGCGATTTGCACCATTTGTTGCAAGAGAGAGCATTTTAAAACACATGCAGGCTAGGGCTATTTCATGTAAATCAAGCGACTTGGACCATCAGCATCTCTCCTGCCGCCCGCGATTGAACCACAGTTAACCCAAGATATCTGAAGAGGAATTACATAGGCTCTTTGAGTTACAAAAATATTCTGCAATCAATGCTTTTGCCTCCCGCATGTGGACCATAGACTTTTTTAGGACATGGATCATTTGCTGTAGTGGATAACCCTATTGATGTGTGTTTTGTTTGATTCACGCTACCGAAGAGGATCTTTTTTTTCTCCACTTTTCCACTTCAGTGTAATTCTATGGCACTTCTTCTTCTAAAGCACTGATGTCGCTACGTGACGGGAATTGCGATTGATTTTCCATATTCTGTTTCAAGGGATAGAAGGTAAACATTACTATCATCACTAGTGTCAAGTAAAGACAGGTAACATAATTCATTTCTAATATTAGCTTATTTCATTCTGAATACAATCCTACAAGTTTTCACGGTATCATGTCATATGGAAATAATAGGTACATTTAAAAGGAAATTATTCAACCTATTTAAAGGAAAATAATTTTATGATGATGGTCAAATATAGGAATCCAAATTGACCATCAATTTACGCAAACTGTAGCCTATATGGCTACGGACCGGATGCCACATCGCAGTTGATTCGCGTCGCTCAATAACAGGGTTGCATGAATGGCACCATAAAATGTTATCAAACAACTTATAGATAAAATCACAATAATCACATTCAGCTTTAAAACGAGACACCCATTGAGTCATTGTTTTTACGCATCGGATTTGGACAGTCACAAAATCTATCGTGCAACAAAAAAAAAAGATTCATCTCGTTATAGTAAAGGTCTTTATTGTTATGATCACGACACGTTTCAAAACATTTATACTGTATTTTCTTCAAGCAGCCTATAGGGTATTATTGAATAGACTATTCAACCATTGATGTCGCATAACAATTATTGTCGGTCATGAGTTATTCAATCTGTGCGTGCTCAACATTGGTATACTTTTTCAAATTCCTGTGTAAGTAGGCTATGTAAACTAGGCTACTGCATACTTTTCGGAAGGTGAGTTTTTGACTGCACGTTTGATGAGCGGGTTAGCAGAGCGGTCACTAGCTGGCACAGCCACAAAGTCATAAAAAATCTGATTTTTCCACCTAATCTTAACCACACTGCTAACCCTAATGACGGTTAATGAGTATCATAATTAAAGCGGACCTCCCTGGTCAAATTGCATTATGGATAATGCACACAGCGACTGGAATGCAGCGTTTACCCTGTCAACTTCAGGGGCATTATCCCCTTTTACAAAAGCATTGTCAGTAGGTCCATTATTTGATATATTTGGACTGATTAGTGCTCTTGAGGAACACATATGCTGTACAGTAAACACAGTACTCACACGCTCCATGCTCGAAAAGGACATGCACTAGGCTATCCATGCTCCTTTTATTGAGGGGATTCACATGGGCAACATAGTCACTACCATATAGCCTTTACATTTGACATAGCAGGCGATGTCATACTGTTATTGTAGAGGACGATAAGTATTATTATATAAACTAACCATAGGCCTATTCCTTGTTTGAGCAAATGGAGGCTATTCACATTTTATTCACAGCATGTTATCCAAGATTGATTGCTTAATGATTTTCTGACTTAGATGACATGTCTGAATTTACTCTTAGAAAGACGTGTTGAGTCTTCTAAGCTTTTCTGATAATTGATATGGTGTAGGCAGTGTAGGCTAACAAAGATTGATAAAGCTTTAGTTAGATCTACACCTTAGTGATCATAACACGTCTACAGTCTCTTAGTTTTGCATTCATTCAAATGTACACCAGTGTGCTTAGTTGTCCTGTCCTTAGTTGTGATAATTAACCATTGCTTAGTTGAATGATAAACTATTCTTCAATGGTAGTTAAGTATGACATCTGAGTGTTCTACTTGGACGTGCAATTTTGACTGTGACTGGTGTTGTCTCTTACAAGTCCACCAATTCATAACTAGCTGGTTTTATATTGGTTCGTGGTTTTATAGCTGGTGAAGCTATATCAACAGTGTCCAAAACAATATCTGAGACTCCAGTTGCCAGCTTCAAAATGTGGTTGTGAATGGTCCTCCTTCTTCCTCTTATTGTATTTATTATATGATATTATTATGATATTTTTTATTATTTTATTATTATTATCATATATTATAGTATTATTTTCATATATATTATAGTATTATTATCATATATATTACATTATATTATTATTATCAAATATAATATATCATATTATTTTTATCATATTTATTATATTATAGTATTATTATCATATGTACTATATTATTATTGCCATATATAATATACTATATTATTGTTATCGTATATATTTTATTATATTATTATTATCATATATACTACATCATATTATTATTATCATATATATTATATTATATTGTCATATATATTATATTATATTGTCATATATATTATATTATATTGTCATATATATTATATTATATTATTATCATATATATTATATTATATTATTATCATATATATACAATTATATTATATATATTTTTATATGACTATTATTATTAGTAGTATTATCATTATTATTTTTATTATTATTATTAATAATAATCCTGCTACCAGTCACTTTCTCTAATACCCTTCTATATCTACATACATACCTGAAATACTCCAGTATCCCTGCACATTGTACATGTGGTATTGACACTGTGCTTGTCTTTATTATATGTTTCATTTGTATTAGTTATGCTATTTTGATATTGATTACTGTGCTGTTGAGTCGAGCGTGCAAGTTAAGCATTTCACTGTACTTGTGCATGTGACAAATACAACTTTAACTATAATTGTATTTGAATTTAAATCACGTCTATATTTCTTCAGTAGCCTAACTTCCACAATGATTTAGAACGATAAACATAATTTGCACATACATAATGTCTGTCTCATAGGGCATGGCCACCATCAAACACAAACACAATCATGGGTATCAATTATGTGTATTTTATTGTGAACAGTATAGTCTTCATCAACTCTTTGGCTAACACACCAAACACGTCTCATTTAATCCTGCTGTGCTAAACTACTTTTTTTTCTCTCCAAATGCATAGATGTTAAAAAACGGGTTACCAAGCCAATGGTTTCTCGAGAATGATTGCTATTCCCTTTCCTAGAAAAATGACAATAATATACTGAACTAATAGTATTCACTACTCTCCATAGCTACCAAACAAACTTGTGTTTGTGACAAATACACATTTATTTGAAGGGTTGTTTGATTATCCAATCAAAAGTTTGAATAAAGCAAATGTTATCAAAAATATTAAAATTTTCCTCTTTTAGCATTAGATGTTCAAATGATCCTGATCTTTCTATTGGCGCTGGTAGTCAATGTGTAATTAACTAACATGTCTCTTCACTGCCCTCTAGAGGTAGTGTTATCATATGAACTGACGTGATGTAAAGGATTTTCATGCCAATTTTTTGTGATGTTATCACCTCTGTGTTGGTCATTCTTAGTGATGTATCTATGGAATATCTTGACGTTTTCTTTCTCATATTAAAAACAGAAATTATTTTGATTATTATCTCATCGTGTTGACATTTCTATCCAGAAAATAATGCAACTGCACAAAAGCTAAATAATATTCTCATAACTTTGAAATGTTTGATTTATTTTACCTCGGGATTGATATATGACTGATGCATTTACTGTACATTGGGACTAAATTAGATTTTAACAAATTTGACAGAAGAATTAAGACATATTGACAATGTATTCGTCTTATCTGAGCTAAAATGTCAAAAAGACAATACGATTTAGCTATTTTTTTTAAATGGTTCATTTTTATCAGCACGAATCTCCTCTGCCCTAGCTCTGAAGACCACAGTCGTTACTCAGTGATGACAAATCTACCATTATTCCTCTTGTGACAACCAGATAAGGAAACTTCTAGGCTGTAGATCTTTTAAAGGGAGACTGAATAGATCTTGACAATAAACCTGTCTGTCTGCCAGTCTGTCGAAGATCCATGGAACCAAGAGAGATAGAGACTGGGGTTACCAAGATTGTGTCGCTTTGCAAGTCCAGCTTGCAAGGCTTATAAGAAATATCTCTTCATGTATATCCATGGACACCCAAATCACAGTTTTGGGGATAGAGAAGTTTGTTGCCGCTACTCCATTTCTGGAGTGACTCCATCAATCTTCCGTTTAAGATGCCAGATAAATACATTCTTTGGAAAGGTGAAGGTGTTTCCCCCCTCTCTCTCTCCTCTGCCACAGCTCAGTCTGATAATACTACCCTGCCCGACTGGCCTGTCCATCATATTGTCATGTAAAGTAATCCAGGAGCTGTCTGCTACCAGCCTCCCCCATTTCAGCTCTGTCTCCAGAGAGAGGAGAGAAGCAGAGTTGTCTTGCCTAGGGCTCAAAATAGCTCTTTCTGGAGCCTAGTGAAATGTTAGCATGGAAAGATGTTCTGCTTGATTGACATTTAAACTTTATTTTTCATTATTCATTCATTCATTATTTTCCCAATTCTTCGTTGTCAAACTGTTCTTTTTTGAAACTGTAAAAGTTGTAGCTCTTTGCTCGATCCCATTAGATCCAATGTATAGTTTTGAAGATGGTGTAATTTGGTGAAAGATCTGAGCATAACATGGCTAAATGATCCCTTCTTTCCCTCTAGGAAAGGTGAAAAGATCAAAGACAAGCAAATCACAACCCCCATGCAGTGTTTTCATTTATGTGACTGTTTTTATACACGTATCTGTGCTGCTGAGAGGAACCTTCACATAGATGGCTGTCATGTAGATACCGTCAGCAATGTTTTTCTAACCCAACAGGCTTATAATGAGTCTAACCCTATAATGAGTCTAACCCTATAATGAGTCCAAACCTAACCCTATAATGAGTCTAACCCTATAATGAGTCTAAACCTAACCCTATAATGAGTCTAACCCTATAATGAGTCCAAACCTAACCCTATAATGAGTCTAACCCTATAATGAGTCTAACCCCAACCCTATAATGAGTCTAACCCTAACCCTATAATGAGTCTAACCCTATAATGAGTCTAACCCCAACCCTATAATGAGTCTAACCACAACCCTATAATGAGTCTAACCCTATAATGAGTCTAACCCTATAATGAGTCTAACCCTATAATGAGTCTAACACTGTAATGATTCTAATACCAACCCTATAATGAGTCTAACCCTAACCCTATAATGAGTCTATCCCTATAATGAGTCTAACCCTAACCCTATAATGAGTCTAACCCTATAATGAGTCTAACCCTAACCCTATAATGAGTCTAATCCTATAATGAGTCTAACCCTAACCCTATAATGAGTCTAACCTTAACCCTATAATGAGTCTAACCTTATAATGAGTCTATCCCTATAATGAGTCTAACCCTATAATGAGTCTAACCCTAACCCTATAATGAGTCTAACCTTATAATGAGTCTAACCCTATAATGAGTCTAACCCTATAATGAGTCTCACCTGAGTTCTTCATTATGACAATGATAGAAAGACAGTCAGATAAGATTATAGGATAGAACAATAGAACACCTTGCCTCTCTGGCTGATTCCAAATGAGTTTGATTAAATCCTTCAAATATTGTAGTAATTGTTTTACTTTAGGGATGCTGTTATGGCAGTTAGATGGCACCACCATCTCAATGTAAAATATCCCATACTGTAAAGTTTTCATACGGTAGTCATAGATTAATTCTCAAGACAGTGTACTAGCTATGTACTGTAGATAGAAAATGCACAGTTCCTCAGAACGCTTCTCAACACAGCTGTGCATAATCTCTGTGATGGATATTAAATAACGGAGCTGGGAGGGGAAATGAAAGGCAGATTGATACTCTCTTTATTACCTCCTAACCAATGTGTTGTGGGAGTCTACATCTCCTATAAGGCTTATGGTAAACGCTCAGAGATCAGATGGACAGGCCTGGAATGCAGCGAGACGTAAATAACAAATTCATATGTTAGTGATTGGATGTAAGTTGTTGGAATGATGTAAAAAAAAAAAAGCGAAGTGTTATTGAAGACATCCATGTTTAACCCCAGTGTATTACAGCTGTGGTGTCATGTATTATTTATTTTAAGATGTCTTCCAAGGTTTGACATTAAAAAGGGGTCATGAATTCTCCTATTTTATATCACCTTTATTTTGAAGTCATACTGAGACTAGGATCTGTTTTACAGATGAGCCCTGCATGAATACGCCAAACACATACAATACACAACATTACAAAACATATTAAGAAAAACTGACATATTTATCAACATAGAGGTCTCCGATCATGACTCTGTAAGTTGTTTCACATAAAGGGCGCAAAAAAACTAAAATAAGCTTTACCCAACTCTGTGGAAACCGAAGGGTCATCCAGTGTTATTCAAGCCTGAGACTGTGTTAGGCAATTTGTAAGTCTAAATTGATAGATACATAGGAAGTTTCTGCATCAGTGCTTTGTAGATCAACACAAGACAATGCTGCTCTCTCCTTACATATAAAGAGGCCCAACCGACTTTTTGACACAAAACACAATGGTGAGTTCTAGAATCATCACCAGTAATAAACCTAAGGGAACAATGGTGAGTTCTAGAATCATCACTAGTAATACACCTAAGGGCACAATGGTGAGTTCTAGAACCATCAACAGTAACAAACCTAATGGCCAAATGGTGAGTTCTAGAATCATCACCAGTAATAAACCTAAGGGCACAATGGTGAGTTCTAGAATCATCACCAGTAATAAACCTAAGAGAACAATGGTGAGTTCTAGAACCATCACCAGTAATAAAACTAAGAGAACAATGGTGAGTTCTAGAACCATCACCAGTAAAAAACCTAATGGCCCAATGGGGAGTTCTAGAACCATCACCAGTAACAAACCTAATGGCCCAATGGGGAGTTCTAGAATCATCACGAGTAATAAACCTAAGGGACCAATGGTGAGTTCTAGAACCATCCCTAGTAACAAACCTAAGGGCACAATGGTGAGTTCTAGAATCATCCCCAGTAACAAACCTAAGGTCACAATAGAAAACATAATCTAGTGGTTTAAGTGTAGATGCTGCTGCACGCATATAGATAATATCCCCTGAATCTAAAATAGACATAAAAGTGTCTTGGACAATTTACTTCCTATTAACCAAAGTCAGACGTGCTTTGTTTCTGTAAAAGAAACCAACCTTGAACTTTAACTTCTTCACCAGCTCAGTGACATGTTTTTTAAATGACAGTTTGTCATCAAGGAAGATACCAATATATTTCTAGGAAGGAACTCGCTCAATGTGTGTACTGTTCGAACTAGTTATTACAAATGCATTTAAATCTGGGTTATGGGACCTAGAAAAAAAGTATTCATGTTGTTTTGTTTACATTTAGCACTAGCTTTAGATCCAACAATGACCTCTGCAGTGCTATAAAAATCAAACTTCAAATGTGAAAAGTCTAGGCCCACCGATGGAGCAATTGAATACAACCCTGTATCTTCTGCATACAAATGTATATAGAACATTTTTTTTACAGCATTATCAATGTTATTTATTTAGATTGTAAACAGTAGTGGGCCGAGGATCGAACCTTGGGGCACCCCTTTATGTAACTCAAGGAACTCCTATTTGACCCTATCTACCTTGATGTCCTGAGTTCTGTCATTGAGATAATTATGAAACCGTTGACATACATCTTTACCCAACCCTATGGAGGACAGCTTATTAATCAGAATAACATGGTCTACAGTATCAGATGCTTTTGACAAGGCTACAAACATGGCAGTACAATTCATTCTATCATCTAAGGCATTTGCAATATAATTTACAACAATCATGGTAGCTGTAGTGGCGCTATGTTTAGGTCTGAATCCAGATTGATTCATATTAAGAACACCATTTACAGATAGATAGTAACATAGCTGTTTGTTGACCAATGATAATAGTATTTTTGCAAGACAAGGGCTCCTGGAAATGGGTCAACAATGATTAAGATCATGACTATCCCTTATGGAGTGGTAGAAAACTTTCCACAATTTTGGAATATTTCTTGATACTAAAGTTACATAAAAAAATGTGTCTTACTGAGCCAGCAATGAGGGGCGCTACATACCTAAGCAGAGATGGGTCCTCATGACAAATCTTAAAATGCATCACAACTGCATGATAATGCATTAATTAAACTTCCTTTAAGTCTCCGTTGGTCCAGGTTTCCTTTTGTAAAAGAGACATGAAATTAAATTTAAAAAGTATAGTGTTACCGTAACTTCTAATCCAAATAACCTGAAATTTGTTCTTGCTATAAGAAGCAGAGCAACTGCTATCATATCTCCATGCTCCCTTTTTGGATGGCCTAGTTTGGTTTTGGCAATAGAGACCTTTGCCCTCCAGGCAGGTTTTAGCACACAAAGCCCATGATAGAATTGTGGAATGATCTACCAAGTAAACTGGCATCAAATAAGAAAACACTGATTTATGAATACTGTCAGATGGTGTTGAAAACCATAGGGGGTTTTTCTTTTTACTATTGACTATTTACTCATTTACCATGGGCTTAATGATAGAGAGAGAGAGATATCAGACAGACCACTTCTTTTCCATCTAATAACAATACATGTAGCATGTTAGAGAAAACTATTAACTCATGTTAATGATTTCAATTTATGATTATATTCTATGATAATATAATTATATCCTAATGTGAGACATGGTGGCTTTCGTAATGCGTCACTTAATTATTATGCAGAACATGGTGTTTTCTTATGGCAGGGCATTCACGGAATCGTTCACATTCCATTTATTTAAATAAAAAATCAGATACTCAACAAATGAGACTTTTAAGTTAATTTGCTGTTAAAATGAGCAATGTATTTCTAATCTATGGTTCTGCATTAAAATGAAGGTTATTGCACACGCAGTAACACCTATCCACCCCACTGGAAGATGGATGTAGTCTGCGTCCTAAATAGTACCATAGCCCATATATAGTACACATACTGTATATAGTACTTTAGACCAGGGCCAAATCTTAGTCGGTTTCCCATGTTTCCTGCTCGTAACGATCTGACTGATTCCCAAAATGCATATCTTTCAAACTCGATGACACCGCAAGGTCATCTCATGTACCAAACGTAATGCCTCACACTAGCTAAACTCATCAAAAAACATTCATACAAGTTTGTGTATCGACTACGCCAATGATGATCTCCTCTGATTCACGCACACACACACACACACACACACACACACACACACACACACACACACACACACACACACACACACACACACACACACACACACACACACACACACACACACACACACACACCCTCCCTGCGATGAAAATATGAATTGGTTGATTACTACAATGTAACGGATTGATGGAATACGGCAACTAATAACCTGTTCGTGTCTTTGTGTTCAACGGGGTGTCGTCAAAGGTTAATTGTGTAAAATGTCTGTTAATTTGTCTCAAAGAAATTGGAGGGATGCAGGCTCAGATCTAGTTAGGTTGATAGGTCAAGTTCAACCCTCTCCATAAGGGAGAATCATACTAATTACAGTCAGAATACATGGGTCGTTTGGAATGAAACCCTCTTCCCTAAATAGTGCACGATTTTTGATCATAGAGCTCTGGTCAAAAAGTTGTGCACTATACAGGGAATAGGGTGCCAAAAAGTAGTGCGCTATACAGCGAATAGGGTGCCCTTTTCAGACGTAACCTGTGTGTCATGTAACTTTTGCAGAGACATGACTCTTTCTCTTTCCCTCTCTCTGTCTCTCTCCCTCTTTCTCGCTCTCTACCCCAGTGACAGAGTTGCAGCTTTAAGAAAAAAATACTCCCACCCTCTCTGATTATGGACTTAGCAGGTCAAGCTCATGTGCTGGTGGTGTTACTCACCTGCCTGGTCTTGCTGTCCTGGGCCCAAGAGAAGGACTACACGGTGAGAGAGGAGCAGCCCGAGAATGTTCGCATCGGGAACCTACGGAAGGACTTGGACCTGAACCTTGACCCTGACTTCAAGCTGTCCTCGCCACTGCAGTTCAAGCCCGTCTACAAAACGGGCGATGTGCCTTTGGTGAGGGTAGAGGCCAACACCGGGGAGATCTTCACCACGGCTCATCGTATCGACCGAGAGAAGCTCTGCTCGGGAGTATTCAACAAGAAGCGCTGCTTCTACGAGATCGAAGTAGCCGTTCTGCCCGACGAGATCTTCCGTCTGGTTAAGATCCGGTTCCTGATTGAGGACATCAATGACAACGCTCCACTCTTCCAGTCCACCGTAATAAACATTTCCATCCCAGAGAACACTGCCATCAACACCCGGTACCCCGTGCCCTCTGCATTTGACCCAGATGTGGGGATCAATGGGATCCAACACTATGAACTTGTCAAGGTGAGCTCACACTTCTCTCTATCAGTATCGAGTGACTGTCACTGCTTGTGTGCTTGACATGAAGATCAATAGTTTCTATTCTTAAGAATTATTTGTTTTCATCTTTATTTGTTGGAAAAACAGTTACACAAATTGTTAACACCAGAAGATTGTCAACTGTGGCATTTAACGCTAGCTTAAATCATTTTAAATATTCTATAATTCAAAATTCCATAAAAGACAGGGTAGATGTATTAGGTACTAACTAGCTACATACAGTACCACCCCTCCCAGTATCACTGCTGTTCGCCTGCATTTAGTTGAACCTATAAGGCTGTGTGTTAGTAGAGCTGTTCTTTGTAGTTAGACTTTATGGGCCACGTTTTCACGCTTAAATCAGAACAGAGCCTTAGGCCGCCATGTAACCACCATGCTTTCTTTGAAAAGGCTTTATGTCATTATGTGTAGCAAGTGAAAAGCAAGGTGTAGTTTTGCTATGAACCATAACAACAAAAGTCCCTCTAGGAAATTGCAGACGCAGCATATCCCTCCAATTTCTATGAAAAAAGGTTAAATGTCGGGAATATTGTAGATTATTGCCGAGAAAAGGACCGTACTGTATTATGCTAATAAGTGCCTCATGCAGAACCCACCGTTATTTTTATCATCTAATTGATGTTCTATTCAATCGCAGCGCAATATTCTCATTTGCCTTAATGAAGTCGGCCTAAAACCAGAAAGTGGGATAATGTCATGCATTCTCCATTCATAGTCTAGACAATTCTCAATACATCGTGGAGGAAGATGAATATTGCAGATTATCTGAGGCCTGCTTGTGAATTCTAATTCTTACATTTTTTGAGAGAAGATATAGCACACCATTTGCTATGCGGGGGGGGGGGGGGGGGCACTAAACACACGTAAAGGCAGTAGCAGATAGTCTTCTATAACAAGCATCTACATGAAAAGGTTGCTTTGGAAAGGTTGTCTCATCTCGGTGACACGATGATGTTTTTTGGGAGCTCGATGTGAGATGATAATGAGACAAGTCACAGGTTGTCTCGTATTAAGTTTGCTTTGTGTGAAAATTAACAGTTTCCTTGCTGCTCATGTCTGACTTGATTACCAATTTGCATTTTGAATGAGTTATTTCTGCGCCAAAGCCTCCCCCGCTGAAACGTCCTGAATTGTTCATGCCTGGAAAATGACCAGCCAAATGTTTGGCACATAGCAATGATGATGATCTCCAGTCATTCCCATCACCCTTTCATGACTGTTATCTCCTCTCATGTATATTATTGCTGTTTCATATCCTTGCCTCATTTTTTATTTTATTTTATATTTCCTATCCTTGCTTTTTTTCTCTCTCTCTCGTTTATTTAAATTCAGTTCCGTATCTTATCTTCCTTGGGGAAATATGTCTGTTTTGTATTTTCTATCCATCCGTTTCATTCAAAAGAGGTTTTCTGAAAAGCAGTCCATAAACATAAATACAACATAGAGGTACAGTACCCAGGAGGACATTAATTCAAGTGAATTTTAGAAGTGCACTATACAGTCTCAGATACAGGGCATAGTTTAGTTCTTTTGGGGTTTGTGCGAGCATTCCTAGAATAGCTGCTGGTCTTTAATCCACCCCTTGGACTATCTTTGTATGGTCCTCAGAGATTTGTCTTGGAGCTCCGTACAGAATAATAGTTTACTACCACAGTGATCCTGTTTTGTCCCTGACATCAAGCTGTAACTGCTACCATTGTGTGTCATCACAGTGATCCTGTTTTGTCCCTGACATCAAGCTGGAACTGCTACCATTGTGTGTCATCACAGTGATCCTGTTTTGTCCCTGACATCAAGCTGTAACTGCTACCATTGTGTGTCATCACAGTGATCCTGTTTTGTCCCTGACATCAAGCTGTAACTGCTACCATTGTGTGTCATCACAGTGATCCTGTTTTGTCCCTAACATCAAGCTGTAACTGCTACCATTGTGTGTCATCACAGTGATCCTGTTTTGTCCCTGACATCAAGCTGTAACTGCTACCATTGTGTGTCATCACAGTGATCCTGTTTTGTCCCTGACATCAAGCTGTAACTGCTACCATTGTGTGTCATCACAGTGATCCTGTTTTGTCCCTGACATCAAGCTGTAACTGCTACCATTGTGTGTCATCACAGTGATCCTGTTTTGTCCCTGACATCAAGCTGTAACTGCTACCATTGTGTGTCATCACAGTGTTCCTGTTTTGTCCCTGACATCAAGCTGTAACTGCTACCATTGTGTGTCATCACAGTGATCCTGTTTTGTCCCTGACATCAAGCTGGAACTGCTACCATTGTGTGTCATCACAGTGATCCTGTTTTGTCCCTGACATCAAGCTGGAACTGCTACCATTGTGTGTCATCACAGTGATCCTGTTTTGTCCCTGACATCAAGCTGGAACTGCTACCATTGTGTGTCATCACAGTGATCCTGTTTTGTCCCTGACATCAAGCTGTAACTGCTACCATTGTGTGTCATCACAGTGATCCTGTTTTGTCCCTGACATCAAGCTGTAACTGCTACCATTGTGTGTCATCACAGTAGACCAGTTCTGTCCCCTCAGCTGACAGACATATACTGTAGGCTAGCTGATATTAGAAAGGACAGATGAGAAATGACAGCCACCTTAATTCAAAACCAGGTTGGCTCTGTCTTTTCATATGGAGGGCTAATACACAATAACATCCCATATAGTCTGTTTGATATCACACATAATGGTCAGTAACCCTTTACTTGAAAGTGGTATAGGCCTAAAATAAGGCATCTATAACACCTTTATGAAACCAGTAATGCCACCTTAATAATAAGTGTTGCAGTATGATCCATAGCAACCTTTTAATTATGGGATTCTAAAATGGAATGTTTACCATTAGCAGCGTCAGTGGTGGTACTGCTACGTAGTCTTGGAATGACGCAAAGGTATTCTAAGAACACGTCCAAGGTCAGGGGAAAGTAATACCATGCATGGATGCAGGAGTCTCTTCCGTCAGGAACAGATTTTATCACTTAAAGCGTACCTCTTTACAGGTTCCTCCTCAGGCCCTGACTGTGTCGCAAACGGCACCCTATTCCATATAGGTTTCTGGTCAAAAGTAGTGCACTATATAGGGAATAGGGTGCCATTTGAGACATTGACCGTGTGTGGCAGGTCAGGCTCAAGGGATATCGGTATTGATTTTGGTTGTTTTGGGTTCTACACTTCTCCAAATGTTATTTTTCTCCAAGAATTTTAAAGAGATTTGCACCACACTGCAGGAAACCGAATCCTTCCTATTTTGAGGGATTTTCAGTGTGTCTTAACAGCATTTGTTGTGGGCGGGCGTTGTCGGGATCACCTTGTGTAGATCAATATCCTGCTATATGAGAGCCAGATAAACTTGGTGTTGAGAGAAAGAGGAAGTCTTTATTTTGTTGTGTGGATTTGGAGCAACAACTCATCTTTGTTTAAAAATGTTTACATCTAACTTGTTTGCCTGGCTATTATGAGCAGATGGTAGAACAATTAGGTTCTGCCTGTCATAGAAAACAAAGAGAAATGTTGAAAATGTGTAACGCCAGAGTTTATATATACTGTATGTTCATTTACAGATGCCAGTTATGCCGTAATACTGCAATAGATTCAACATGTTGGAGCGCTCTCTTCAAATCACTCAAATTGGCATTTCATAATTGATTAATGTTCTTCGTTGGATGCTGCTTGCTGCAGAATGGACAATTAAACAAAGAGCTCAGCTAGCTAACTGCCTGTGTTCAGCTCACTGCATGTGTTCAGCTCACTGCCTGTGTTCAGCTCACTGCCTGTGTTCAGCTCACTGCATGTGTTCAGCTCACTGCCTGTGTTCAGCTCACTGCATGTGTTCAGCTCACTGCCTGTGTTCAGCTCACTGTCAAGCTCTTCCAGTTTTCATTTGTTTCTGATTTTGACACATTATCTTCCGCCAGAGGTTGACAAGAGGAAACAAACAATTCTGTGCTGGTTTTGTCTAAATGATATGCATCAGATCATGGCCAGTGGCAAGGGAGACTTCCATCAGTATTGTATAAAAGGGATGTTATAGCCAATGATAAATAGCCTAGCCCGTCGGCCCATCCACCACCATTAGCATAGCTATGAAAGGCTGATATATTCAAAGCACCATCCCAGTCTCCTCTAGGTTTAATCAGGTCATCAACGTGATTCAATCCCAGTCTCCAGGTTTAATCAGGTCATCAACGTGATTCAATCCCAGTCTCCAGGTTTAATCAGGTCATCAACGTGATTCAATCCCAGTCTCCTCTAGATTTAATCAGGTCATCAACGTGATTCAATCCCAGTCTCCTCTAGATTTAATCAGGTCATCAACGTGATTCAATCCCAGTCTCCAGGTTTAATCAGGTCATCAACGTGATTCAATCCCAGTCTCCTCTAGGTTTAATCAGGTCATCAACATATTTCAATCCCAGTCTCCTCTAGGTTTAATCCCAGTCTCCTCTAGGTTTAATCAGGTCATCAACGTGATTTAATCCCAGTCTCCTTTAGATTTAATCAGGTCATCAACGTGATTCAATCCCAGTCTCCTCTAGATTTAATCAGGTCATCAACGTGATTCAATTCCAGTCTCCTCTAGATTTAATCAGGTCATCAACGTGATTCAATCCCAGTCTCCTCTAGATTTAATCAGGTCATCAACGTGATTCAATCCCAGTCTCCTCTAGATTTAATCAGGTCATCAACGTGATTCAATCCCAGTCTCTAGGTTTAATCAGGTCATCAACGTGATTCAATCCCAGTCTCCAGGTTTAATCAGGTCATCAACGTGATTCAATCCCAATCTCCTCTAGATTTAATCAGGTCATCAACGTGATTTAATCCCAGTCTCCTCTAGATTTAATCAGGTCATCAACGTGATTCAATCCCATTCTCCTCTAGGTTTAATCAGGTCATCAACGTGATTTAATCCCAGTCTCCTCTAGATTTAATCAGGTCATCAACGTGATTTAATCCCAGTCTCCTCTAGATTTAATCAGGTCATCAACGTGATTCAATCCCAGTCTCCTCTAGGTTTAATCAGGTCATCAACGTGATTCAATCCCAGTCTCCTCTAGATTTAATCAGGTCATCAACGTGATTCAATCCCATTCTCCTCTAGGTTTAATCAGGTCATCAACGTGATTCAATCCCAGTCTCCTCTAGATTTAATCAGGTCATCAACATATTTCAATCCCAGTCTCCTCTAGGTTTAATCAGGTCATCAACCGGATTCAATCCCAGTCTCCTCTAGGTTTAATCAGGTCATCAACGTGATTCAATCCCAATCTCCTCTAGATTTAATCAGGTCATCAACGTGATTCAATCCCAGTCCCCTCTAGATTTAATCAGGTCATCAACGTGATTCAATCCCAGTCTCCTCTAGGTTTAATCAGGTCATCAACGTGATTCAATCCCAGTCTCCTCTAGGTTTAATCAGGTCATCAACGTGATTCAATCCCAGTCTCCTCTAGATTTAATCAGGTCATCAACGTGATTTAATCCCAGTCTCCTCTAGATTTAATCAGGTCATCAACGTGATTCAATCCCAGTCTCCTCTAGATTTAATCAGGTCATCAACGTGATTCAATCCCATTCTCCTCTAGGTTTAATCAGGTCATCAACGTGATTCAATCCCAGTCTCCTCTAGATTTAATCAGGTCATCAACATATTTCAATCAGGTCGTCTCCTCTAGGTTTAATCAGGTCATCAACGTGATTCAATCCCAGTCTCCTCTAGATTTAATCAGGTCATCAACGTGATTCCATTCCAGTCTCCTCTAGATGTAATCAGGTCATCAACGTGATTCAATCCCAGTCTCCTCTAGATTTAATGAGGTCATCAACACGATTCAAAGATACATCAGATGACAATCTGAAACATTGAAAGAGTCTGCAGTGAGGCGATTTCAGTTAGCCGCCACCAATATCAGCCAACTGCGGCTCTACATCATTGTTTGCTACTGAGATGGAACGTTTGATTGTTGTGATTGGACGACTAATATCATTGGACGACTAATATCATTGGACGACTAATATCATTGGACGACTAATATCATTGGACGACTAATATCATTGACAAGATGTTATATATCTACATAAATGTTTAATTTATAGATCTCTACACATACACTATTTACAAAAGTATGTGGACACCCCTTCAACTTAGTCGATTCGGCTAGTTCAACCACACCCATTTATGACAGGGGTATAAAATTGAGCACACAGCCATGCATTCTCCATCGAAAAACATTGGCAGTAGAATGGCCTTACTGAAGAGCTCAGTGATTTTCAACGTGGCACTGTCATTGGATGCCACCTTTCAAACAAGTCAGATAGGCAAATTTCTGCCCTGCTAGACCTGCCCCGGTCAACTGTAAGTGCTGTTAATGTGAAGTGAAAATATCTAGGAGCAACAATGGCTCAGCTCCAAAGTGGTAGGCCACACAACCTCGCGGAACATGACCGCTGAGTGCTGAAGCGCGTAGAGTGTAAAAATGTTCTGTCCTTGGTTACAAAACTCACTACTGAGTTCCAAACTACCTCTGGAAGCAACGTCAGCACAAGAACTGTTCGCTGGTAGCTTCATGAAATGGGTTACCATGGCCGAGCAGCCACACACAAACCTTAGATTACCATGCCAAGCATCGGCTGGAGCGGTGTAAAGCTTGCCTCCATTGGACTCTGGAGCAGTGGAAATGCGTTCTCTGGAGTGATGAATCACGCTTCACCATCTGGCAGTCTGACAGACGAATCTGGGTTTGGCGGATGTCAGGAGAACGCTACCTACCCCAATGCATAGTGGCAACTGTAAAGTTTGGTGGAGGAGGAATCCTGGTCTGGTGCTGTTTTCATGGTTCGGGCTAGGCCCCTTAGTTCCAGTGAAGGGGAATCTTAACGCACCTGCATACAATGACATTTTAGACGATTCTGTGCTTCCAACTTTGTGGCAACAGTTTGGGGAAGGCCCTTTCCTGTTTCAGCATGACAATGCCCCCGTGCACAAAGCGAGGTCCATACAGAAATTGTTTGTCGAGATTGGTGTGGAAGAACTTGACTGGCCTGCACCGAGCCCTGATCTCAACCCCATTGAGCACCTTTGTGATAGGAACAATGACTGCTAGCCAAGCCTAATTGCCCAACATCAGAGCCTGTCCTCACTAATGCTCTTTTGGCTGAATGCAAGCAAGTCCCCGCAGTAATGCTCCAACATCTAGTGGAAATCCTTCCCAGAAGAGTGGAGGCTGTTGTGGCAGCAAAGGGGGGACCAACTCCATATTAATGCCCATGATTTTGGAAGGAGATGTTCGACGTGCAGGTGTCCACATACTTTTTGGCTTGTAGTATATATCTTGTCAAAAGCGCAACGTGATTGCAAAAGAGACAGGTTGTAGTGTCTGACTGAAAAACGGACAATATTGTTGTTTGAATTTGCGGGATATGGGACAAATGGCCAAAATACGGGACATGTGGTCACCCTATGAATTGAAGAGGGCAGTCCATGAGTGCTGACCGAAGGATATCAAGGATCTGGAAAGTGTCTGTGGAAGAATGGACTCCATCCCAATGTGTTCTCCAATCTCATAAATTATTATAGAAAAATGTTCAGTGCATTCATCCTTGCAAGAGGAGAAAATATGGGTGGCAAATATATTTAAACCTAGATTTTGGGAAAAAAAATAAACATTACTTGTTAAACAAAATCTCTAGATATATGATCCCTATATTTTGTTTGATGGCACATAGCCTTAAGCTTCACGGTTTGTTTTCGTATTGTTTACTGTGTTGTTGGCGACATCCACTATTAAAAGTATGTACGCTTACCACGCTGCACCTTGGTCTCATCCTTCCGACGACACCCATGACAGAACTTCCCACCACCAAAGGACCAAGCAGCGTGGTAGAGAGGACTCCTGGACATGGGAGGAGATCCTGGATGGTAAGGGACCTTGGAGGCAGGCTGGGGAGTATCGCCGTCCAAGGGAGGAACTGGAGGCAGCTAAGGTGGAGCGGCAGCGTTATGAGGGAACACGGCTGGCAAGGAAGCCCGAGAGGCAGCCCCCCAAAAAATGTTTTGCGGGGCACACGGGGAGTGTGGCTGAGTCAGGTTGGAGACCTGAGCCAACTCCCCGTGCTTACCGTGGCGAGCATGTGACTAGTCAGGCCCCGTGCTATGGGGTGATGCGCACTGTGTCTCGGTTGAGCATTCACAGGCCGGTGTGCTCGGTGCCAGCGTCCCGCATTTGCCGGGTGGAAGTGGGCATCCAGCCAGAATGGGTTGTGCCAGCTCTGCGCTCGAGACCGCCAGTGCGCCTCCATGGCCCAGTGTATCCTGTGCCTCGGCCAAGGAAGAACCTTCCTGTATGTCTCCCCAGCCTGGTGAGTCCTGTGCCTGCTCCCAGAGCCTGGCCTCCTGTGTGTCTCTCCACTCCAGAGACGGCCTCCAGCCCGGAGCCTCCAGAGACGGTCTCCAGCCCGGAGCCTCCAGAGACGGTCTCCAGCTCGGAGCCTCCAGACACGTTCTCCAGTCCGGAGCCTCCAGTGATGGTCTCCAGTCCCTCCAGCGACGGCCTCCAGTCCGGGGCCTCCAGCGAGGGTGCCCAGTCCGGGGCCCGCAACGAGGGTGCCCAGTCCGGGGCCCGCAACGAGGGTGCCCAGTCCGGGGCCCGCTACGAGGGTCCCCAGTCCGGGGTTGGCGGCGAGGGTCCCTGCACCAGAGGTGCCACCAAAGTGGGGTGAGCCAGCAGGGTCTGCGTCCCGCACCTGAGCCGCCGCTGCGGATAGATGCCCACCCAGACCCTCCCCTATAGGTTTAGGTTTTGTGGCCGGAGTCCGCACCTTTGGGGTGGGGGGGTAATGTCACGCCCTGACCTTAGAGTTCCTTTCTATGTCTCTTTTTGGTTTGGTCAGGGTTTGATTTGGGGTGGACATTCTATGTTTTGTTTTTCTATTAATTTCTATTTCTAGGTTTTTGCCGGGTATGGTTCTCAATCAGGGACAGCTGTCTATCGTTGTCTCTGATTGGGAACCATACTTAGGTATTTTTTTTCCACCTGTCATTGTGGGAAGTTAACTTTGTTTGATGGCACATAGCCTTAAGCATCACTGTTTGTTTTGGTATTGTTTACTGTTTTGTTGGTGACATCTACTATTAAAAGTATGTATGCTCACCACGCTGCACCTTGGTCTCATCCTTCCGACGACACCCGTGACAAGATGAATGCTTCATCACCATGGTTTAGGAGTCCAGTCTGGATGAAGCTGAAGTATCTGCTTTCTTTTTAAACTGTACAGTTTTGTATTTTATTTAAAGGTTATTGTCACTGCACCTTAGGGCCCAGTGATTCATATTCTTAACCTTTTCTACAGTAAGTTTGCTTGCCCTAAATGTTATCACAAACCAACAGCCTAATTTGAATTCACTGAAGTAAAAATAAACAGCCATTATAGATAGTTAGTTATAGCTCTCTGAAACTGATTGAAATGCTCTAAATGTGTGACAATGAGACAGAGGTGGGGAATAATCTGTCTGGCTCATAAATCATCTTTAGGAGCACCTATGACATTGACTGGATGGAAGCACAGTGCCAAAGTCCCAGATACTAAAGTCTATACTAAGATTTAACAACCATATTGTATGAAGGGCCAATATGTTATGATTCACTGTATTGCAGAGGTAAAATCACTCCTATGAATTTCATCAAAGTCGTAGTACAGTTATTTTAATGTCAGCTTGGTCAATGGTCAAATCGTTACTCACTAAACAAATGTGGAGTTCTTAGTAATTACTACTTCATGTTTAAAGAATCACTCCATGAATATACATCTTATACTAGAACTCATCTTCCACTAGAACTCATCTTCTTCTAGAACTCATCTTCTACAGAACTCATCTCCTTCTAGAACTCATCTTCTACAGAACTCATCTCCTTCTAGAACTAATCTTCTTCTAGAGCTCATCTTCTACTAGAACTCATCTTCTTCTAGAACTCATCTTCTACTAGAACTCATCTTCTACAGAACTCGTCTTCTACTAGAACTCGTCTTCTACTAGAACTCGTCTTCTACTAGAACTCGTCTTCTACTAGAACTCGTCTTCTACTAGAACTCATCTTCTACTAGAACTCGTCTCCATCTAGAACTCATCTTCTACTAGAACTCATCTTCTTCTAGAACTCATCTTCCTCGAACTCGTCTACTACTAGAACTCGTCTTCCACTAGAACTCGTCTTCCACTAGAACTCGTCTTCCACTAGAACTCGTCTTCCTCTAGAACTCGTCTTCCTCTAGAGCTCGTCTTCTTCTAGAACTCGTCTCCTACTAGAACTCATCTCCTACTAGAACTCATCTCCTACTAGAACACATCTCCTACTAGAACTCATCTCCTTCTAGAACTCATCTCCTTCTAGAACTCATCTCTTTCTAGAACTCATCTTCTACTAGAACTCATCTTCTACAGAACTCATCTTCTACTAGAACTCGTCTCCATCTAGAACTCATCTTCTACTAGAACTCGTCTTCTACTAGAACTCATCTTCTAATAGAACTCATCTCCTTCTAGAACTCATCTTCTTCTAGAACTCATCTCTTTCTAGAACTCATCTTCTACTAGAACTCATCTTCTACAGAACTCATCTTCTACTAGAACTCGTCTCCATCTAGAACTCGTCTTCTACTAGAACTCGTCTTCTACTAGAACTCGTCTTCTACTAAAACTCATCTTCTAGAACTCATCTTCTACTAGAACTCATCTTCTACTAGAACTCATCTCCTTCTAGAACTCATCTCCTTCTAGAACTCATCTTCTTCTAGAACTCATCTTCTACTAGAACTCATCTCTTTCTAGAACTCATCTTCTACTAGAACTCATCTTCTACAGAACTCATCTTCTACTAGAACTCGTCTCCTACTAGAACTCATCTCCTACTAGAACTCATCTCCTACTAGAACACATCTCCTACTAGAACTCATCTCCTTCTAGAACTCATCTCCTTCTAGAACTCATCTCTTTCTAGAATTCATCTCCTTCTAGAACTCATCTCCTTCTAGAACTCATCTTCTACTAGAACTCATCTTCTACAGAACTCATCTTCTTCTAGAACTCATCTTCTTCTAGAACTCGTCTTCTACTAGAACTCATCTTCTACTAGAACTCATCTTCTACTAGAACTCGTCTCCATCTAGAACTCATCTTCTACAGAACTCGTCTTCTACTAGAACTCGTCTTCTACTAGAACTCATCTTCTACTAGAACTCGTCTCCATCTAGAACTCATCTTCTACTAGAACTCATCTTCTTCTAGAACTCATCTTCCTCGAACTCGTCTTCCACTAGAACTCGTCTTCCACTAGAACTCGTCTTCCTCTAGAACTCGTCTTCCTCTAGAGCTCGTCTTCTTCTAGAACTCGTCTCCTACTAGAACTCATCTCCTACTAGAACTCATCTCCTACTAGAACACATCTCCTACTAGAACTCATCTTCTTCTAGAACTCGTCTTCTACTAGAACTCATCTTCTACTAGAACTCATCTTCTTCTAGAACTCAGTGTTATTGGAAGGTCATTATTCTTGCTGTCCAGTCGTGTATATAGTTTATAGCTACTCGCCATAAAGTAACCATCCTCATTCAGGCAGCGGTGCTTTTGGCTCTTCTTAAGGGACTTCTGTCATTTGGCAGTGCTTCAGACCGGCGACAATATTCACATCAAGTGAAACCCCAACACCAACAACAACCCTGTGTCTCTACTGCAGCTACCAGGACATAGTATTGGCCTCCTTCTTCCCTCTACCATGGTCCTTACTATATTGGTACAGGAACTATACTGGTTCTAAACATACTGGGTAGTCAAATGAACACATTTGGTCTAAATTGTACCGTTCACAGTCAGAATGTATGTATCTTCACCATAAAAGCTCATACACTTTTATGGTGAAGGTTATAGACGGAGGGCAACCACCCAGCACTTCATACGCCAAGGTCACCATAAACGTTGTGGATGTCAATGACAATCGGCCCGTTTTTGTTATCCCCTCATCCAACTACTCTTACGATCTGGTCCAGTCTACCACCAGCCCTGGGTCTGTGGTCACCAGGGTGTTCGCTATAGACAATGACACTGGCATGAATGCTGAGCTACAGTACAGCATCATTGGGGGATCACCAAGAGGGCTGTTTGCCATAGACAAAACAACTGGTAATATAACTCTGCAGGAGAAGATAGTCTCAGCCGATCAGTATGTACTAGAACTCGTCTTCTACTAGAACTCGTCTTCTACTAGAACTCATCTTCTACTAGAACTCGTCTTCTACTAGAACTCGTCTTCTACTAGAAATTGTCTTCTACTAGAACTCATCTTCTTCTAGAACTCATCTTCTACTAGAACTCATCTTCTACTAGAACTCATCTTCTACTAGAACTCGTCTCCATCTAGAACTCATCTTCTACAGAACTCGTCTTCTACTAGAACTCGTCTTCTACTAGAACTCATCTTCTACTAGAACTCGTCTCCATCTAGAACTCATCTTCTACTAGAACTCATCTTCTTCTAGAACTCATCTTCCTCGAACTCGTCTTCCACTAGAACTCGTCTTCCACTAGAACTTGTCTTCCTCTAGAACTCGTCTTCCTCTAGAGCTCGTCTTCTTCTAGAACTCGTCTCCTACTAGAACTCATCTCCTACTAGAACTCATCTTCTTCTAGAACTCATCTTCTACTAGAACTCATCTTCTTCTAGAACTCATCTTCTTCTAGAACTCGTCTTCTACTAGAACTCATCTTCTTCTAGAACTCAGTGTTATTGGAAGGTCATTATTCTTGCTGTCCAGTCGTGTATATAGTTTATAGCTACTCGCCATAAAGTAACCATCCTCATTCAGGCAGCGGTGCTTTTGGCTCTTCTTAAGGGACTTCTGTCATTTGGCAGTGCTTCAGACCGGCGACAATATTCACATCAAGTGAAACCCCAACACCAACAACAACCCTGTGTCTCTACTGCAGCTACCAGGACATAGTATTGGCCTCCTTCTTCCCTCTACCATGGTCCTTACTCTATTGGTACAGGAACTATACTGGTTCTAAACATACTGGGTAGTCAAATGAACACATTTGGTCTAAATTGTACCGTTCACAGTCAGAATGTATGTATCTTAATCTGGTTTCATAGCTGTGCCTAGACAGAGTAATCTCTTCCAACATTATGTGCTGCATGAAGCTTATCTCTTTAAAGAGACTGTTTTTTCTTGTTTTAGCATGAAACTGCTTCTGACTGAAAGACCTTCAAAGACCCTCTTTGTTTCTTAAAATGCATGGGTCTCATTTAGGTTCTTAGGTATCTCTCTCTCTCTCGCTCTCTCGCTCTCTCTAAATCATAACGATGGCAAATATGCCAGGACCCATCTTTACCGCATAGCTGATCTGTAATCATAAATATTAGTGCTACATTTTTGTGGGGAAGGCAATTACTTTGAACAGTCAGAGTCAGTTTCTCATGGGGATTACATGCATTTGTTTTCATTTTCCTCGGGCATCACTGTGGCCTACTGATTTGGTACTCCTTGGGTGAAAAGCTTTTTAATGTGGAGTCTCTCTGTCTCTTTAGTCTATGGTGGTATTGCAGTGCATTTAAATAGGCTATCTCTATGGCTTCCCTTTCAACTGTCTCTCTCACATATGAACTTGACATTTTGTGAGCTGTCTCCCCTTTTCCAAAGTAAACGCAAGATAGTAGGGTAAAATGGAATACAATGTTACTTAAAGCAGAGGAGTTGCACTGAGGAGGGCAGAGGGCTAAAACAAGTACTTAATTAAAAAGCACCGGGAGATTTCCAAGAGGGTAGTGTTACTTTGTTATCTGAAATGGATGGTCAGCATATAGTACAAGAAGAATCTGCTGAAGGGTGGCAGTGAGCGTACAGTACTGTACTATAATAGTTATTGAATATGACTCCAATATAATTGCATTCCAAGGACCCTTGATCATGGTTTGATGTCATTGTGTGTCATTGGTCTTCTGTTATATGTGTACATTCCATCTGTCAGTTTCTTGTTTTTAAAATAGATTTATTGAAGATTTTTAGAAAAGCGCTAACGCTTCACCAATTGCCTTTTTTGGTTATGGGCATAACTGTTTAACTCACTGTCAGCATCCATTGTTTACATAGGCCTAAGTATTTTCTTAATACACTGATATTTTCCAACTGTATTTAGCAAATATTCTGAGGACATTTTCCATTTTTCTAATACGCAGTGGTGTAAAGTACTTAAGTAAAAATACTTTAATGCACTACTTACTTTTTTTTGGGGGGGGTATCTGTACTTTACTATTTATATTGTTGACTACTTTTACTTTACTACATTCCTAAAGAAATTAATATACTTTGTATTCCATACATTTTCTCTGACACCAAAAAGTCATTGTTATTTGTTACTTGTTAATCAAATACTTTTAGACTTTTACTCAAATTGTATTTTACTGGGTGACTTTCACTTTTACTTTCGTATTTTTAAATAAAGATATCTTTACTTTTACTCAAGTATGGCAGCTGGGTGCTTTTTTCCACCACTGCTAATACAATTAAAGCACTTTCACCCCAAAGTGTTTTGCTGCAGTGAGAGCAAACATCTGTTGAAACTAAAACAAACCACAGCTTATTTGTGTTGATTCTGGAAACCAGCTGTGTGAGTCTAGCGCCAGCTTACAAGACCACTAGTAGGCTATTGCAGTGTATGACATGTCATATAAGATAGTAGTGTTCAGGTGAAATGCATGTGAAATTCCCAGAAATCAAGTTATGAATGCATACGTCCCCACAATGATGAATAACTAAGCAATTAGTAACATACTCCAGGATGTACAGGACAGAACAGTAGTTTCATGTAGTCCAGTAAAATATGACTAAAACTCACAAACTATCTCTCTTCTTCTCCCTGTCTATACAGAGTGTAAGTGAGTTTGGCCTAGACATCATCGAGACCCCAGAGGGAGACAGATGGCCTCAGCTGATCGTCCAGCAGAGCCTGGACCGCGAGCAGAAGGACACCTTCGTCATGAAGATCAAGGTGGAGGACGGAGGAACGCCACCCAAGTCCAGCACGGCCATCCTCCAGGTCACCATCTCCGACGTCAACGACAATCGGCCGGTCTTCAAGGACAGTGAGGTGGAGGTGAACATCCCCGAGAACGCCCCCATAGGAACCTCCGTCACCCAGCTCCACGCCACGGACGCAGACCTCGGCTCCAACGCCCAGATCCACTTCTCCTTCTCCAACCAGATCTCCTCATCCACCAAGAGGCATTTTTCCATAGACAGCACCACCGGGCTGATCACTGTTAAGCAGCCCTTAGACAGAGAAGCCGCTCCGGTCCACAAACTCATCGTCCTGGCCAGCGATGGCAGCTCCACCCCCTCCAGAGCTACGGTTATCGTCAACGTAACGGACATTAATGACAACGTTCCGTCCATAGACACTCGGTATATAATGAACCTTGTAAATGGAACGGTTCTACTGTCAGAGAACGCTCCTCTCAACACAAAAATAGCCCTAATTACAGTGACGGACAAGGACTCGGATCTGAACGGCAAAGTGACTTGTTACACTGACCATGACGTTCCTTTCAGGTTAAAGCCAGTCTTTAATGACCAGTTCCTGCTGGAGACTGCGGCCCCCTTAGATTACGAAACAACCAGGGAATATGCAATTAAGATAGTAGCGTCGGATTCAGGGAAGCCTCCTTTGAACACTTCAGCGATGGTTTTAATAAAAATTAAGGACGAGAATGACAACGCTCCCATCTTCCCTCAGCCTGAGATTCAGCTGTCCATACCAGAGAACAATGATCCATCCACGCAGCTCATAAAGATCAGTGCCACGGATGCAGACAGCGGACATAATGCAGAGATTATTTATTCTCTTGGCCCTGACGCGCCTGATGGGTTTAACATAGATAGACGGTCAGGAATCCTCTCCGTTGGCAAACGCCTGGATAGAGAGAAGCAAGAGAAGTATTCGTTCACTGTCATGGCGAGGGACAATGGGTCTACTTCGCTGCAGAGCAATGTCACAGTGAGGTTAATAGTGCAGGACCTCAACGACAACAGCCCAGCTTTCACCCATCCTGAGTATAACTTCTACGTGCCTGAGAACCTGCCTCTGTACGGGACCGTGGGTCTGATCACCGTCACAGATTCTGACGCAGGTGACAACTCTGTCATAACACTGTCCATCCTGAACGGGAAAGACAATTTCCTTATTGATCCCCAGACCGGTGTAATCAAACCCAACCTCACATTTGATAGAGAGCAGCAGAGCTCATACACTTTTATGGTGAAGGCTATAGATGGAGGGCAACCACCCAGCACTTCATACGCCAAGGTCACCATAAACGTTGTGGATGTCAATGACAATCGACCCGTTTTTGTTATTCCCTCGTCCAACTACTCTTACGATCTGGTCCAGTCTACCACCAGCCCTGGGTCTGTGGTCACCAGGGTGTTCGCTATAGACAATGACACTGGCATGAATGCTGAGCTGCAGTACAGCATCATTGGGGGATCACCAAGAGGGCTGTTTGCCATAGACAAAACAACTGGTAATATAACTCTGCAGGAGAAGATAGTCTCAGCCGATCAGGGTTTACACAGGCTAGTGGTGAAAGTCAAAGACCTGGGCCAGCCAGAGTCCTTACACGCAATCGCCCTCATTCACCTGTTCATTAACGAGACTGTATCCAACGCTACGTTCATTCAAGAGCAGCTACGTAAGAGCTTGGAGACTCCATTGGACCGCAACGTGGGAGACAGTGAGGTCACACCCCAAGCCAACGGATACGTGATTGTTGTCATCGCTATTATAGCTGGGACTATGACAGTCATCTTAGTCATTTTCGTGACAGCCTTAGTGCGCTGTCGTCAGACGCCCAGGCACAAAGTGGTGCAGAAGGGCAAGCAGAGCGGCGAGTGGGTGTCGCCCAACCAGGAGAACCGTCAAATCAAGAAGAAAAAGAAGAAAAAGAAGAGATCCCCTAAGAGCCTCCTCTTGAACTTTGTCACCATAGAAGAATCCAAGCCTGATGATGCCAGCCAGGAGCACATTAATGGAACCCTGGACCTGCCTGTGGAGCTAGATGAGCAGACCATGGGGAAATACAACTGGGCCACTACGCCGACCACCTTCAAACCTGACAGTCCAGACTTAGCCAAGCATTACAAGTCTGCCTCCCCCCAGCCAACCTTCCAAATCAAACCAGAGACCCCGATGGCGCCAAATAAACACCACGTGATTCAGGAGCTCCCGCTAGACAACACGTTTGTGGTGGGCTGTGACTCGCACTCCAAGTGCTCCTCCACCAGCTCAGACCCGTACTCGGTCTCAGAGTGCAGCTGTCAGGGGGGATTCAAGACTTCTGGGCAAATCCACACCAGACAGGTAATTCATAACTTATTTTCTAAAGCCACCTACTGTTTCCACTCCCACTCCCCGTACCACTGGCCCTTTGTTGATAAGATGGAGGGTGATGGGTGGCAGCGGGAGGGAGGCGGGAGAATGAACCACACAAAAAGTCACATGTGCATTAATGTCATCAGCATTGAATATTGAGGAAGAATACCTCAGAGAGGAAGTAGTTAACTGAAGTCTGGCCAAGAAACTTCAACCAAATGAAATCTATCTTTACTTCCCAGAAAGAGGAAAAAAACAAAGACAGATTATACCTCCCTTTGCTATCTTGTACTATATGTCTTAAAAAAAAACTTTAACCTTATTTGGGTTAATGTTCCACTTAAAAGTATAATGGAGGCAGTGGAATGGTGGGAACCAGTGTTAAATGAGAATCTTAAGTGAGAAAGGCTGGTGGCAGAGTAATAGCATGCTTGGGGGAGAATCAAGTCAGCCACGCTACTAATTGAACTCTGCACAGCTGTATTTGCTGAGGACCAATGGATTAAAGCAGCTCTAAGCTTTTTTGATTGACACACCTGAAAAAAACTAACATGTCTGACAGACAGAGAAAACCAAACAGAGTCTTTGATTTGACAGTCATCAGCTTAACAGATAAACGTTGGGTTTAATCGGCTGTTCACTTTCCACTGAAATAGTAGGACATGTATCCCCCAAGAGTGCCACTACACTACAGAATAATAAGACCTCATTAAATAATCCCAGATATTGGTTGCGTGCTGGAGATATTAAGTGGCGTCTTTACTGTGGAGGCTCTGAAGGCTTTGTGAGTGTGAGGGAGAGAGCAAAGCAAAAGGCAAAAGCAAGGCTCATTTGAATGCTAGGGTTTGGTCTGAGGCATATGATTCCCTAAGATATGTGCCAAATGCGAAGTGCCCTAAAATATAACAGCAGCCCAGGAAAATATATGTACATCAGAGGTAAGAGGGGTGGAGCAGAGCAGAGTGGGGCGGAGCAAAGAGGGGATGAGCAGAGTGGGGCAGAGCAGAGCAGAGTGGGGCGGTGCAAAGAAGAGCGGTGCAAAGAAGAGCGGGCTGGAGCAGAGCAGAGTGGGGCGGAGCAGAGCAGAGAGGGGCGGAGCAGAGCAGAGAGGGGCGGAGCAGAGTAGAGAGGGGCGGAGCATGAGGGGCGGAGCAGAGAGGGGCGGAGCAGAGCAGAGAGGGACGGAGCAGAGCAGAGTGGGGCGGAGCAGAGCAGAGTGGGGTGGAGCAGAGCAGAGAGGGGCAGAGCAGAGAGGGATGGAGCAGAGCAGAGTGGGGCGGAGCAGAGCAGAGAGGGACGGAGCAGAGCAGAGAGGGGCGGAGCAGAGCAGAGTGGGGCGGAGCAGAGCAGAGTGGGGCGGAGCAGAGCAGAGAGGGGCGGAGCAGAGCAGAGAGGGGCGGAGCAGAGCAGAGAGGGACGGAGCAGAGCAGAGAGGGACGGAGCAGAGCAGAGAGGGACGGAGCAGAGCAGAGAGGGACGGAGCAGAGCAGAGAGGGGCGGAGCAGAGCAGAGAGGGGCGGAGCAGAGCAGAGAGGGGCGGAGCAGAGCAGAGAGGGACGGAGAAGGGTGGGGCAGAGCAGAGTGGGGCGAAGCAGAACAGAGTGGGGCGGAGCTCTATGGGATGGAGAATGATAGTGCAACAGTATGGTGGGTCACTAAGATCAAGGTAAAGATAGAGGCTTGGAACCAATAGCAAGAGGAGATAGCAAGATGGAAGCTAGGGACCAATAGAAAGAGGAGGTCGATAAATGGAGCCTTGGGACCAATAGAAAGTGGAGGGATTTAGATGGTGGCTTGGGACCAATAGAAAGAGGAGGTAACTAGATGGAGGCTTGTGACCAATAGAAAGACGGTGTAGCTAGATGGAGGCTTGGGACCAATAGCAGGAGCAGGAAGCTAGATGTAGACTTGGGATCAATAGGACAAGGGTGTAGCTAGATGGAGGCTTGGGACCAATAGAAAGAGGAGGTAGCTAGATAGAGGCTTGGGACCAATAGGAAGAGGGTGTAGGTATATGGAGGATTGGGACCAATAGCAGGAGGAAGTAGCTAGATGGAGGCTTGGGATCAATAGAAAGAGGAGGGATTTAGATGGAGGCTTGGAACCAATGAGAGGAGGGGCAAGCTAGATGGAGACTTGAGACCAATAGAAAGAGGAGGTAGCTATATGGAGGCTTGGGACCAATAGGAGAAGGAGATAGCTAGATGGAGGCAAGGTGGAGCTAGATGGAGGCTTGGGACCAATAAGAGGAGGAGGTAGCTAAATAGAGGCTTGGGACTAATAGAAAGAGACGGAAGCTAGATGGAGGCTTGGGACCAGTTTAAAGAGCAGGTAGCTTGATTCAGGCTTGGGACCAATAGAAAGGAGGTAGCTAGATGGATGCTTGGGGCCAATAGGACAAGGGGGTATCTAGATTGAGGCTTGGGACCAATAGGAAGAGGAGGTAGCTAGATGGGGGTAGCTAAATGGAGACTTGGGACGAATAGGGCAAGGGGGTAGCTAGATGGGGGTAGCTAGATGGAGGCTTGGGACCAATAGGAAGAGGAGGTAGCTAGATGGGGGTAGCTAGATGGAGGCTTGGGACCAATAGGAAGAGGAGGTAGCTAGATGGGGGTAGCTAGATGGAGGCTTGGGACCAATAGGAAGAGGAGGTAGCTAGATGGGGGTAGCTAGATGGAGGCTTGGGACCAATAGGGCAAGGGGGTAGCAAGATGGATGCATGGGACCAATAGGAGGAGGGGGTAGCTAGATGGGGGTAGCTAGATGGAGGCGTGGGACCAATATAAAGAGGAGGTAGCTTGATGGGGGCTTTGGACCAATAGAAAGAGGTGGTAGCTGATGGAGGCTTTGAACCAATAGAAAGAGTCGGTAGCTAGATGGAGGCTTGGGACCAATAGAAAGAGGAGGTAGCTGATGGAGGCTTTGAACCAATAGAAAGAGTCGGTAGCTAGATGGAGGCTTGGGACCAATAGAAAGAGGAGGTAGCTATATTGAAGCTTGGGACCAATAGAAAGAGGAGATAGCTAGATGGTGGCTTGGGACCAATAGCAGGAGGGGCTAGCTAAATGGAGGATTTGGACCAATAGAAAGAGGAGGGATTTAGATGTAGGCTTGGAACCAATAGGATGAGGGGGTGTCTAGATGGAGGCTTGGGACCAATAGAAAGAGGAGGTAGCTAGATTGAGGGTTGGGACCCATAGAATGAGGAGGTAGCTAGATGGAGGCTTGGGACCAAAATAATTTGAGGTAGCTAGATGGAGGCTTGGGACAAATGGAAAGAGGAGGTAGCTAGATGGAGGCTTGGGACCAAAATAATTTGAGGTAGCTATATGGAGGCTTGGGACCAATAGGAGAAGGAGATAGCTAGATGGAGGCAAGGTGGAGCTAGATGGAGGCTTGGGACCAATAAGAGGAGGAGGTAGCTAAATAGAGGCTTGGGACTAATAGAAAGAGACGGAAGCTAGATGGAGGCTTGGGACCAGTTTAAAGAGCAGGTAGCTTGATTCAGGCTTGGGACCAATAGAAAGGAGGTAGCTAGATGGATGCTTGGGGCCAATAGGACAAGGGGGTATCTAGATTGAGGCTTGGGACCAATAGGAAGAGGAGGTAGCTAGATGGGGGTAGCTAAATGGAGACTTGGGACGAATAGGGCAAGGGGGTAGCTAGATGGGGGTAGCTAGATGGAGGCTTGGGACCAATAGGAAGAGGAGGTAGCTAGATGGGGGTAGCTAGATGGAGGCTTGGGACCAATAGGAAGAGGAGGTAGCTAGATGGGGGTAGCTAGATGGAGGCTTGGGACCAATAGGAAGAGGAGGTAGCTAGATGGCGGTAGCTAGATGGAGGCTTGGGACCAATAGGGCAAGGGGGTAGCAAGATGGAGGCATGGGACCAATAGGAGGAGGGGGTAGCTAGATGGGGGTAGCTAGATGGAGGCGTGGGACCAATATAAAGAGGAGGTAGCTTGATGGGGGCTTTGGACCAATAGAAAGAGGTGGTAGCTGATGGAGGCTTTGAACCAATAGAAAGAGTCGGTAGCTAGATGGAGGCTTGGGACCAATAGAAAGAGGAGGTAGCTGATGGAGGCTTTGAACCAATAGAAAGAGTCGGTAGCTAGATGGAGGCTTGGGACCAATAGAAAGAGGAGGTAGCTATATTGAAGCTTGGGACCAATAGAAAGAGGAGATAGCTAGATGGTGGCTTGGGACCAATAGCAGGAGGGGCTAGCTAAATGGAGGATTTGGACCAATAGAAAGAGGAGGGATTTAGATGTAGGCTTGGAACCAATAGGATGAGGGGGTGTCTAGATGGAGGCTTGGGACCAATAGAAAGAGGAGGTAGCTAGATTGAGGGTTGGGACCCATAGAATGAGGAGGTAGCTAGATGGAGGCTTGGGACCAAAATAATTTGAGGTAGCTAGATGGAGGCTTGGGACAAATGGAAAGAGGAGGTAGCTAGATGGAGGCTTGGGACCAAAATAATTTGAGGTAGCTAGATGGAGGCTTGGGACCAATAGAAAGTGGAGGTAACTAAATGGAGGATTTGGACCAATAGAAAGTGGAGTTAGCTAGATTGAGGCTTGGGACCAATAGAAAGAGGAGGTAGCTTGTTGTAGGCTTTGGACCAATAGAAAAGGCGTTAGCTAGATTGAGGGTTGGGACCCATAGAATGAGGAGGTAGCTAGATGGAGGCTTGGGACCAAAATAATTTGAGGTAGCTAGATGGAGGCTTGGGACAAATGGAAAGAGGAGGTAGCTAGATGGAGGCTTGGGACCAAAATAATTTGAGGTAGCTAGATGGAGGCTTGGGACAAATGGAAAGAGGAGGTAGCTAGATGGAGGCTTGGGACCAATAGAAAGTGGAGGTAGCTAAATGGAGGATTTGAACCAATAGAAAGTGGAGTTAGCTAGATGGAGGCTTGAGACCAATGGAAAGAGGAGGTAGCTAGATGGAGGCTTGCGTGCAGTAGGAGGAGGGGGTAGCTAAATGGAGGCTTTGGACAAATAGCAGGAGGGGGTAGCTCGATTTGAGGCTTGGGACCAATAAGAGGAGATGGAGCTAGACGGGGCTTGGAACCAATAGAAAGAGGAGGTAGCTAGATGGAGGCTTGTTACCAATAGGAGGAGGGGGATCTAGATGGAGGCTTGGGACCAATAGAAAGTGGAGGGATTTAGATGGTGGCTTGGGACCAATAGAAAGAGAATGTAGCTAGATGGAGGCTTGGGACCAATAGAAAGGGGAGGTAGCTAGATGTAGGCTTGGAACCAATAGAAAGAGGAGGTAGCTAGACGGGGCTTGGAACCAAAAGGAGGAGGTGGTAGCTTGACGAGGCTTGGGACCAATAGGAGGAGTGAGTAGCTTGACGGGGCTTGGAACCAATAAGACGAGGGGGTACCTAGAGTGTGTCAGTAAAAGCTTTTTAACCAATTCATTAGAATCTTTAATTGCATTTTTGAATGGTGTAAAAAGCAATACATACATGTAGTTAGATAGTAGGTGGTTGGTATGGTATAGATACAGTATTGATATAGGTTAGGGTTCGTCATTGGTTGTCGTTATGGTGTGGTATAGATACAGTATTGATATAGGTTAGGGTTCATCATTGGTTGTCGTTATGGTGTGGTATAGATACAGTATTGATATAGGTTAGGGTTCATCATTGGTTGTCGTTATGGTGTGGTATAGATACTTTAACTACGCCATTATACATCATCTGTTTAGTCTGAGGAGAGGGTATTATTGTACAGTTTAGACATTTTGGAAACAAGGTCATAACATGGGATTCATTCATACAGTATTTTATTTATTTATTTTCACCTTTATTTATCCAGGTAAACTAGTTGAGAACAAGTTCTCATTTACAACTGCGACCTGGCCAAGAATACAGCAAAGCAGTTCGACACAATACAACAACACAGAGTTACACATGGAGTAAACAAACATACAGTCAATAATACAGTAGAAAAAGCCTATATACAGTGTGTGCAAATGAGGTAAGATAAGGGGGATAAGGCAATAAATAGGCCATAGTGGCAAGGTAATTACGATATAGCAATTAAACACTGGAGTGATAGATGTACAGAAGATGAATGTGCAAGTAGAGATACTGGGGTGCAAAGGAGCAAGATAAATAAATAAATACAGTATGGAGATGAGGTAGTTGGATGGGCTATTTACAGATGCGCTATGTACAGGTGCAGTGATCTGTGAGCTGCTCTGACAGCTGGTGCTTAAAGCTAGTGAGGGAGATATGAGTCTCCAGCTTCAGCTATTTTTTCAGTGCGTTCCAGTCATTGACAGCAGAGTACTGGAAGGAAAGGCGGCCAAAGGAAGAATTGGCTTTGGGGGTGACCAGTGAGATATACCTGCTGGAGCGTGTGCTACGGGTGGGTGCTGCTATGGTGACCAGAGCTGAGATAAGAGGGGGCTTTACCTAGCAAAGATTTGTAGATGACCTGGAGCCAGTGGGTTTGGCGACGAGTATGAAGCGAGGGCCAGCCAACGAGAGCGTACAGGTCGCAGTGGTGGGTAGTATATGGGGCTTTGGTGACAAAACGGATGGCACTGTGATAGACTGCATCCAATTTGTTGAGTAGAGTGTTGGAGGCTATTTTGTAGATGACATCGCCGAAGTCGAGGATCGGTAGGATGGTCAGTTTTACGAGGGTATGTTTGGCAGCATGAGTGAAGGATGCTTTTTTGCGATATTAGGAAGCCGATTCTAGATTTATTTTTGGATTGGAGATGCTTAATGTGAGTCTGGAAGGAGAGTTTACAGTCTAACCAGACACATAGGTATTTGTAGTTGTCCACATATTCTATGTCAGAACCGTCCAGAGTAGTGATGCTGGATGGGCGGGCAGGTGCTGGTAGCGATCGGTTGAAGAGCATGCATTTAGTTTTACTTCCATTTAAGAGCAATTGGAGGCCACGGAAGGAGAGTTGTATGGCATTGAAGCTCGTCTGAAGGGTTGTTAACACAGTGTCCAAAGAAGGGCCAGACGTATACAGAATGGTGTCGTCTGGGTAGAGGTGGATCAGAGAATCACCTGCAGCAAGGGAGTTTGTAAAGTAAAATACATTTGCATTATAGATGCCCAATACAATAGTATTGTCCTGGAATTAGTTTGTAGTTTTTAATGTTTTTTCTTTTACTGCTTTGTATATATACTTGTTTTCATGATTATTGCTCACATCTAAAATAACACATTCTGGTGTAGTTTCATCATACGTCTTTAAAATGTTTTATTTGATGAAGAGTGATATTTTGGGAATTTTGTACTCGTCAATCTTGAGTTTTTATATTGACTTCATTGTGGCAATCCTTTCAAATACCTTGTAGCATAGTTCTTACACATGCATTGTCTATCATTTAACATTTATAGTCATTTAACAGAAACTCTTTAACGAGAACATTTTACAGTAGTGAGTGCATACAGTTTTATACTTTTTTCTGTTCTGTTCCCCGTGTGGGAATCGAACCCACAACCTTGACACAGGACCACTATCCACTGCTGCGTTATGTATGTAGACGTTTGAAGAGACACCCACACAGAGCAAATATTCATTTTCCCCACCCACCTTTTATTTAAAACCCATTTAAAAGCAACACTGCCATGGGACATTATACGTAAGCCTACTTGTGTAGCCAGTACAGCGTACTAAGGAACATATAATTCACTTGGGTTTGTAATGCTCCCTGTCAAGTTGTCAGAATGGCTTTGCACTCATACTTGTTATGCCCTGCCTTGAAATATCCCCTTAAATTATGCACAAATATTTAACCAATGTTTTACAATTCTGATGTATTCTTTTGTGTTTGGGGGGGGGCGACATTAATGGTGTATTTCAAATATTCCATGTCACTGATGTTGTTCGTCAGTGAGAAATATTTCTCCTTTAAACTAATCTGAATATGAATGGGTTGATGACTAAGTCAACGTTCTCCTCCGTCCTTGTAATGTGCCGTATCAACCGTTCCATCAGTATATTCTATCTTGTGTATTTCAGGGCTTGCTAATCTGAAAAAGGCTTTGCGAGTTGAATCAAATCATTATTTGTTTCTTATGGGGTAATTATGAGTCAGGCATTGCGAGTTTAATCACTTTTCTGTTACTTATGGGGTAATTATTGGTCATAATATTTGGTCAGATTCTGTCAAACACATGCTTTTGGTCTAAAGTGGGACAGCGTTGTTCAAACTGAAAGACCAGCGCCACCTTAGAGATGTCAGGGTGATGGTATATCTATTATCTCTATTGTAATCTCCTGTCACCTGGAGCGTTTGAAAAGTAGGGCCTCCCTGTTGGCATTAGATGTGACAGCTAAGTGTGCTTATTCAAATCCTATACGTGAAGTAAATCAGGGTCTGGTGAGAATCTGGAGCTCAAAAGGCTAATTAAATGAATAAAAGGGTTAATCACTCATAATACAATATGATTAAAATCTCTGTAATTAGGTTTCGGGAGAAGATAATAGATAAAAGAGGAAAGAAGTCAATGTCCTTTAGGATTGTTAAGATTATATCAGGTATACCTAAATATCCTTGGCTGTCACTAGGTCTTTAATATTATTGGACCTCTGACAGCCAATGACTGACAACACTGGCTACAACTTCCTAGTTTTGACTTGTCTGTAAACTCTCGCTCCAATAGATTCCTCTTTTTAACATTGATACAGTTCAGATAAATTCAGATAAATGCTCCCTAGAATATTAACATTCATGTTTTTCTTTATCTCGTGAAATGAAAATGTTTTGTCGAGTGTAGAATTCACAATTGTGATCCGTTCAAGTCAGCCTGGCCTTAACAAAAGCAGCATATGGCAAGTTGACACCGCTCAATCTGTCTGAGCATAAACCTGTAATACAAAAAGTCCAAAATACAGGATAAAGCAGATTGTGATGTTTTTATTTGTTCATGAAAGTGAAAGACAGTGATTTAGTTCCTTATGCGTGCTTCTTCCATTGACCTCTTACCTAAAGCAGCTAGAGGATAACGGATATAACAGCAAACGATCATTGAATCCCAATAGGGGACACAGGAGATTTACAGATGAAGGTCAGATGGATGTAGGCACTAAAGAGGAAAGCTTGTCAAAAATACTTCAGAGACTACATATTTATGGCACCATATGGTATCGTAATATCCTAAGAGATCTGTTTGGTGGGATCCAATGCTGCTCAGTGCACCATAGCCTCTTTTCCTCTCTCCCTAGCTTCCCTTCTCTCTTTTATTCCCTCCCTCATATCTGCCTTTTCTTTTATCTCTGTCTATCCTACCTGTTCTCAGCCGGTAAGTTTTAGAGGTCAATCCCTCCCAGTGACGTGCGGGAAACCTCTGTCTCCATCTGTGCTTTAGTTGTGGCAGATCAAGTGAGCAACCTCCCTGGCTGGCTGAGTGATCTCAGACACGGGTATGAATATGCAACAGCAAAAAGGCCAATATGCTCTTTTGTTTGTCCCATATTCCACAGGGCCATAGTGCGTACCAGGTCAGTTGTTGATGTCAGACCCAACCTCCTGTGATTTGTGTATTTTCTTAGCTAGCAGGTCCTATTAACATACTCCTACTTAACATACTGTACACAGATATTACCATTTAACTTATGATCTCAGAACATAAACATTTGAAAGGATTGCAGATGTGATTATGTTGTTGTTGTAATTTACAATATATTCCTAAAAACAATCACTCTAGCTAAGTGTTATAGCTAACCCTTACAGAAAATCACATGATTTCACATATAGAAAAAATCACATGATTTCACATATAGAAAAAATCACATGATTTCACATATAGAAAAAAATCACATGATTTCACATATAGAAAAAATCACATGATTTCACATGAAATTTCACGTGCAAAATTTTTTTTCTCTCACAAAAGTCAGTGCTTCTATAATCAATATGCACACTGTAGGTAGGCCTAACGTAAGCAGCAGTGCAAGATCAGATTCAACATGATCATCCAGATATCGGCAGATGTGTCTTTTGTAGTTTTGGGGGCAGACCTAGTGAATGTCAGACGTGTACCTATCAAGAGGACCTACTGTAGGGTGCCAGAGTAAGGTTTAAAAGTATGAGTCAAAATGCTGTTTTCAGGGTTAAACGAAGTGTTGCAGTAGGGTGGTGGATGTAATTACACATTTGGAGCTAAATCAGTTGAATAGAATTGCATGCTCTGATAATCACAGTAAAATGCACAAGCTTATGCTCACATGTACCATTCTTCAAGGACTTTCATCTGGCAAAATTATACCTGATTGTCAGGTGTGTCTTGAAGAATGCTTTTTAAAAAAAAAAAAAAAAATTGAATACAAATGATCTAGAGATTTGTATTCATTGTTCGAGTGTAATAGAGTTTAACAGCTACCTCAGATTAGATTTCTAAGAGCTGGATTATATTGTAACTTCAATCTCCCTATATCTGTCTGTCTCTCTATATTACAGGAGACGGGACTGAAACCACCACTCTATGACACACTCTGTGGCTCAGGTACAACTCGCTGCCACAGGATAAAAATCAATCTCTAGCTGCCAGTACCTAGAGAGAGAAAGAGAGAGGGAGAGAGAGAGAGAGAGTGAGGAAGGCACAGATGAAGAGGTGGATCTCATACTATACAGTCTCTACAGCCTCAAAACACCAACCATCAAAAGGAATATGTTAATTTGTTTTTATTTTTTTTGTGGGCGAAAAAAAAAGAAGTATTACTTGAATAATTTTCACCGAAATGAAGACACGTTGTTGCCTGCCTGAAACTTGACAAAGTTCTACTTGTGAATCCTGTAGGAGGGTTTGAAATACTTTACAGAAACCCTATACCATCACTTATCTCGTATCTATCTCCTAGATGATGACACACATTATGATCTACCGCCCTGTAAAAACAATGAATAGTTATTCTGTACTGTATTCTGTAAAGTATGTTTATATGTATGTATATTTATCACAGAGTTGACTATGTTTATATTTATTGATTCTGTTTGAGTAAAGTTTAACCTACACTCTTAGAAATAGGGGTTCCGTAGGCTGTTCCCATAGGAGAACCTTTCTTGGTTCCAGGTAGAACCCGTTTTGGTTCCAGTTAGAACTCTTCTGGATTCCATGTAGAACCCTCTGTGGAAAGGCTCCTACATGGAACTCAAAAGGGTTCTACCTGGAACCAAAAAGGGTTCTTCAAAGGGTTCTCCTGTGGGGACAGCTGAAGAACCCTTTAATGTACTAGATAGCACCCTTTTTTTCTAAGAGTGTACCAGGAGGTTGTTTTATGTCACTTGCTTTTGAATCCATTGAATTCACTATTTTTTGGGCTCATGGATATAGTGACTGGTAATGTATGATGCTGCAATCTTGGCCTAATGCAAATGGACTTAATGCATATTGGTCTACTGCTAATGGGCCTACAGCAAATGGGCCTACTATGTGACTGTTCTGCCCATGTCACCATGTACCTTTATGTCAATGATCGCCTCGTATCATCCCATACAATTACAGTGCCACGGTTACTGTTAGTAGTGAGGAGAGTGGCTAGTGTTAATATGTATGGCCCACTGGACTGGAACACCACAGCTAGTGTAAGTACTGACGAGTGTGGCTAGTGGTTGGCCCACTGGACTGGAACACCACATTGTCTACTGATTGTCACCGTAGGACAGTAGGGAATTGTACCTCATAATAGAGAGGAGATCAATATTTTGAGCCACAACCACAAGGGACCGAAAGGCTTTGTTCATAAAAGAGGACCGTGGTTTAACCTTAGTGTACTAGAGTCAGTTAGACAGCTTCACAGTAGAGCATCATGGTTTAACCTTAGTGTACTAGAGTCAGGTAGACAGCTTCACAGTAGAGCATCATGGTTTAACCTTAGTGTACTAGAGTCAGGTAGACAGCTTCACAGTAGAGCATCATGGTTTAACCTTAGTGTACTAGAGTCAGTTAGACAGCTTCACAGTAGAGCACCATGTTTTTTGTACCTGTATTTAACTAGGCAAGTCAGTTAAGAACAAATTCTTATTTTCAATGACAGCCTAGGAACAGTGGGTTAACTGCCTTGTTCAGGGGCAGAACGACAGATTGTCAGCTCTGGGATTCGATCTTGCAAACCTATCGGTTACTTGTCCAACGCTCTAACCACTAGGCTACCTGCCGCCCCGTCAGTTAGAGTCAGACAGCTTCACAGTAGAGCACCATGGTTTAACCTTAGCGTATCGGAGTCAGCGAGACAGCTCCACAAGTCACAGCCGATCTAACCTGTGAGATATATTGTTACAAATTTTTAAATGATTATTCCAAATGGTAAAACTCAGGCAGTTCGTTGATACCACTTGGTTGGTCTAAAGCCAAAAAAAATAACTAATGCAAACTAGTTTTTTTTTGTGCACTAATTTATATTGACGCATGATTTATTCAATTGAAATTAGGAGGGATAAACATTGGACACCGACACGGGTAGATGTAGCGCAAGCAACATTCAGCAGGATTCAATATATTAACAGCAATAAGGTGACATTAGGAAGAGAGAAGGGTCTTTTGGTTCTGGTTTGGTATCCACACAAATATATGCCTCTACTGCATTGTGTAAAACACTTGGAGTCATTCATCGTTGTTACGTCCTGATCTTAATTACTATCTTCAATACTACACTAATAAACAGCTTGGTTTGGTTAGCACTGTTGTCAATAGTCATGATGTTTAATGGTTGTCTTATAAAGAGACTGCTTTGGTAGACGAGGCTGTATGCACAGTATGTATGTCACATATACGATACCTTCCTAATGATTCAAATCGTTTCTGGAGAAGGTACCGGGTGTAATTATGGTATCAAATGTAACACTACTGAGTAGAACCACAGTGTGAACTATACAGAGCATCTTAGCACTGCAATCATCATTAGATGTACCCGATCTTTGGGAGAAAAGAGAAAAAAACATACATGAATACATGAGACAAGACAGCTTCTGTTGTACGGGAGACAGGTGACGATGAAATACCAACCCCACTTTTATTCAATGTGAAGTACAATATGCTCCTTACCTACTCTTTGTAATTAACTTTGATTTGCCAATTATGTGAAGAAAAACTGTATATAAATGTTTTGTTTATGTATGTGTGAGCTTCTGGAATTTATTAAAGTCTTTTTGCATTGTATTGCACATTTCCCATGACTCTTCTTATTAATCAGGACGTTGGACCTTCTCATTGCATTATATTAAACTGTCTGTCCTTCCTTCTTTATATTATACTGTCTGTCTGTCCTTCCTTCATTATATTATACTGTCTGTCCTTCCTTCATTATATTATACTGTCTGTCCTTCCTTCATTATATTATACTGTCTGTCCTTCCTTCATTATATTATACTGTCTGTCTGTCCTTCATTATATTAAACTGTCTGTCCTTCGTTCCTTCATTATATTATACTGTCTGTCTGTCCTTCATTATAATATACTGTCTGTCCTTCCTTCTTTATATTAAACTGTCTGTCTGTCCTTCCTTCATTATATTAAACTGTCTGTCCTTCTTTCCTTTATTATGTTATACTGTCTGTGTCTTTCCTTCATTATATTATACTGTCTGTCTGTCCTTCCTTCATTATATTAAACTGTCTGTCCTTCCTTCTTTATATTATACTGTCTGTCTGTCCTTCCTTCATTATATTATACTGTCTGTCCTTCCTTCATTATATTATACTGTCTGTCTGTCCTTCATTATATTAAACTGTCTGTCCTTCGTTCCTTCATTATATTATACTGTCTGTCTGTCCTTCATTATAATATACTGTCTGTCCTTCCTTCTTTATATTAAACTGTCTGTCTGTCCTTCCTTCATTATATTAAACTGTCTGTCCTTCTTTCCTTTATTATGTTATACTGTCTGTGTCTTTCCTTCATTATATTATACTGTCTGTCTGTCCTTCCTTCATTATATTATACTGTCTGTCCTTCCTTCCTTCATTATATTATACTGTCTGTCCTTCTTCATTATATTATACTGTCTGTCTGTCCTTCCTTCATTTTATCATACTGTCTGTACTTCCTTCATGATATTATACTGTCTGTCTGTCCTTCCTTCATTATATTATACTGTCTGTCCTTCTTCATTATATTATACTGTCTGTCTGTTCTTCCTTCATTTTATCATACTGTCTGTACTTCCTTCATGATATTATACTGTCTGTCTGTCCTTCCTTCATTATATTATACTGTCTGTCTTTCCTTCATTATATTATACTGTCTGTCTTTCCTTCATTATATTATACTGTCTGTCCTTCCTTCATTATATTATACTGTCTGTCCTTCCTTCATTATATTATACTGTCTGTCTTTACTTCATTATATGATACTGTCTGTCTGTCTTTCCTTCATTATATTATACTGTCTGTCCTTCCTTCATTATATTATACTGTCTGTCTGTCCTTCATTATATTATACTGTCTGTCTGTCTGTCCTTCCTTCATTATATTATACTGTCTGTCTGTCTTTCCTTCATTATATTATACTGTCTGTCTGTCCTTCCTTCATTATATTATACTGTCTGTCTGTCCTTCATTATATTATACTGTCTGTCCTTCCTTCATTATACTATACTGTCTGTCCTTCCTTCATTATATTATACTGTCTGTCCTTCCTTCATTATATTATACTGTCTGTCTTTACTTCATTATATTATACTGTCTGTCTGTCCTTCGTTATGTTATACTGTCTGTCCTTCCTTCATTATATTATACTGTCTGTCCTTCCTTCATTATATTAAACTGTCTGTCTGTCCTTCATTATATTATACTGTCTGTCTTTCCTTCATTATATTTTACTGTCTGTCTGTCCTTCCTTCATTATATTATACTGTCTGTCTGTCCTTCATTATATTATACTGTCTGTCATTCCTTCATTATATTATACTGTCTGTCTGTCCTTCCTTCATTATATTATACTGTCTGTCTGTCCTTCCTTCATTATATTATACTGTCTGTCTGTCCTTCATTATATTAAACTGTCTGTCCTTCCTTCATTATATTAACCTGTCTGTCTGTCTGTCCTTCATTATATTATTCTGTCTGTCTTTCCTTCATTATATTATACTGTCTGTCCTTCCTTCATTATATTATACTGTCTGTCTGTCCTTCAATATATTATTATGTCTGTCCTTCCTTCATTATATTATACTGTCTGTCTGTCCTTCATGATATTATACTGTCTGTCTGTCTGTCCTTAATTTCCTCTACTTATAATAGAATCCCATTAAGAATAAAAATAACCTTGAGATCATCTATACGATGATTAGTACATTTTCTGTTTTGTTATTCTACATTGTACTGTCTAGGTCAACGACGGGCCAAATGCCCTTCATCACTTCCGTGTTGCTAGAATGGTTAGTTGGACACACAAATAATAATTGTGTGTCCAATTATTCTTGCAACAACATAACTCGACTAGCGGGAAGAAATGATTAAACAGTTTAGATATCCATCTCTCATTCGGGAAACAGTTTTAATCAGAAGTTATGATGGAAAATATGCAAACGGGACTTTTGTGAAAACAAGGCAAACAATGCTGTCAGTTATACTTTAAGGTATTGTGAAATAAATAAAGTAAAACATAAAAAAGCTACCATTTACCCTTTTAGACTTCCATATTAAAGTTTGCAGACTTGAATTAGGTTGGGTAATAGGGAAAAGTAATAGAAAAGGCAAGAATAAATCTAAATATAACAACAAGAATGCAACGTAAACAGTCAGACATCCTCATTGTCATTAGCAGTATGCTCTAATTTAAACATAGGAAGTAAAAAATGTGAGGAAGCCCGTATGAGTTAGATTTTTTTAAATTAATGTCTTTTACATTTTGGGTATGAAAGATGAAGTATTATGGCTGGATTCGCTATTAATTTCACGCGTCACTGTATGTAAAGCAACAGAAAGGGAAGAGCTTTTACTTACCGTTTTGATTGCAGACTTATCCAGTTGATGAAAAGTAATATACAATTCGGATTCTAGAGTCTTTTCTAAAAAGGTGTTTGTGATTCCAGGCAGATGCCTTTTTGAGAACATTCTCAGTGATTTTTATCATCTTGTAGAAATGACTTTAGGTTGTCTGCTGGTTGTATTACAGCCTGTCACTGATGTATTGATTCATGATTCCTGAGCACCTGGCCTCGTGTAAGATTTCATCTAACAGCCCAGGAAGCTGGACATATATTGTAAGTTGGATTACACATAATGCACTGACTTGTCCATACGCACATACACATGCATACACACACACACACATGCACGTGCACAAACACACACACACATATACATGATAATTCTACTAGGATATAGCTAAGCCCTTCTTGGACGTGAACACATACTCTACATGTTTCTACAATGCTAATTGTGAATAAAATGTGATACAGTGAGTGTATGTTCTCTTGTACAATCTGATATTACTCCTACTGCTTAATCAAGCAGAGATAGATCTGCCAAAAATACACTCTAATCGATCATATAATGTTGTGTTTGTCATAATCGAGGGGCCAGTGAAAGATGACATGATTAGTCCATACAACCTTCAAAAACGCTAATATCTGCAATCAGACTAGCTTGGTCAATCGCCCCCCTTCTGATATCTGTAACGCTATACTACCATATTCCTGCATAAATCAGTTCTACATTAGTGAGATGCTGCTATCAATACAGAAAACCAATATTTCTTCACATTAGCATTGATTTACAAGCTTTCATAAGATCATGTTGTCTGTCATGTTCCATTTGCCTAGGGATAGTTTGCAGACCAGCCAGGGCTCAGTTTCAAGTTTTCCTCGATTTTAAAGGGCTTTCAACCCAATTACACCTGTAAATAATTATCTTGGATTTCTAATTTTTCTCAGCTTTTCATCAACACGTAGTCAGTTGGATGTAGTGGATGTACAGTTGAAGTCCGAAGTTTACATACACCTTAGCCAAATACATTTAAACTCAGTTCATCACAATTCCTGACATTTAATCCAAGTTAGAATTCTCTGTCTTAGATCAGTTAGGATCACCACTTTATTTTAAGAATGTGAAATGTCAGAATAATAGTAGAGAGAATGATTTATTTCAGCTTTTATTTCTTTCATCACATTCCCAGTGGGTCAGAAGTTTACATACACTCAATTATTATTTGATAGCATTGCCTTTAAATTGTTTAACTTGGATCAAACGTTTCGGGTAGCCTTCCACAAGCTTCCCACAATAAGTTGGGTGAATTTTGTCCCATTCCTCCTGACAGAGCTGGTGTAACTAAGTCAGGTTTGTAGGCCTCCTTGCTCGCACACACTTTTTCATTTCTGCCCACAAATGTTCTATAGGATTGAGGTCAGGAGTTTGTGATGGCCACTCCAATACCTTGACTTTGTTGTCCTTAAATTTTTTATGGTGGTTTTGGAGCAGTGGCCCCTTCCTTGCTGAGTGGCCTTTCAGGTTATGTCGATATAGGACTCGTTTTACTGTGGATATAGATACTTTTGTACCTGTTTCCTCCAGCATCATTCTTTTGATTTCTTTTGATTTTCCCATGATGTCAAGCAAAGAGGTACTGAGTTTGAAGGTAGGCCTTGAAATACATCCACAGGTACACCTCCAATTGACTCAAATGATGTCAATTAGACTATCAAAAGCTTCTAAAGCCATGACATCATTTTCTGGAATGATCCAAGCTGTTTAAAGGCACAGTCAACTTAGTGTATGTAAACTTCTGACCCACTGGAATTGTGATACAGTCAATTATAAGTGAAATAATCTGTCTGTAAACAATTGTTGGAAAAATTACTTGTGTCATGAGCAAAGTAGATGTCCTAACCAACTTGCCAAAACTATAGTTTGTTCACAAGAAATTTGTGGAGTGGTTGAAAAACGAATTTTAATGACTCCAAACTAAGTGTATGTCAACTTCCGACTTCAAATGTAAATCTCTTTCAGTTTTTTAGTTCTACTCATAAAGCTTTCATTGTTCTATGTGTCAGGAGCATAGAGGAAATTAGCAGAGTGTTAACTCTGGAGAATGATGTTGCTACATCACTGCTGATGGTCGGTACTGGGCTACGCATGGGGCTCTCTAACGGAGCAGGAAACTAGAGGATGCTCTCTCTCTCTGTCTGTCTCTCTCCCTGTCTCTCTCTCCCTGTCTCTCTCTCTCTCTCTCTCTCTCTCTCTCTCTGCTCTCTCTCTCTCTCTCTCTCTGCTCACTCTCTGTCTCTCTCTCTCTCTCTGCTCTCTCTCCCTGTCTCTCTCTCTCTCTCTCTCTGCTCTCTCTCTCTCTCTCTCTGCTCTCTCTCTCTGCTCTCTCTCTCTGCTCTCTCTCTCTGCTCTCTGCTCTCTGCTCTCTCTCTCTCTCTCTCTCTCTCTCTCTCTCTCTCTCTCTCTGTCTCTCTCTCTGTCTCTCTCTCTCTCTCTGCTCTCTCTCCCTGTCTCTCTCTCTGCTCTCTCTCTCTGCTCTCTCTCTCTCTCTGCTCTCTGCTCTCTCTCTCTCTCTCTCTCTCTCTGTCTCTGTTTCTCTCGCTCTGTCTCTCTCTCTGTCTCTCTCTCTGTCTCTCTCGCTCTGTCTCTGTCTCTGTCTCTCTCTCTGTCTCTCTCTCTCTGTCTATCTCTCTCTCCCTCCCTCTCTCTCTCTCCCTCTCTCTCTCTCCCTCTCTCTCTCTCTCTCTCTCTCTCTCTCTCTCTCTCTCTCTCTCTCTCTCTCTCTCTCTCTCTCTCTCTCTCTCTCTCTCTCTCTCTCCCTCCCTCTCTGTCTCTCTCTCCATCTCTCTCTCTGTCTGTCTCTCTCTCTCCCTCTCTCTCTCCCTCTCTCTCTGTCTCTCTCTCCCTCCCACTCTCTCTCCCTCTTTCTTTCTCTCTCTGTCTCTCTCCCTCTTTCTCTCTCGCTGTCTCTCTCTCTCTCTCTCTTTCTTTCTCTCTTTCTGTCTCTCTATCTCTGTCTCTCTCTCTAGCTCTCTTTCTCTCTCTCTCCCTCTCTCTCTCCCTCTTTCTTTCTCTCTCGCTGTCTCTCTCTGTCTCGATCTGTCTCTCTCTCTTCCTCTCTCTCTCCCTCTTTCTTTCTCTCCCGCTGTCTCTGTCTCTCTCTCTTTCTCTCTCTCTCTCTCTCTTTCGCTGTCTCTCTCTCTCTGTCTGTCTCTCTCTCTCCCTCTTTCTTTCTCTCTCGCTGTCTCTCTCTGTCTCTCTCTCTGTCTCTCTCTCTAGCTCTCTTTCTCTCCCTCTCTCTCTCTCTTTCTTTCTTTCTCTCTCTCTCTCTCTCTCTCTCTATCTCTGTCTCTCTCTCTGTCTCTCTATCTCCGTCTCTCTCTCTAGCTGTCTTTCTCTCTCTCCAGCTCTCTTTCTCTCTCTCCTTCTACTCGCAAATCTCTCCCCTTCCTTTCTGTCTGTGTTTCTCCCTACTCAAGGCACTCCACACAATTGCTGCCAAATCTCTGCCAAACTGAATAATTCAATCATCCTCATTGCTGCAGCTTTCTTACCTTTGTGTGTGTACAACAATCAAATCAGTGGCAACGACAGAGAGGAGTGTGTTCCCTCTCTCTCCCTCTCTAAGATGTGGAGTGGCTCTACAGTCGAGATTGTTGTTTTCATTAAAAACAATTCTGTTGAGGAAATGAGGTGTTACCACGGCTAGGAATCTGAGCAGCACGGTTTGTTCCATGTTTAACCATTATCTAAAGAAGCATTATAAACTGGGTGGTTCCAGCCCTGAATGCTGATTGGCTGACATATACCACGGGTATGACAAAACATTTGTTTTTACTGTTCTAGTTACGTTGGTAACCAGTTTATAATAGCAGTAAGGCCCCTCTGGGTTTGTGATATATGGCCAATATACCACGGCTAAGGGCTGTGTCCAGGTACTCTGCGATGCGTCGTGTGTAAGAACAGCCCTTAGCCGTGGTATATTGGCCATATACCACACCCCCTCGTGCATTGTTGCTTAAATATAGACTATCCCGAGTATCCTGGACTCATATAATAATGAGATGGGGTTTGTTTTGGTGGAGGATTGTAGAAACGCACCGGTTATTCCTTAACCACTGATGTAATTATCTCGAAGACAACTACATCGTGTTCTCGGTACACATTTGTATCTTGTGTCATTTCAGGATTGACTTAATAACTGCAAGCCTAGAACGCAGTGCACTGTAACCTCGTCCTAGGTGCTGTAAGGTTTAGTCTGATTTGTCAGTCCTAGATTGCTTTTTCCTCCATGTTTTGTCATTTTAGGTTGTCATACGGATAAACAAGAATTACAAGATTTTTCTTTGAAAACTGAGAACCATTTTCTGCTTAAATGCATTAAGCATGAGGATGAACATAATCTTTGACAGGGAACTGTATTAGACATACATGATAATAGTAAAGAGGAAAGAGGAATACAACATTTTATTTAGAGAGCTTTTTTTTTGTGTGCTCTGGACAATGTTTTTTTGTTGTTGTTGTCTTGTGGCAAATACTGTCTGGTACTCTAGGCTACTACGTCTGGAATCAGCCGCCATCTGTGAACGCCAGTGGAGAGGCAGAGCAAGAGGAGCTCAGGGTTGTTTGTATTGAAATTCATGCCTCATTTTATCCTCTTTGAAGTGGTGTACACTGGGAAATCTGTCAGCAATCTATCACGCAGACAGTGTGTTGAGTCTCTAACCAGGAAATCCTCTCCTCTGAGGCATTGTTTAATATTCCATGACGGTTGGGTGCTCGACACCACACACTCACGTTTCATATACACTGAGTGGACAAAACATTAGGAACGCTTGCTCTTTCCATGGCATAGACTGACCAGGTGAATCCAGGTGAAAGCTATGATCCCTTATTGATGTCACTAGTTAAATCCACTTCAATCAGTGTAGAGTGAAGGAGAGGAGACAGGTGGTTAAAGACGCATTTTTAAGCCTTGAGACAACTGAGACATGGATTGTGTATGTGTGCCATTCAGAGGGTGAATGGGCAAGACAAAATATTAAAGTGCCTTTGAATGGGGTATGCTTGTAGTACCTGCTGGTTTTCCTGTGTCTATCAAAAATGGTCCAGCAACCAAAGGAAATCCAGCCAACTTTACAGAACTGTGTGCCAGCATCTCTGTGGAATGCTTTCGACACCTTTTGAGTCCATGCCCCGATGAATTGAGACTGTTCTAAGGGCTAAAGGGGGTGCAACTCAATATTAGGAAGGTGTTTCTAATGGTTTGTCCACTCAGTGTATATCTGGACTGCAATGTAGTGTCTTTGCTAAAAAATGCTTGGGGTCACTCCACCATGTGTGGACAAGGCTTTTAAAGATGACTCTAATGTGATGTCTGACCTAATATAGACACGTTATAGAGTGCTACAGATAAGACTCATTAACTCATTATTGTAAATGTTACCTTTGGTTTCACCATCTGAATAAAAAAAATGGCAGTTCCTTCCCTAACCAGCCTCCCTGCAAGATAATTTACAGTAGAGTGACACTCAAGGACAGAGGAAACAATGGGCCAGCTGGAGGCACTGAATGGAAGGCTTTGCATGTCTTTAGATTCTAGTAAGCAGAAGGGAGACAGGCTGAAGGGCAGCGACTTTAAGACACAGAGCTGAGAACCTTGTCTGTGGCCGCCCCTAATCCTGGTAATCCCCTACAGCAAGTCTTGATTTACTTTTGTAAAAGAGATTGGGAGACGATAAGAGGCAAGTCCCCTTTTTAGAATATCTGATAATCTGGTTAGGACAGAGGACTCAGGGGTATTTAGTCCAGCCTTAACATTTGTTAAAGCAGATGGTGGTTAGGAGGGGCCAGGCCAGCTGGCGAAACCACCTCCTCCTCCTCCACCTGACAACCTCCCCCATCTCTCCTCCTCCTCCTCCTCCTCCACCTGACAACCTCCCCCATCTCTCATCCTCCTCCTCCTCCTCCTCCTCCTCCTCCTCCTCCTCCTCCTCCTCCTCCTCCTCCTCCACCTGACAACCTCCCCCATCTCTCCTCCTCCTCCTCCTCCACCTCCTCGTGACAACCTCCCCATCTCTCCTCCTCCTCCTCCTCCTCTTCCAACTGACAACCTCCCCCATCTCTCCTCCTCCCCTCCTCCTCCTCCTCCTCCTCCTCCTCCTCTTCCTCCTCTTCCAACTGACAACCTCCCCCATCTCTCCCCCTCCTCCTCCTCCACCTGACAACCTCCCCGTCTCCCCTCCTCCCCTCCTCCTCCTCCTGACAACCTCCCCCATCTCTCCTCCTCCCCTCCTCCTCCTCTTCCTCCTCTTCCAACTGACAACCTCCCCCATCTCTCCTCCTCCTCCCCTCCTCCTCTTCCTCCTCTTCCAACTGACAACCTCCCCCATCTCCTCCCCTCCTCCTCTTCCAACTGACAACCTCCCCCATCTCCTCCCTTCCTCCTCCTCCTCCACCTCCTCGTGACAACCTCCCCATCTCTCCTCCTCCTCCTCCTGCTCCACCTCCTTTTCGGGAAAACCTCTTCCTCCTCCTCCATCCTCCTACTGACATCTTCCTCCTCTTCCTCCTGACATCTTCCTTCTCCTCCTCCTCCTCCACTTCCTCCTGACAACCTCCCCCATCTCTCCTCTTCCTCCTCTTCCACCTCCTCCTCATTACATCTTCCTCCTCTTCCTTCTGACATCTTCATCCTCCTCCTTCTCCTCCTCCTCCTCACAACTTCCACCACCTCTTCCTCATCTTCCTCCTTCTCCTCTTCCTCATCTTCTTCCTCCTCCTCCTCCCTCATCCATCTACTGTGTTGGAGTATGAAAACAGACCAGACCAATGGATGGATGATAATCAATCTAGTTTATTTTGCTGTTTGACTCCTTAAGTACTTTCAGCCAGATTAGAGGCTTTTCTAGGGGATAATCGGAAGGCCACAGACAATTGCCTTTTTTCCATCCTGAAAGTATCCCCTGTGAATGTGTAAAGAAGGGGATTTAGAGTGGATGCCGGCTCTTAATTCCTGATTAGTCCAATTCCAAACCCTGCTAAAATTAGCTGGCCAGTGTGCTAATCACAGAGTCTTAGACACCCTCTGTTGCATGACGGAGTGGACTGGACATCCCTGCCCCTGCAGTCAGAACAGGTCCCAGGACTGGACATCCCTGCCCCTGCAGTCAGAACAGGTCCCAGGACTGGACATCCCAGCCCCTGCAGTCAGAACAGGTCCCAGGACTGGACATGCCTGCCCCTGCAGTCAGAACAGGGCCCAGGACTGGACATCCCTGCCCCTGCAGTCAGAACAGGGCCCAGGACTGGACATGCCTGCCCCTGCAGTCAGAACAGGGCCCAGGACTGGACATGCCTGCCCCTGCAGTCAGAACCGGTCGCAGGTCTGGACATCCCTGCCCCTGCAGTCAGAACAGGGCCCAGGAATGATATCTCATAAATTGTAAAGTTTTGGATTTTAAACCCTCTCTCCACTTGTTCAATGTGTTGACCACTCTATGGACACTGGATTAGGTTTGCTTCAGGCAGATATAGCACTATGGACACTGGATTAGGTTTGCTTCAGGCAGATATAGCACTATGGACACTGGATTAGGTTTGCTTCAGGCAGATATATCACTATGGACACTGGATTAGGTTTGCTTCAGGCAGATATAGCACTATGGACACTGGATTAGGTTTGCTTCAGGCAGATATATCACTATGGACACTGGATTAGGTTTGCTTCAGGCAGATATATCACTATGGACACTGGATTAGGTTTGCTTCAGGCAGATATATCACTATGGACACTGGATTAGGTTTGCTTCAGGCAGATATATCACTATGGACACTGGATTAGGTTTGCTTCAGGCAGATATAGCACTATGGACACTGGATTAGGTTTGCTTCAGGCAGATATAGCACTATGGACACTGGATTAGGTTTGCTTCAGGCAGATATATCACTATGGACACTGGATTAGGTTTGCTTCAGGCAGATATATCACTATGGACACTGGATTAGGTTTGCTTCAGGCAGATATATCACTATGGACACTGGATTAGGTTTGCTTCAGGCAGATATATCACTATGGACACTGGATTAGGTTTGCTTCAGGCAGATATATCACTATGGACACTAGGCTTGCATCCAAAATGGCATCCTATTCCCTTATAATCAAATCAAATCAAGTGTATTTGTCACGTGCGCTGAATACAACAGGTGTAGTAGACCTTACAGTGAAATGCTGAATACAACAGGTGTAGTAGACCTTACAGTGAAATGCTGAATACAACAGGTGTAGTAGACCTTACAGTGGAATGCTGAATACAACAGGTGTAGTAGACCTTACAGTGAAATGCTGAATACAACAGGTGTAGACCTTACAGTGAAATGCTGAATACAACAGGTGTAGGTAGACCTTACAGTGAAATGCTGAATACAACAGGTGTAGTAGACCTTACAGTGAAATGCTGAATACAACAGGTGTAGACCTTACAGTGAAATGCTGAATACAACAGGTGTAGGTAGACCTTACAGTGAAATGCTGAATACAACAGGTGTAGTAGACCTCACAGTGAAATGCTGAATACAGCAGGTGTAGTAGACCTTACAGTGAAATGCTGAATACAACAGGTGTAGACCTTACAGTGAAATGGTGACGAGGTGTAGGTAGACCTTACAGTGAAATGCTGAATACAACAGGTGTAGTAGACCTCACAGTGAAATGCTGAATACAACAGGTGTAGTAGACCTTACAGTGAAATGCTGAATACAACAGATGTAGTAGACCTTACAGTGAAATGCTTACTTACAGGCTCTAACCAATAGTGCAAAAAAAGGTATTAGGTGAACAATAGTTAGGTAAAGAAATAAAACAACAGTAAAAAGACAGGATATATATATAGTAGCGAGGCTATAAAAGTAGCGAGGCTACATACAGACACTGGTTAGTCAGGTTTATTGAGGTAGTACGTACATGTAGATACGGTTAAAGTGACTATGCATATATGATGAACAGAGAGTAGCAGTAGCGTAAAAGAGGGGTTGGCGGGTGGTGGGTGGGACACAATGCAGATAGCCCGGTTTTAAGCGCACTACTTTTGAACAGGGCCCATAGGGTGCCATTAGGGATGAACGCCTGGTTTCCTTCAGGCAGTCTTCAGAACTGCTAAAATCAGTGACTCCTTTGGTTCCTGTTCGATTAGCCAACCCCTCATTTTAACCCGGAAGTGCGTCACTCCACCACCTACCTGACCCTATTACAACATCAATCATTAGCCTAAATCACGTATTATTTAACCATAAATTATCATATTGGGTATTGTAATGAACATATTACATTTCATACACAATATTACATTACAGTCCCGCCGCTGCTTCAGGGGAATCTAATAATTCAATATCTCTGATTGGATGAAACGCATAAGCATGACTAGCTATAATATAAACCAGGAAGTCTTCCTAATCCCCATCTCACCAACTTTATGCCTCTGGCAATCTTCTCAGTCAGTCCTGGACGCCTTCAACAGAGGCATATTTGCTTAATTAGATCAATACATCGACTAATTAGAGCCAAGTGAGGCATGAGTGGGATGACAGGTACGCTTTTCATCCATTCACGCAGCCATTTTGCTTGATCGTTTGATGTTTTCCCCTGTCTTTGTATGCAGGTGTGTAATATAATTGGATATTACATTTGTCTAATTCGATTTGAGTTGAAAAACTAAAAAGGTAGTTGCCTCCAGTCGTCCTGGAAAAGAAAATAGCTCTTGATATACCGTAGCACTTTACAGAACATTTTTTTTTTTACTTAAACTAGGCAAGTGAGTTAAGAATGAATTCTTATTTACAATGACAGCCTAGGAACAGTGGGTTAACTGCCGTGTTCTGTGGAAGAACAACAGATTTTCAACTTGTCAGCTCGGGGATTTGATCTAGCAACCTTTCAATTAGTAGTCCAACACTCTAACCACTAGGCTACCTGCCGGCCCTACACTCTAACCACTAGGCTACCTACCGGCCCTACACTCTAACCACTAGGCTACCTGCCGTCCCTACACTCTAACCACTAGGCTACCTGCCGTCCCTACACTCTAACCACTAGGCTACCTGCCGGCCCTACACTCTAACCACTAGGCTACCTACCGGCCCTACACTCTAACCACTAGGCTACCTGCCGTCCCAACACTCTAACCACTAGGCTACCTGCCGTCCCTACACTCTAACCACTAGGCTACCTACCGGCCCTACACTCTAACCACTAGGCTACCTGCCGTCCCTACACTCTAACCACTAGGCTAACTGCCGTCCCTACACTCTAACCACTAGGCTACCTACCGGCCCTACACTCTAACCACTAGGCTACCTACCGGCCCTACACTCTAACCACTAGGCTACCTACCGGCCCTACACTCTAACCACTAGGCTACCTGCCGTCCCTACACTCTAACCACTAGGCTAACTGCCGTCCCTACACTCTAACCACTAGGCTACCTACCGGCCCTACACTCTAACCACTAGGCTACCTACCGGCCCTACACTCTAACCACTAGGCTACCTACCGGCCCTAAACTCTAACCACTAGGCTACCTACCGGCCCTACACTCTAACCACTAGGCTACCTACCGGCCCTACACTCTAACCACTAGGCTACCTACCGGCCCTAAACTCTAACCACTAGGCTACCTACCGGCCAGGCTGTCATGGAATATGCTCAGCTTCTAATGTATATTAAATTCATCCAATGATGTGTGGTAGGTTCAAAATACAAGTGGTGTAAAGTACTTAAGTAAAAATACTTTAATGTACTGCTTAAGTAGTTTTTTGTGTATTTGTACTTTACTATTTATATTTTTGACAATTTTTACTTTTACTTCACAACATTCCTAAAGAAAATGATGTACTTTTTACTCCCATACATTTTCTCTGACACCCCAAAATACTCGTTACATTTTTTTATGCTTAACAGGACATTAAAATGGTCCAATTCACGCACTTATCAAAAGAACATCCCTGATTATACCTACTGCCTCTAGTCTGGCAACTCACTAAACACAAATGCTTCATTTGTAAATTATGTCTGAGTGTTGGAGTGTGTCCCTGGATATCTGTAAATAAAAAATAAGAAAAATAAAAATGTTTTACTTGAGTCATTTTCTGTTAAGATATCTTTACTTTTACTCAAGTATGATATTTGGGTACTATTTCTACCACTGCAAAAATACACAGTGCTTGTCAAAGAGAATAGATTTAAAGACATCTGAATGGTGATTTGATAGCAGAATCAGAATAATTGTAATGCAGTAATTTATACCTGTAATATTACAGATTACGTAGCGATATTGGTGGTAGATATTACGAAACCGTATTATAGTCTTGGAAAAATCAGTAAATGGCTATCATACAACAAAAACTATATATTGTTGGTTTTTATGGTCTTCTGGATGTAGAATATTGAACAGATTTGTCTTAGTCTTTGTCTGGTTGTAAAGTTCTGTTTCTGACCTGTACGTGGAATTTGGTTGCACACAGTTCTTCTCTCTAGGTACCACCCTCTACTGCAGTAAGACCAGAATGTTACAGTTCTTCTCTCTAGATACCACCCTCTACTGCAGTAAGACCAGAATGTTACAGTTCTTCTCTCTAGGTACCACCCTCTACTGCAGTAAGACCAGAATGTTACAGTTCTTCTCTCTAGATACCACCCTCTACTGCAGTAAGACCAGAAAGTTACAGTTCTTCTCTCTGGATACCACCCTCTACTGCAGTAAGACCAGAATGTTACAGTTCTTCTCTCTAGATACCACCCTCTACTGCAGTAAGACCAGAATGTTACAGTTCTTCTCTCTAGGTACCACCCGCTACTGCAGTAAGACCAGAATGTTACAGTTCTTCTCTCTAGGTACCACCCTCTACTGCAGTAAGACCAGAATGTTACAGTTCTTCTCTCTAGGTACCACCCTCTACTGCAGTAAGACCAGAATGTTACAGTTCTTCTCTCTAGGTACCACCCTCTACTGCAGTAAGACCAGAATGTTACAGTTCTTCTCTCTAGATACCACCCTCTACTGCAGTAAGACCAGAATGTTACAGTTCTTCTCTCTAGATACCACCCTCTACTGCAGTAAGACCAGAAAGTTACAGTTCTTCTCTCTGGGTACCACCCTCTACTGCAGTAAGACCAGAATGTTACAGTTCTTCTCTCTAGATACCACCCTCTACTGCAGTAAGACCAGAAAGTTACAGTTCTTCTCTCTGGGTACCACCCTCTACTGCAGTAAGACCAGAATGTTACAGGTCTTCTCTCTAGATACCACCCTCTACTGCAGTAAGACCAGAATGTTACCGTTCTTCTCTCTAGATACCACCCTCTACTGCAGTAAGACCAGAAAGTTACAGTTCTTCTCTCTGGATACCACCCTCTACTGCAGTAAGACCAGCATGTTACAGTTCTTCTCTCTAGATACCACCCTCTACTGCAGTAAGACCAGAATGTTACAGTTCTTCTCTCTAGATACCACCCTCTACTGCAGTAAGACCAGAATGTTACAGTTCTTCTCTCTGGATACCACCCTCTACTGCAGTAAGACCAGAATGTTACCGTTCTTCTCTCTGGATACCACACTCTACTGCAGTAAGACCAGAAAGTTACAGTTCTTCTCTCTAGATACCACCCTCTACTGCAGTAAGACCAGAATGTTACAGTTCTTCTCTCTAGATACCACCCTCTACTGCAGTAAGACCAGAATGTTACAGTTCTTCTCTCTAGATACCACCCTCTACTGCAGTAAGACCAGAATGTTACAGTTCTTCTCTCTGGATACCACCCTCTACTGCAGTAAGACCAGAATGTTACCGTTCTTCTCTCTGGATACCACCCTCTACTGCAGTAAGACCAGAAAGTTACAGTTCTTCTCTCTAGATACCACCCTCTACTGCAGTAAGACCAGAATGTTACAGTTATTCTCTCTAGATACCACCCTCTACTGCAGTAAGACCAGAATGTTACAGTTCTTCTCTCTAGATACCACCCTCTACTGCAGTAAGACCAGAAAGTTACAGTTCTTCTCTCTGGATACCACCCTCTACTGCAGTAAGACCAGAAAGTTACAGTTCTTCTCTCTGGATACCACCCTCTACTGCAGTAAGACCAGAATGTTACCGTTCTTCTCTCTGGATACCACCCTCTACTGCAGTAAGACCAGAATGTTACAGTTCTTCTCTCTAGATACCACCCTCTACTGCAGTAAGACCAGAAAGTTACAGTTCTTCTCTCTGGATACCACCCTCTACTGCAGTAAGACCAGAATGTTACAGTTCTTCTCTCTGGATACCACCCTCTACTGCAGTAAGACCAGAAAGTTACAGTTCTTCTCTCTGGATACCACCCTCTACTGCAGTAAGACCAGAATGTTACAGTTCTTCTCTCTAGATACCACCCTCTACTGCAGTAAGACCAGAATGTTACAGTTCTTCTCTCTGGATACCACCCTCTACTGCAGTAAGACCAGAATGTTACCGTTCTTCTCTCTGGATACCACCCTCTACTGCAGTAAGACCAGCATGTTACAGTTCTTCTCTCTAGATACCACCCTCTACTGCAGTAAGACCAGAAAGTTACAGTTCTTCTCTCTGGATACCACCCTCTACTGCAGTAAGACCAGAATGTTACCGTTCTTCTCTCTAGATACCACCCTCTACTGCAGTAAGACCAGAAAGTTACAGTTCTTCTCTCTGGATACCACCATCTACTGCAGTAAGACCAGGATGTTACAGTTCTCTCTAGATGCCACCCTTTACTGCAGTAAGACCAGAATGTTTACAGTTCTTCTCTCTAGATACCACCCTCTACTGCAGTAAGACCAGAATGTTACAGTTCTCTCTAGATACCACCCTCTACTGCAGTAAGACCAGAAAGTTACAGTTCTTCTCTCTAGATGCCACCCTCTACTGCAGTAAGACCAGAATGTTACAGTTCTCTCTAGATGCCACCCTCTACTGCAGTAAGACCAGAAAGTTACAGTTCTTCTCTCTAGATACCACCCTCTACTGCAGTAAGACCAGAATGTTACAGTTCTTCTCTCTGGATACCACCCTCTACTGTAGTAAGACCAGAATGTTACAGTTCTTCTCTCTAGATACCACCCTCTACTGCAGTAAGACCAGAATGTTACAGTTCTCTCTAGATACCACCCTCTACTGCAGTAAGACCAGAATGTTACAGTTCTTCTCTCTAGATACCACCCTCTACTGCAGTAAGACCAGAAAGTTACAGTTCTTCTCTCTGGATACCACCCTCTACTGCAGTAAGACCAGAATGTTACCGTTCTTCTCTCTAGATACCACCCTCTACTGCAGTAAGACCAGAATGTTACAGTTCTCTCTAGATACCACCCTCTACTGCAGTTAGACCAGAATGTTACCGTTCTTCTCTCTAGGTACCACCCTCTACTGCAGTAAGACCAGAAAGTTACAGTTCTTCTCTCTAGATACCACCCTCTACTGCAGTAAGACCAGAATGTTACAGTTCTTCTCTCTGGATACCACCCTCTACTGCAGTAAGACCAGCAGAGAGGAAGACCTAAGGCATAGTAAGACAGACATAGTCAGGGATATTGTCAAGAGTGTTCTTAAATAATGTGTGTGAAATTCATCGGCGATCATAAAGAATTGATGTGAGCAGTCTTCAAAAAGAGTGAGCAGGCTTGTTCTTGAATCCAGTAAAACAGATTATTACATATGATTTTGATGCGGTTTGTGTTGGTTGGCTGCTCAGATGTTCATTATGAAGTAATATGTATTCACCTCAGGTTGCAGCTAGCTATGAAATCTGAAGGTAATCAGGGCCTTTTCACTAGCCTCTTGATATCAAGGGTTTTAACATCGCTTGTTATCGTTATGTCTTGTGTGTAACAGTAGTTGTATCTTGCCAAGTGGTAGCCCAGAGCCATTAAAGACAACATAGCCTTAATTTACATTTAACCGGCCTAATGTTTTTTTTTATATATACAGCTTTTGTTCCATGTTTTATGATACAGTTGAACAGCTTCAAGAAAAGGAACTGTTTCCCTACACAATCAGTTTGTTTTTTAAGAGCTACCTTTCCGATAACTAAATTAGAGGCCAATTTGGTATAATTACAACGTAAGGAAGCTGCAAATGGAACCTGAATTCTGCTTTTCTACTCTTCACTGCACAGCAAAGCAGTGAAGAGTATTCCAATTCATTCCAATTGAAATTAGACGCCAACAAAGCAGACATTAGAAGTCAACAAGACATTTGAATTTCATGGATATAGGGTTAATTTATTTCTAATTCTGTTTTGTTCTTCTGTTTAGTGTAAATGTTGTGATGTAACTCTATGAAAACAAGGGGGGGTTGATGATGGTAGTGAGCTAGAATTTGTGTGTACATAAGCGTGTGTGATGGAGGGGTGTAGGCCACATTGCCTCCAGTAGAACATCCCAGCATAGACTACCACCTCAAACCACCTGGATCTTTGTGTGCACATGTGGTGGGTCAGCCTAAGGAAATGGCCAACACTTCAGTGAATTGCGAGCAGTGAGCACAGACCTTATTGTTTTGTCTGGGTGACTGTGCTTGCTCTGAGATAATGACTTTGCCCTACTTTGACTTTTGAGGCAGTGACCTGAACTAAGGCCCGCAAGTGAAAACGGGAGCCTGGATGAACCTGAATGTGATTAAGGTCACCTAGAGTCACCACATTTGTTTGACCCGTGTTTCACATCGACCACTGTCTGGGAATCAGTTGGGGAATCTTTTGTGTTTGTGGTTTTTCAAGGAATGCCAACACTGGTCATTCATTTATAAAGTGTATGGGAGGAGTGGTGTGGTGTGACAATGATAAAATACCTCCTAGCAACAACAATTTCAGATTTATTTGTGAAAATGCACACAATTCTCACGGAAGAAGCTATGCAACATGCTATATAAATATTTAATTGTGTAGATTATTCTTCAGAATACAATAATCCATTTTGGATATCTCTCTCTCTCTCTCTGTAGTCCCTTTCTCAGCACCGACAGTGAATAAGAAAGTGTTTATGTGCTGTTGTTGACCTCTTCAGCTATACTTTAAATCAATGCTCCTCCTCATGTGTCTAATATCACTATGTACCCTCTGTGCACTGCTGCTTACAAACAGGGCAGCATACGGACGTCACAAATCACTTGATGCGGGTAGGGACACATGGAGTACATCCCAAAGGACACCCTATCCCTTACATGGTGGTCAAAAGTAGTGCACTATATAGGGGCAAGGGTACTATTTGAGAGGCAAGCTGGAAGAAGTGCACAGTACTGTCAAGCCCAACACAGTATCAATGTTCAATCAAATAAATAATGAAGTAAATTAGTACCATCCCATTGAGCAGATCTACAAGAAAGCCAGGTATTCTGGTGGAGGTAAAAAAGGCTAAATCAGTAGAACAGGAGTGTATCTGAAAGCCAGGTATTCTGGTGGAGGTAAAAAAGGCTAAATCAGTAGAACAGGAGTGTATCTGCAAGCCAGGTATTCTGGTGGAGGTAAAAAACGCTAAATCAGTAGAACAGGAGCGTATCTGAAAGCCAGGTATTCTGGTGGAGGTAAAAAAGGCTAAATCAGTAGAACAGGAGTGTATCTGCAAGCCAGGTATTCTGGTGGAGGTAAAAAAGGCTAAATCAGTAGAACAGGAGCGTATCTGAAAGCCAGGTATTCTGGTGGAGGTAAAAAAGGCTAAATCAGTAGAACAGGAGTGTATCTGCAAGCCAGGTATTCTGGTGGAGGTAAAAAAGGCTAAATCAGTAGAACAGGAGCGTATCTGAAAGCCAGGTATTCTGGTGGAGGTAAAAAACGCTAAATCAGTAGAACAGGAGTGTATCTGAAAGCCAGGTATTCTGGTGGAGGTAAAAAAGGCTAAATCAGTAGAACAAGAGTGTATCTGCAAGCCAGGTATTCTGGTGGAGGTAAAAAAGGCTAAATCAGTAGAACAGGAGTGTATCTGCAAGCCAGGTATTCTGGTGGAGGTAAAAAAGGCTAAATCAGTAGAACAAGAGTGTATCTGCAAGCCAGGTATTCTGGTGGAGGTAAAAAAGGCTAAATCAGTAGAACAGGAGTGTATCTGAAAGCCAGGTATTCTGGTGGAGGTAAAAAAGGCTAAATCAGTAGAACAGGAGCGTATCTGAAAGCCAGGTATTCTGGTGGAGGTAAAAAAGGCTAAATCAGTAGAACAGGAGTGTATCTGCAAGCCAGGTATTCTGGTGGAGGTAAAAAACGCTAAATCAGTAGAACAGGAGTGTATCTGCAAGCCAGGTATTCTGGTGGAGGTAAAAAAGGCTAAATCAGTAGAACAGGAGTGTATCTGCAAGCCAGGTATTCTGGTGGAGGTAAAAAAGGCTAAATCAGTAGAACAAGAGTATATCTGCAAGCCAGGTATTCTGGTGGAGGTAAAAAAGGCTAAATCCGTAGAACAAGAGTGTATCTGCAAGCCAGGTATTCTGGTGGAGGTAAAAAACGCTAAATCAGTAGAACAGGAGTGTATCTGAAAGCCAGGTATTTGTGTTGGCTTCTTCTCCTGTCTCAGTGTTATTATGTTTCCTGATTCAGCAGGGATCCGTTAGCATCTCTCGCTACAACCTCTATTTGAAGACAAATACAGTACATAGTCTGTTCTTTAGCTTGCATGTAAATGTGAGTCAGGGGAGGGAAAAAATAAGACATTCAAATGAGCCTCAGTTTGTTGGAGAGGGACCATAGGGACCTAGTATTTTTAGACACAACAAAGGAGTAGCCAGTGGTGCTGTGCAGAAGTAGTAGCTGTAGTTCACTTCTGGTTGTTCCTCTTTGGTCACTGTTAGTTGTCTAGAGGTATCTATATCTGTGCTTAGACACAAGCTGGGAGAAATGGAAGGTCAATTCAGTGTTAGTTGAAGAAAGTCCCATTACATATCTATGGGATCCATATGTTTTGACTGGTAGGGCCAAAAAAAGAATGAATGGCTTTCTGATGTCCCTCCAAACATCTATGTTAGGTATCGTGCTGGTCTGACAATGGTAGACCTGTAAGATGTACAGATGTACTTCTATGAAGGAAATAGATTTGAAACTCTGACTACGGATGAATGCTCAGAAATAATAACAAGTCATTTGTAATAAAACACCTCTTGGGATTGGGATACAGTGAGCAGGATGTATTGTCCCCCTGGCTACACAACAAAACCAAAGCAGGAGGGCTGGAAACAAACTGTCTTTTCACACCATCAAAGTACCATACAGCTACAACCTTTTTTTCAATTTATACTTCATTGTCAAACTTGTAAATGTTCACCGGAACACACTTGAACTCACCAGAAGGACAACTTTCCCACAACATTATACTCAATAACCCAATGTAACATCAGCACACATTGTACCAATAGAACTGGACATGTTTTTATTTGCTATTGAGTTTTTGGGCAAATACATGTCCTTGATGAATATAAGGGGCTCACATACAGTGTCTTCATAAAAGTATTCACAAAAGTATTTTGTTACAGTCTGAATTTAAAATGGAATACATTTATATTTTTTATGTCACTAGCCTCAACATAACGCCCCTTCATGTCAAAGTGGAATTACTATAGGTTTTTAGAAATTTTAACAAATGAATTATACATTTAAAGCTGAAATGTCTTGAGTCAATATGTATTCAACCCCTTTGCTATGGCAAGCCTAAATTCAGGAGTAATAATTATCTGAACAAGTCAAATAAAGGTTAAATAAAATAAAAATGTAATAATAAGTTGCATGAACTCACTCTGTGTGCAATAATAGTGTTTAATGTGATTTTTAGAATGACTACCTCATATCTATACGACACACGTACAATTATCTGTAAGGTCCCTCAGTTGAGCAGTCAATTTCAAACACAGATTCAACCACAAAGACCAGGGAGGTTTTCCAACACCTCACAAAGAAGGTAGCTGGGTATAAAAAAACAGACATTTAATATCCTTTTTAGCCTGGTGAAGTTCAAATCAAATCAAATTGTATTTGTTACATGTGCATAATACAATGTATGTATTACTTACAAGCCCTTAACCAACAACATAATACAACATAATACAATGTATGTATTACTGTGAAATGCTTACTTACAAGCCCTTAAACCAACAAGGCAGTTTTAAGAAAATGTTGTGTTCAAAAAGTATTTACTAAAATTTTTAAAATAAAAAAATAACAAAGATTTAAAGAGCAACAATAAAATAACAGTAACACGGCTATGTACAGGGGGTACCGGTACCGAGTCAATGTGGAGGCTATATACAGGGGGTACCGGTACAGAGTCAATGTGGAGGCTATATACAGGGTGTTACGGTACAGAGTCAATGTAGAGGCTATATACAGGGGGTACCGGTACAGAGTCAATGTAGAGGCTATATACAGGTGGGTACCGGTACAGAGTCAATGTGGAGACTATATACAGGGGGTACCGGTACAGAGTCAATGTGGAGACCATATACAGGGTGTTACGATACAGAGTCAATGTGGAGGCTATATACAGGGTATTACGGTACAGAGTCAATGTGAGGGGGCACAGGTTAGTCATGGTAATTGAGGTAATATGTACATGTAGTCTAGGTCTAAAAGGCTTCTTAACAGCTTCTACCCCAAAGCCATAAGACGGCTGAACAGCTAATGAAATGCCTACCCGGACTGGGCCTTGTCTGGTGTCTGAAGTAAATCCTTCGCATCCGACTTGTTAAATAACACATCTTTGTCCAGTACGAGGTGAGTAATCACTGTTCTGATATCCAGAAACTATTTTCGGTCATAAGAGACGGTGGCAGAAACATTACGCACAAAATAAGTTACAAATAACGTGAAAATACACACACAATAGCACAATTGGTTAGGAGCCCGAAAAAACGGCAGCCATCTCCTCCGGCACCAGTTATGAATTACACTTTGGATGGTGTATCAATACACCCAGTCACTAGAAATATCCAGCAGTCCTTCCTAACCCAGTTGCCGGAGAGGAAGGAAACCGTTCAGGGATTTCACTATGAGGCCAATGGTGACTTACAGAGTTTACAGTTTAAATGGCTGTGATGGGAGAAAACTGAAGATGCATCAACAACGTTGTAGTTACTCCACAATACCAACCAAATCGACAGAGGGAAAAGAAGAAAGCCTGTACAGAATAAACAATACTCCAAAACATGCATCCTGTTTGCACCAAGGCACTAAAGTAATACCGCAAAAAAAATTGGCAAAGCAATTGACTGTTTGTCCTGAACACAAAGTGTTGTATTCTCCATATGTTCAAACATTGTGGTGGCTGCATCATGTTATGGGTATGCTTGTAATCGTTAAGGACTAGGGAGTTTTTCAAGATAAAAAATAAACATAATTGAGCTAAGCACAGGCAAAATCTTAGAGGAAAACCTGGTTCAGTCTGCTTTCCACCAGACACTGGGAGATGAATTCACCTTTCAGCAGGACAATAACCTAAAACACAAGGCCAAATGTACACAAGAGTTGCTTCCCAAGAACACAGTGAATGTTCATGGGTGGCCGAGTTACAGTTTTGACTTAAATATACTGGAAAATCTATGACAAGACCTGCAAATTATTGTCTAGCAATGATCAACAAACAATTTGACAGAGCTTGATGAATGTTGAAAAGAATAATGGGCAAATGTTGCACAATTCAGGTGTGGAAAGCTCTTAGAGACTTACCCAGAAATACTCACAGCTGTAATTGCTGACAAAGGTGTTTCTACAAAGTATTGACGACTTAAGGGTGTGAATACTTATGTAAATGAAATATTTCTGTATTTCATTTTCAATAAAATTAGTTATTTTCCCTTCTTCTCAAAACATGTTTCCATTTCGTCATTATGAGGTACTGTGTGTAGTTGGTTGAGAAAAATATATATTTAATCTATGAATTGAGGCTGTAACACAACAAAATATGAAATAAGTCAAGTGATATTAATATCTTCTGAAGGCACAGTACTGTATATCCAATGTCACCTTGTTTGCTTATCAGAGATGAACCTGGGCTCTTTGTCCTCCTTTCAGAGGTTATTCCAATGCCTTGGGGGGGTATGTGACCTCCTTCTTTATTGGCCACACAGTAACTTAACTCTCTCTACTTGTAGCAGGGCCCAATGACAATACTGTGACTCATTGCTGTACGTACAGTACAGTATGGTCGATCTTCTGCTTCTGGATAGGCAGCGACTGAGATGATAGGCAGCGACTGAGATGATAGGCAGCGACTGAGATGATAGGCAGCGACTGCGATGATAGGCAGTGACTGCGATGATAGGCAGTGACTGCGATGATAGGCAGTGACTGAGATGATAGGCAGTGACTGAGATGATAGGCAGTGACTGCGATGATAGGCAGTGACTGCGATGATAGGCAGTGACTGCGATGATAGGCAGCGACTGAGATGATAGGCAGTGACTGCGATGATAGGCAGCGACTGAGATGATAGGCAGCGACTGAGATGATAGGCAGCGACTGAGATGATAGGCAGCGACTGAGATGATAGGCAGCGACTGCGATGATAGGCAGCGACTGCGATGATAGGCAGCGACTGCGATGATAGGCAGCGACTGCGATGATAGGCAGCGACTGCGATGATAGGCAGCGACTGAGATGATAGGCAGCGACTGCGATGATAGGCAGCGACTGAGATGATAGGCAGCGACTGCGATGATAGGCAGCGACTGAGATGATAGGCAGCGACTGCGATGATAGGCAGCGACTGAGATGATAGGCAGCGACTGAGATGATAGGCAGCGACTGAGATGATAGGCAGCGACTGCGATGATAGGCAGCGACTGAGATGATAGGCAGCGACTGCGATGATAGGCAGCGACTGCGATGATAGGCAGCGACTGAGATGATAGGCAGCGACTGCGATGATAGGCAGCGACTGAGATGATAGGCAGCGACTGCGATGATAGGCAGCGACTGAGATGATAGGCAGCGACTGCGATGATAGGCAGCGACTGAGATGATAGGCAGCGACTGCGATGATAGGCAGCGACTGCGATGATAGGCAGCGACTGCGATGATAGGCAGCGACTGCGATGATAGGCAGCGACTGAGATGATAGGCAGCGACTGCGATGATAGGCAGCGACTGAGATGATAGGCAGCGACTGCGATGATAGGCAGCGACTGAGATGATAGGCAGTGACTGCGATGATAGGCAGCGACTGAGATGATAGGCAGCGACTGAGATGATAGGCAGCGACTGAGATGATAGGCAGCGACTGCGATGATAGGCAGCGACTGCGATGATAGGCAGCGACTGCGATGATAGGCAGCGACTGAGATGATAGGCAGCGACTGCGATGATAGGCAGCGACTGCGATGATAGGCAGCGACTGCGATGATAGGCAGCGACTGCGATGATAGGCAGCGACTGCGATGATAGGCAGCGACTGAGATGATAGGCAGCGACTGAGATGATAGGCAGCGACTGCGATGATAGGCAGCGACTGCAATGATAGGCAACAACTGCAATGAGTTCTGGGTATGAACACGTACAGTACAGTATGGTCTTTCTTCTGTTTCTGGATACGAACACATATAGCATGGTCGTTCTTCTCAGTAGATCATTCATGCCACCTGTACCTTCAGATTAGCATAGACACCATTTTATTTGTTTTCCCCCTTATTGTAAATAGGATGAAGCCTATCACATTAGTGGAAAAGGAGAGTGTGTAACAAGACCGGGACTTTCAAAAGGATTATTTTTTAAAGATTCCAGATGAATACTCCTTAACTTTAAAGAGAAAACTTAAAAGGCAGAGTATGTCACAAATTCCCTGGAGGAATGCTGCCTCTTATCTGGAGGATTCTGCACTTGGGGAATATTTCTTCATCTATCTCTTCAAACGTCGAGGGCCAAAGTCATTTACATGGAGGTGATGAGAGTTAAACATACAGTTAGACACCGTCCAGAGGCTTCTAGTGAAGGAAAAGCAGTAGAGGGAGGGGAGGGCTGAAGGGGAGGAGGGAGGGAGGAGGAGGGCTGGGAGGGACATGAAACAGAGAGAGGAGGAGGAGTTGGGAGGGCCATGAAACAGAGAGGAGGAGAGGAGTTGGGAGGGCCAGAAACAAGAGAGAGGAGGAATTGGGAGGGCCATGAAACAGAGAGGAGGAGGAGGAGTTGCGGGGGCCATGAAACAGAGAGAGGAGGAGGAATTGGGAGGGCCATGAAACAGAGAGGAGGAGGAGGAATTGGGAGGGCCATGAAACAGAGAGGAGGAGGAGGAGGAGTTGGGTGGCCATGAAACAGAGAGAGGAGGAGGGGTTGGGAGGGCCATGAAACAGAGAGAGGAGGGGGGGTTGGGAGGGCCATGAAAAAGACAGGAGAGGAGAGTTGGATGGCCATGAAACAGAGAGAGGAGGGGGGTTGGGAGGGCCATGAAAAGAGGAGGAGGGGGGGTTGGGAGGGCCATGAAACAGAGAGGAGGAGGAGGAGTGAGTTGGGGGGCCATGAACAGAGAGAGGAGGAGGTTGGGAGGGCCATGCAAAAGACAGGAGGAGGAGATGAGTTGGGAGGGCCATGAAACAGAGAGAGGAGGGGTGGGAGGCCATGAACAGAAGAGGAGGAGGTGTTGGGAGGGCCATGAACAGAGAGAGGAGGGGGGGTGTTGGGAGGGCCATGAAAAAGACAGGAGGAGGAGTTGGAGGGCCATGAAACAGAGAGAGGAGGGGGGGTTGGGAGGCCATCAACGAGAGGAGGAGAAGGAGTTGGGGGGCCATGAAACAGAGAGAGGAGGAGGAATTGGGAGGGCCATGAAACAGAGAGAGGAGGGAATTGGGAGGGCCATGAACAGAGAGGAGGGAGGAGGAGGGTTGGGGGGCCATGAAACAGAGAGAGGAGGAGGGGTTGGGAGGGCCATGAAACAGAGAGAGGAGGGGGGGTTGGGAGGGCCATGAAAAAGACAGGAGGAGGAGGAGTTGGGAGGGCCATGAAACAGAGAGAGGAGGGGGGGTTGGGAGGGCCATGAAACAGAGAGAGGAGGGGGGTTGGAGGGCCATGAAACAGAGAGAGGAGGAGGAGGATTTGGGGGGGCCATGAAACAGAGAGAGGAGGAGGGGTTGGGAGGGCCATGAAAAGAGACAGGAGAGGAGGAGTTGGGAGGGTCATGAAACGAGAGAAGAGGGGTTGGGAGGGCCATGAAACAGAGAGAGGAGGAGGGGTTTGGGGGCCATGAAACAGAGAGAGGGGGGGTTGGGAGGCCATGAAAAAAGACAGAGAGGAGGTGGGAGAGGCCATGAAACAGAGAGAGGAGGGGGGGTTGGGAGGGCCATGAAACAGAGAGAGGAGGGGGGGTTGGGAGGGCCATGAAACAGAGAGGAGGAGGAGGAGGAGTAGGTGGGGCCATGAAACAGAGAGAGGAGGAGGGGTTGGGAGGGCCATGAAACAGAGAGAGGAGTTGGGAGGGCCATGAAACAGGAGAGGAGGAGGAGTTGGGAGGGCCATGAAACAGAGAGAGGAGGAGGGTTGGGAGGGCCAGAAACAGAGAGAGGAGTTGGGGAGGCCATGAAACAGGAGAGGAGGAGGAGTTGGAGGGCCATGAAACAGCAAGAGGAGGAGGAGGAGTTGGGAGGGCCATGAAACAAGAGAGGAGGAGGAGATTGGAGGGAATGAAACAGATGAGAGGGAGAGATGGAGGGCCATTAACAGAGTAGAGGAGGAGGAGGTGGAAGGGCCATGAAACAGAGAGGAGGAGGAGGAGTTGGGAGGGCCTGAAACGTGGGAGGGAGGAGGGGTGGAGGCCATGAAACAGAGAGAGGAGGAGGAGTTGGAAGGGCCATGAAACAGACAGGAGGAGGAGGAGTTGGGAGGGCCATGAAACAGAGAGAGGAGGAGGAATTGGGAGGGCCATGAAACAGAGAGGAGGAGGAGGAGTTGCGGGGGCCATGAAACAGAGAGAGTAGGAGGAATTGGATGCCATGAAACAGAGAGAGGAGGAGGAATTGGGAGGGCCATGAAACAGAGAGGAGGAGGAGGAGGAGTTGGGGGGGCCATGAAACAGAGAGAGGAGGAGGGGTTGGGAGGGCCATGAAACAGAGAGAGGAGGGGGGGTTGGGAGGGCCATGAAAAAGACAGGAGGAGGAGGAGTTGGGAGGGCCATGAAAAAGACAGGAGGAGGAGGAGTTGGGAGGGCCATGAAACAGAGAGAGGAGGGGGGATTGGGAGGGCCATGAAACAGAGAGAGGAGGCGGGGTTGTGGAGGGTCATGAAACAGAGAGAGGAGAAGGAGGAGTTGGGGGGTCATGAAACAGAGAGTGGAGGTGGGGTTGGAAGGGCCATGAAAAAGAGAGAGGAGGGGGGTTGGGAGGGCCATGAAAAAGACCAGGAGGAGGAGGAATTGGGAGGGCCATGAAACAGAGAGAGGAGGGGGGGTTGGGAGGGCCATGAAAAAGAGAGGAGGAGGAGGAGGAGTTGGGGGGGCCATGAAACAGAGAGAGGAGGAGGGGTTGGGAGGGCCATGAAACAGAGAGAGGAGTTGGGAGGGCCATGAAACAGGAGAGGAGGAGGAGTGGAGGGCCATGAAACAGAGAGGAGGAGGAGGAAGTTGGGAGGGCCATGAAACAGAGAGAGGGAGGAGGAGTTGGGAGGGACATGAAACAGAAGAGGGGAGGAGATGGGAGGCCATTAAACAGAGAGAGGAGGAGGAGTTGGAAGGGCCATGAAACAGGGAGAGGAGGAGGAGGAGCGGTGGGAGGGCATGAAACAAGGGAGGAGGAGGGGTTGGAGGGCCATGAAAGAGAGAGAGGAGGAGGAGTTGGAAGGGCCATGAAACAGACAGGAGGAGGAGGAGTTGGAAGGGCCATGAAACGAGAGAGGAGAGGAGTGGGAGGGCCATTAAACAGAGAGAGGAGGAGGAGTTGGGATGGCCATGAAACAGAGAGGAGGAGGAGGAGTTGGGAGGGCCATGAAACAGAGAGAGGATGAGTAATTGGGAGGGCCATGAAAGAGAGAGGAGGAGGAGGAGTTGGGGGGGCCATGAAACAGATAGAGGAGGAGGAATTGGGAGGGCCATGAAACAGAGAGAGGAGGGGGGTTGGTGAGGGCATGAAAAAGAGAGGACGAGGAGGAGGAGTTGGGGGGGCCATGAAACAGAGAGAGAGAGGGGTAGGGGTGGGAGGGCCATAAAACAGAGGAGAGGAGTTGGAGAGGCCATGAAACAGGAGAGGAGGAGGAGTTTGGAGGGCCATGAAACAGAGAGGAGGAGGAGGAGTTGGGAGGGCCATGAAAAAAAGAGAGGAGGAGGAGTTGGAAGGGCCATGAAACAGGAGAGGAGGAGTTGGGAGGGCCATGAAACAGAGGGAGGGAGGAGGGGTTGGGAGGGCCATGAAAGAGAGAGAGGAGGAGGAGCTGGAGGCCAATGAAACAGACAGGAGGAGGAGGAGTTGGAAGGGCCATGAAACAGAGAGAGGAGGAGGAGTTGGGAGGGCCATTAAACAGGAGAGAAGGAGGAGGAGTTGGGATGGTCCATGAAACAGAGGAGGAGGAGGAGTTGGAGGGGCATGAAACAGAGAAAGGAGGAGGAATGGAGGGCCAGCATGAAACAAGAGGAGAGGAGGGTTGGGGGGGGCCTAAACAGATAGAGGAGGCAGGAATTGGAGGGCCATGAAACAGAGAGAGGAGGGGGATTGAGGAGTGGCCAATGAAAAAGGAGCCGCGAGTAGGAGTGAGTTGGGAGGGGCCATGAAACAGAGAGAGGGGAAGGGGGTTGGGAGGGCCCTAAAACAGAGAGAGGAGTTGCGAGGGCCATAAAACAGGAGCTAAGGTAGGAGTAGTTTGGGATGGGGATCCATGAACAGAGAGGAGAGAGAGGAGTTGGGAGGGCCCATAAAAAAAGAGAGGCAGGAGGAGTTGGAAAGGCCGATGAAACAGCGAGAGGACGGAGTTTGGAGCGGCATGAAACAGAGGGTAGGGAGGAGGGGTTGGGTGGGCCATGAAGAGAGGAGGGGAGGAGCTGGAAGGGCATGAACAGACAGGAGGGGAGGAGTTGGAAGGGCCATGAAACGAGAGAGGAGGAGGGAGTTGGAGGGCCTTAACAGAGATGAGGAAGGAAGGAGTTGGGATGGCCATGAAACAGAAGGAGGAGGAGAGTTGGGAAGGGCCAATAAACAGAGAAAGGAGGAGGAATGGGAGGGCATGAAACAGAGAGGAGAGTAGGAGTTGGGCGGGGCCATGAAAAGATAGAGAGGAGGAATTGGAGGGCCATGAAACAGAGAGAGGAGGGGGGTGTGGGAGGGCCATGAAAAAGAGAAAGGAAGAGGAGGAGGAGCTGGGGGGCCATGAAACAGAGAGAGGAGGAGGGGTTGGAGGGCCATAAAACAGAGAGGGAGTTGGGAGGGCCATGAAAAGGAGAGGAGGAGATTTGGAGTGGCAGTGAAACAGAGAGGAGGCAGGAGGAGTTGGGAGGGCCATTGAAAAAAAGAGTAGGAGGAGGAGTTGGAAGGGCCATGAAACAGAGAGGAGGAGTTGGGATGGCCATGAAACAGAGGAGGAGAGGTGTTGGAGGGCATGAAAGAGAGTATGAGGGAGGAGAAGCTTGAAGGGCCGATAGAAACAGACAGAGGAGAGGAGTTGGAAGGGCCATGAACCGAGAGAGGAGGAGAGTTGGAGGCCATAACAAGAGAGAGGATGGAGTTGGGTCGGCGCCATGAAACAGAGAGGAGGAGGAGGAGTTGGGAGGGCCATGTAAACAGAGAGGGAGAGGAATTGGGAGGGCCATGAAACAGAGAGGAGAGAAGGAATTGGAGGGCCATGAACAGAAAGAGGAGGAGGAGAGTTGGGGGGCCATGAAAACAGAGAGAGAGGGAGGGGTTGGAGGGCCAGAAACGAGAGAGGAGTTGGAGGCCATGAAACAGGAGAGTAGGAGGAGGTTGGAGGGCATGAACGAGAGTAGAGGATGGCTGAGTGGGAGGGCCATGCAAAAAAGAGAGGAGGAGGAGTGGAAGGGCAGACAAAAGTGAGTTGTTGGATGAGAGGGAAGGGAGGCAGGTTGGCCATCGAACAGGGGAGGAGGACGTTGCATGAAGAGAGAGAGGAGGAGGAGCTGAAGGAGCCATGAAACAGACAGGGAGGGGGAGGAGAGTTGGAAGGGCCATGAAAAGGAGAGGAGGAGGAGTTGGCTGAGGCCATTAAACAGAGAGAGGAGGAATTTGGATGGCATGAACATAGAAGGGGAGGAGGAGTTGGGAGGGCCTGAAACAGAGAGTAGGAGGAGGAATTGGAGAGGCATTGAAACAGAGAGGAGGAGAAGGAATTGGCAGGGCCAATGAAACAGAAGGAGAGGAGGAGGGAGTTGGGGGGCCATGAAACAGAGAGAGGAGGAGGGTTTGGGAGGGGCCATCAACGAGAGAGGAGTTGGAGGGCATGAACGGAGAGGATGGAGAGATTTGGAGGCGCAGAAAACAGAGAGAGCGGAGGGAGTTGGGAGGCCATGAAAAAAGAGCGAGTAGGAGGATAGTTGGAAGGGCCAATGAAACAGGAGAGAGGAGTTGGGGGCCTGAAACAGAGGGAGGAGGAGGGTTGGGAGGCCATGAGAGAGAGAGAGGAGGAAGACTGGAAGGCAGAGAACCAGGACAGGAGGAGAGGAGTTGGAAGGGCACATGAAACAGAGAGAGAGGGAGTTGGAGAGGCACATTAAACAGAGAGAGGAGGAATTGGGATGGCCATGAAACAGAGAGGAGGAGGAGGAGTTGGGAGGGCCACTGAAACAGCGAGAGGAGGAGGAATTGCCGGAGGCCATGAACAGAGAGGAGGGAAGAATTGGGAGTGCCAGAAACGCAAGTAGAGGAGAGAGTTGGGGGGCCATGAAACAGAGAGAGGAGTAGGGTTGGAGGGCCATGAAACAGAGAGAGATTTGGGAGGGCATGAAACAGGAGAGGAGGAGGAGTTTGGAGGGCCTGAAACAGAGGAGAGGAGGAGAGAGTCGGGAGCGAGGCCATGAAAAAAGAAGAGGAGGAGGAGTTGGAAGGGCCTGAACAGGAGGGAGGAGTTGGGAGGGCATGAAACAGAGGGAGGGAAGGATGGGTGGGAGGGCATTAAAGAGAGAGTAGGAAGGAGGAGCTGAAGGGCCATGAAACAGACAGGAGATGGAGGGAGTTTGGAAGGCCATGAAACAGAGAGAGGAGTGAGGAGTTGGAGGGCCATTAACAGAAGAGAGTGAGGAATTGGGATGGCCATGAAACAGAGAGGAGGAGGAGGATTTGGGGGGCCATGAAAAAGAGAGAGGAGGAGAATGGGAGGGCCCTGAAACGAGAGGAGAGGAGGAGAAGAATGGAGGGCCATAACAGAAAGGGAGGATGGGCGGTAGAGGAGAGAGGGTTAGCGCGGGGCCATGAAACAGGATTGGGAGGCATGACAGGAGAGGAGGGAGTTTGAGGCGACAGAGGAGTGAGGATGATTTGGAGGGCTAGAAGAGAAGAGTTGGAAGGGCTTCATGAGAACAGGAAGGAGTTAGGCCATGACGTAGGGGTTTGGGCTGAGGAGGGGAGCTGGAGGCCATGACGATGGAGGAGGAGGAGTTTAGCTGAACGGAGGAGTGGAGGGCATTCGAGGAGGGGGGGGATTGGGATGGGCCAGGTGAAGAGAGGAGTCGGGTTAGTGAGGGGGGGCCATGTGGATAACGGAGAGCGGGGAGTGTGATTGTGAGGTGGCATCGTAAACAGGGGTGGGTAGGGAAGGTTGGGAGGCATGAACGGCCGAAATGCGGGAGTTAGGGGAGGGTGGGGGTGGGGCTGAAACGGGGAGAGTAGAGGAGCGCGGGGGGAGGGCGATGACGAGAGTAGGAGGTTGCTGGCATGGAATAAAGCGGGAGAGGAGGATGCTTTTGGGGGGAGGGCATGTAAACAGAGAGAGGAGGGGAGTTGCGTAGGGCCATGAAACAGGAGAGGAGGAGTGTTTGGAGGGCACATGAAACAGAGAGAGGAGGAGGAGTTGGAGGGAAAAACAAAGAGGAGGAGGAGGGAGCCTTAGGAGGGGGGAAGGGCCATAACAGGAGAGAGCAGGATGTGGGAGGGACATGAAACAGAGGGAGTGGTAGGAGGGGTTGGGAGGGCCATGAAACGAGAGAGAGGAGGAGGGTAGCTTGGAAGGGCCATGAAACAGACAGGAGGAGGAGGAGTTTGGAAGGGCACTGAACAGAGAGAGGAGGAGAGTTGGAGGGCCATTAAACAGAGAGAGGAGGAATTGGGATGGCCCTGAATACACGAAGGAGGAGAGGAGTTGGAGGGCCCTGAAACAGAGAGAGGAGGAGGACATTGGGAGTCCTGAACAGAGAGGAGAGAAGGAAATTGGAGCGGCCATGAAAACAGAAGGAGGTAAGGAGTGAGGAGTTGGTGGGCCATGAAACAGGAGAGGAGGAGGGTGGGTTGAGGGCCATGAAAAGAGAGAGAGGGGGGGTTGGGAGGGGGCCCTGAAAAAGACAGGAGAGGAGGAGTTGGGGCATGGCATGAAACAGAGAGAGGGAGGGGGGGAGTGGAGGGCCAGAAACAGAGAGAGGAGGAGGAGTTGGGAGGGACATTGAAAACAGAGAGAGGAGAGGAGGAGTGGGAGCGGACATGAAACCGAGAAGAGGGGGAGGAGATGGAGAGTGCCATTAAACAACGAGAGAGGAGGAGGGGTTTGGAGGGCCATGAAAACGGAGAGGAGCAGCAGGAGTTGGGAGGGGCATGAAAACAGAGGAGGAGGAGGGTTGGAGGGCCATGAAACAGAGAGAGGAGGAGGAGAGTTGGAAGGGCCATGAAACAGACAGGGAGTAAGGGAAGAAAGGAGAGTGGAGGAGTTGGGAGGGCCATAAACTAGAGAGAGGAGGAATTGGATGGCCATGAAACAGAAGGAGGAGGAGGAGTTTGCGAGGGCCATGAAACAGAGACGAGGAGGAGGAATTGGCTGACGGCCCATGAAACAGAGAGGAGGAGAGAATTGGGAGGGCCATGAAACAGAAAGAGGAGGAAGGATGAGTAGTTGGGGGGGCTAATTAAACAGAGAGAGGGAGGAGGGGTTGGGAGGGCCATGAAACAGAGAGAGGAGGGGGGGTTGGAGGGCCATGAAAAAAGACACGTTGAGGAGGAGGAGTTGGAGGGCCAGAAAACAGACAAGGAAGGAGGAAGGAGTTGGGAGGGCCATGAAACAGAGAGGAGGGCGAGGAGTTGGAGGGCCATGTAAACAGAGGAGAGGAGGAGTGTGAGGACCATGAAACAGAGAGGGGGGAGGAGTGGGAGGGGGCCATAAACAGAGAGAGAGAGGGGATTGTGTAGGGCATGAAACAGGCTAGAGGAGCAGGAGATTGGGGGCATGAAACAGAGGGAGAGGAGGGGTTGGAGGGAATGGCCAAACAGAGAGAGGAGGAGGGGGTGGAGGGGCATGAAACAACAGGAGGAGGGGTGGAGGGCGTTGAAAAGCAGGAGGATTGGGAGGGCCATGAAACAAGATAGGTTGGGAGGGGATGAAGAGAGAGGAAGGTTGGGAGGGCATGAACAGAGAGGAGAGGAGGAGTTTTGCGGGGGGCCATTGCAAACAGAGAGAGGAGGGTGAGGGTTGGAGGGCCATGAAACAGATGAGGAGAGGAGGAGTTGGGAGGGCATGAAACAGAGAGGAGGAGAGGAGGGTTGGGGGGCCATGAAAACAGAGAGAGGAGGAGGGGTGGGAGGGGCCATGGAACAGAGAGAGGAGGGGGGGGGTTGGGAGGGCCATGAAAAAGACAGGAGGAGGAGAGTTGGGGGGCGCATGAAAAAGACAGGAGGAGGGGGTTGGGAGTGGCCATGAAACAGATAGAGGAGGGAGGGTTGGGAGGGCCATAAAAGAATGAAGAGAGGTGGCGATGAGAGGAGGGAGAGGGTTTGGGAGGGCCATGAAACAAGGGGAGGTGGAACGAGACGCGAGGAGTTGGGGAGCGGCCATGAAACAGAGAGAGGAGGAGTGGTTGGGAGGGCATGAAAAACCGGGAGGAGAGGATTGGGAGGGCCATGAAACGAGGAGAGGAGGAGGGGAGTTTGGGGGTGGCAATGAAACGAAGAGGAGGAGGAGGTTTGGGCAGGGCCATGAAACAGAGCAGAGGAGGGGGGGGCGAACGGAGCATGAGAAGGAGCATAGAACAGGAGGAGGAGGAGTGGGAGGGCCAGAAACAGATAGAGAAGAGGGTTGGGGAGGGCCTGAAAACAGAGAGAGGAGGAGGTAGTTGGAGGGCATGAAAAGGAGAGTGAGGAGGAGGAGGATTGGGCGTGGGCCATGAAACAGAGAGAGGACGGGAGGGGTTGGGAGGGCATGAAAAAGACAAAGGAGGAGGAAGGGAGTTGCGGGGGCTGAAACAGAGAGAGGAGGGGTTGGGAGGGCCATGAAACAGAGAGGAGGAGGAGGAGGGGTTGAACGGGAGGGCCGTGATGAAACCGAGAGGAGGAGGAGGGGGTTGGGGAGCGGCCATGAAAAAGACAGAGGAGGAGTTGGGAGGGCATGAAACAGAGAGAGGAGGGGGGAGTTGGCGAGTGGCATGAAACAGAGAGAGGAGGGGGGGTTGGGAGGGCCTATGAAACAGAGAGGAGGAGGAGGAGCGAGTGGAGGTGGGGCCATGAAACAGAGAGAGGAGGAGGGGTTGGGGGCCATGAACAGAGGAGGAGGAGTGGGAAGGGCCATGAAACAGGAGAGGAGGAGGAGTTGGGAGGGCCATGAAAACAGAGAGAGGAGGAGGGTTGGGGGGCCATGAAACAGAGAGAGGAGTTGGGAGGGCCATGAAACAGGAGAGGAGGTAGGAGTTGGAGGGCCATGAAACAGAGAAGGAGGAGGAGAGTTGGAGGGCCATGAAACAGAGAGAGGAGGAGGAGTTGGGAGGGACATGAAACAGAGAGAGGGGGAGGAGATGGGAGGGCCATTAACAGAGAGAGGAGGAGGAGTTGGAGGCCATGAAACAGGAGAGGAGGAGGAGGAGTGGGAGGCCATGAAACAGAGGGAGGGAGGAGGGGTTGGGAGGGCCTATGAAACAGAGGAGGAGGAGGATTAGGAGGCCATGAAACGAAGGAGGAGGAGGAGTTCGTATAGGCATGAAACAGAGAGAGGAGGAGGAATTGGGAGGGCCATGAAACAGAGAGGAGGAGGAGGAGTTGCGGGGGCCATGAAACAGAGAGAGTAGGAGGAATTGGGATGGCCATGAAACAGAGAGGAGGAGGAGATTGGGAGGCATGAAACAGAGAGAGGAGGAGAGGAGTTGGGGGGGCATGAAACAGAGAGAGGAGGAGAGGGTTTGGGAGGCCATGAAACGAGAGAGGAGGGTGAGGCGAAAGACAGGAGGAGGAGGATTGGGAGGGCCATGAAAAAGACAGGAGGAGGAGGAGTTGGGAGGGCCATGAAACAGAGAGAGGAGAGGGGATGGGAGGGCCAGAAACAGAGAGAGAGGGGAGGTGGTGAGGGTCATGAAACAGAGAGGAGGAGAGGAGGAGTTGGGGGTTGAAACAGAGAGTGGAGGAGGAGTTGGGAGGGCCATGAAACAGAGAGAGGAGGGGGGTTGGGAGGGCCATGAAAAAGAGAGGAGGAGGAGTGGGAGGGCCATGAAACAGAGAGAGGAGGGGGGGTTGGGGGCCAGAAAAAGAGAGAGGAGGAGGAGTTGGGGGGCGATGAAAACGAGAGAGGAGAGGGTTGGGAGGCCATGAAACAGAGAGAGAAGAGAGGAGTTGGGAGGGCCATGAAAACAGGAGAGGAGGAGGGAGTTGGGAGGCCATGAAAACAGGAGGAGGAGGAGGAGTTGGGAGGGCCATGAAACAGAGAGAGGAGGAGAGTTGGGAGGGACATGAAGACAGAGAGGGGGAGGAGATGGAGGGCCATTAAACAGAGAGGTGAGGGAGTTGGAAGGGCCAGAAACAGTGAGAGGAGGAGGAGGAGTTGGGAGGGCCATGAAACAGAGGGAGGGAGGAGGGGTTGGGAGGCCATGAAAAAGAGAGAGAGGAGGAGGAGCTGGAAGGGCCATGAAACAGACAGGAGGAGGAGGAGTTGGAAGGGCCATGAAACAGAGAGAGGAGGAGGAGTTGGGAGGGCCATTAAACAGAGAGAGGAGGAGGAGTTGGGATGGCCATGAAACAGAGAGGAGGAGGAGGAGTTGGGAGGGCCATGAAACAGAGAGAGGAGGAGGAATTGGGAGGGCCATGAAACAGAGAGGAGGAGGAGGTGGGGGCCATGAAACAGAGTGAGAGAGGGGATTGGGAGGCCATGAAACAGAGAGAGGAGGAGGATTGGAGGGCACATGAAACAGAGAGGAGGAGGAGGACGAGTTGGGGGGGCCATGAAACAGAGAGAGGAGGAGGGTTGGAGGGCCATGAAACAGAGAGAGGAGGGGGGTTGGGAGGGCCTGAAAAGAAGGAGGAGGAGGAGTTGGAGGGCCATGAAAAGAAGGAGGAGGAGGAGTTGGGAGGGCCATGAAACAGAGAGAGAGGGGGATTGGGAGGGCAGAACCAGAGAGAGGAGGGAGGGTTGGGAGGGCATGAACAGAGAGGAGGAGAGAGAGTTGGGGGGCGCGATGAAACGAGAGGAGGGGGGTTGGAGGCCATGAAAAGAGAGAGGAGGGGGGGTTGGGAGGGCCATGAAAACAGAAAGAGGAGGAGGAGTTGGGAGGGCCATGATTAAACAGAGAGAGGAGGGAGGGAGTTGGGAGAGGCCATGAAAAAAGAGCAGGAGGAGGAGGAGGAGTTGGGAGGGCCATGAAACAGAGAGAGGAGGAGGGGTTGGGAGGCACTGACAACAGAGAGAGGAGTTGGGAGGGCCATGAAACAGGAGAGGAGGAGAGGTTGGAGGGCATGAAACAAGGAGAGAGGAGGAGTTGGAGGGCCATGAAACAGAGAGAGGAGGAGGAGTTGGAGGGACATGAAACAGAGAGAGAGGGAGGAGATGGGAGGGCCATTAAAGAGAGAGGAGGAGGAGTTGGAAGGGCCATGAAACAGAGAGGAGGAGGAGGAGTTGGAGGGCCATGAAACAAGGAGGGGGAGGGTTGGGAGGGCCATGAAAAGAGAGAGGAGGAGGAGTTGGAGGGCCATGAAACAGAGGAGGAGGAGGAGTTGGAGGGCCATGAAAGAGAGGGAGGAGGAGTTGGGAGGGCCATTAAACCGAGAGAGGAGAGGAGTTGGGAGGCCATGAAACAGAGAGGAGGAGGAGGAGTTGGGGGGCCATGAAACAGAGAGAGGAGGAGTTGGGAGGGCCAGAAAGAGAGAAGGAGGAGGAGTTGGGGGGCCATGAAACAGAAGAGGAGGAGGAGTTGGGAGGGCCATGAACGAGAGGGAGGGGGGGTTGGGGGGCCATGAAAAAAGAGAGAGGAGGAGGAGTTGGGGGGGCCATGAACAGAGAGAGGAGGATGGGAGGCCATAAGGAGAGGAGTTGGAGGCCATGAAACAGGAGAGGGGGAGTTGGAGGGCCATGAAACAGAGAGGAGGAGGAGGAGTTGGGGGAGCCATGCAAAAAAAAAAGAGAGGAGGAGGAGTTGGAAGGGCCATGAAACAGGAGAGGAGGAGTTGGGAGGGCCATGAAACAGAGGGAGGGAGGAGGGGTTGGGAGGGCCATGAAAGAGAGAGAGGAGGAGGAGCTGGAAGGGCCATGAAACAGACAGGAGGAGGAGGAGTTGGAAGGGCCATGAAACAGAGAGAGGAGGAGGAGTTGGGAGGGCCATTAAACAGAGAGAGGAGGAGGAGTTGGGATGGCCATGAAACAGAGAGGAGGAGGAGGAGTTTGGGAGGGCCATGAACACAGAGAGGAGAGGATTGGGAGGCATGAAAACAGAGAGGGAGGAGAGTTGGGGGGCGCATGAACAGAAGAGGAGGAGAATGGGAGGGCATGAAACAGAGAGAGGAGGGGGGGTTGGGAGGGCCATGAAAAAGAAAGGACGAGGAGGAGGAGTTGGGGGGGCCATGAAACAGAGAGAGGAGGAGGGGTTGGGAGGGCCATAAAACAGAGAGAGGAGGTGGGAGGGATATGAAACAGGAGGGAGGAGGAGTTGGAGGGCCATGAAACAGAGAGGAGGGGAGGGTTGGGAGGGCCATGAAAAAAAGAGAGGAGGAAGGAGTTGGAGGGCCATGAAAACAGGAGAGGAGGAGTTGGGAGGGCCATGAAACAAGATGAGGAGGAGGTGGAGGGCCATGAAAGAGAGAGAGGAGAGGAGTGGAGGGCATGAAACAGGAAGGAGGAGGAGGAGTTGAGGCCCATGAAACAAGAGAGAGGAGAGAGTTGGGAGGGCCATAAAACAGAGAGAGGAGGAGGAGTTGGGAGGGCCATGAAACAGAGAGGAGAGGAGGAGGTGGGAGGGAAGGGCCATGAAACAGAGAGAGGAGAGGAGGATTGGGAGGGCCATGAAACAGAGAGGAGGAGAGGTTGGGAGGCCATGAAACAGAAGGAGGGAGGAGGAGTTGGGGGGGCCATGAAACAGAGAGAGGAGGAGGGGTTGGGAGGGCCATAAAACAGAGAGAGGAGTTGGGAGGGCCATGAAACAGGAGAGGAGGAGGAGTTTGGAGGGCCATGAAACAGAGAGGAGGAGGAGGAGTTGGGAGGGCCATGAAAAAAAGAGAGGAGGAGGAGTTGGAAGGGCCATGAAACAGGAGAGGAGGAGTTGGGAGGGCCATGAAACAGGAGGAGGGAGGAGGGGTTGGAGGGCCATGAAAGAGAGAGGAGGAGGAGATGGAAGGGACATAAAACAGACAGGAGGAGGAGGAGTTGGAGAGGGCCATGAAACAGAGAGAGGAGGAGGAGTTGGGAGGGCCATAAACAGAGAGAGATGGGATGATGAACAGGAGAGGAGAGGATTGGGAGGCCATGAAACAGAGGAGGAGGAGGGTTGGGAGGGCATGAAAGGAGAGAGGAGGAGGAGTGGAGGGCCATGAAACAGAAGAGGAGGAGGAGTTGGGAGGGCCATGAAACAGAGAGAGGAGAGGAATTGGGAGGCCATGAAAACAGAGAGAGGAGGAGAGGATTGAGGGGCATGAAACAGAAGAGGAGGAGGAGGAGTTGGGGGGCCATGAACAGAGAGAGGAGGAGGAGTTGGGAGGGCATGAAACAGAGAGAGAGGAGTTGGGGAGGGATGAAACAGGAGAGGAGGAGGAGTTTGGAGGGCCATGAAACAGAGAGGAGGAGGAGGAGTTGGGAGGGCCATGAAAAAAAGGGAGGAGGAGTTGGAGGGCCATGAAAGACAGGAGGAGGAGGAGTTGGAGGGCATGAAACAGAGGGAGGGAGGAGGGGTGGGAGGGCCATGAAAGAGAGAGAGGAGGAGGAGCGGGGGCCATGAAAACAGAGAGAGAGGAGGAGTTGGAGGGCCATGGAAACAGAGAGAGGAGGAGGAGTTGGGAGGGCCATTAAACAGAGAGAGGAGGAATTGGGATGGCCATGAAACAGAGAGGAGGAGGAGGAGTTGGGAGGGCCATGAAACAGAGAGAGGAGGAGGAATTGGGAGGGCCATGAAACAGAGAGGAGGAGAAGGAATTGGGAGGGCCATGAAACAGAAAGGAGGAGGAGGAGGAGTTGGGGGGGCCATGAAACAGAGAGAGGAGGAGGGGTTGGGAGGGCCATGAAACAGAGAGAGGAGGGGGGGGTTGGGAGGGCCATGAAAAAGAAGGAGGAGGAGAGTTGGGAGGGCCATGAAACAGAGAGAGGAGGGGGTTGGGAGGGCCATGAAACAGAGAGAGGAGGGGGTTGGGAGGGCATGAAACAGAGGAGGGGAGGAGATGGGAGGGCCAAAACAGAGAGAGGAGGAGGGGTTGGGGGCCATGAAACAGGAGAGGAGGAGGAGTTGGAGGGCCTGAAACAGAGGGAGGGAGGAGGGGTTGGAGGGCCATGAAACAGAGAGAGGGAGAGGAGTTGGAAGGGCCATGAAACAGACAGGAGGAGGAGGAGTTGGAGGGCCATGAAACAGGAGAGGAGGAGGGAATTGGGAGGGCATGAAACAGAGAGGAGGAGGAGGAGTTGGGGGCCATGAAACAGAGAGGAGGAGGATTGGGAGGGCCATGAAACAGAGAGGAGGGTGGGATGGGGTGGGAGGGCCATGAAACAGAGAGAGGAGGAGGAGGAGTTGGGGGGCATGAAAACAGAGAGAGGAGAGGGGTTGGGAGGGCCATGAAACAGAGAGAGAGGGAGGTTGGGAGGGCATGGAAAAGAAGGAGGAGGAGAGTTGGGAGGGCCATGAAAACAGAAGGAGGGGAGGAGTTGGGAGGCATGAAACAGAGAGAGGAGGAGGATTGGAGGGGCCATTAAACAGAGAGAGGAGGAGGAGTTGGGAGGCCATGAAACAGAGAGGAGAGGAGGAGTTGGGAGGGCCATGAAACAGAGAGAGGTGAGGAATTGGGAGGGCATGAAAGAGAGAGGGAGAGAGGAGTTGGTGGGCCATGAAACAGATAGAGGAGGAGGAGTGGGAGGGCCATGAAACAGAGAGAGGAGGGGGGGTGGGAGGGCATGAAAAGAGAGGAGAGGAGGAGGAGTTGGGGGGCCATGAAACAGAGAGAGGAGGAGGGGTTGGGAGGGCCATAAAACAGAGAGAGGAGTTGGGAGGGCCATGAAACAGGAGAGGAGGAGGAGTTTGGAGGCCATGAAACAGAGGGAGGAGGGAGTTGGGAGGGCCATGAAAAAAAGAGAGGAGGAGGAGTTGGAAGGGCCATGAAACAGGAGAGGAGGAGTTGGGAGGGCCATGAAACAGAGGAGGAGGAGGTGGTTGGAGGGCATGAAAGAGAGAGAGGAGGAGAGTGGAAGGGCCATGAAACAGGAGAGGAGAGGAGGAGTTGGAAGGGCCATGAAACAGAGAGAGGAGGAGGAGTGGGAGGGCCATGTAACAGAGAGAGGAGGAGGAGTTGGAGTGCCATTGAAACAGAGAGGAGGAGGAGGAGTGGGAGGGCTGAAACAGAGAGAGGAGGAGGAATTGGGAGGCCATGAAAAACAGAGAGGAGGAGGAGGTTGGAGGGCAATGAAACAAAGGAGGGAGGAGGAGGAGTTAGGGGGGCCATGAAACAGAAAGAGAGGAGGAGGAGGTTGGGAGGCCATGAAACAGAGGAGGAGGGGAGGGTTGGGAGGCCATGAGAAGACAGGGAGAGGAGGAGTTGGGAGGGCCATGAAACAGAGAGAGGAGGAGGGAGGGGAGGGCCATGAAACAGAGAGAGGAGGAGGAGTTGGAGAGGGGGGACAGAAAAGAGCAGAGAGGAGGAGGAGAGTTGGGAGGGCATGAAACAGAGAGAGAGGGGAGGAGAGGGAGGGCCATTAAACAGAGAGAGGAGGAGGGGTTGGAGGGCCATGAAACAGGAGAGGAGGAGGAGTTGGAGGGCAGAAACAGAGAGGGATGGGAGGAGATGGAGTGTGAGGGCCATGAACAGAGAGGGAGGAGGAGTTGGAAGGGCCATGAAACAGAGAGGAGGAAGGAGGAAGTGGAGGCCATGAAACAGAGAGAGGAGGAGGATTGGCGAGGGCCATGAAACAGAGGAGAGGAGGAGTTGGAAGGCATGAAACAGAGAGAGGAGAGGGAGTTGGGAGGGCCATTAAACAGAGAAGAGGAGGAGGAAGTTGGGAGGCCATGAAACAGAGAGGAGGAGGAGGAGTTGGAGGACCATGAAACAGAGAGAGGAGGAGTGAATTGGGAGGGCATGAAACAGAGAGGAGGAGGAGGAGTGGTGGGGCATGAAACAGAGAGAGGGGAGGAGTTGGGAGGGCCATGAAACAGAGGGAGGATGAGGATTGGAGGTGCATGAAACAGAGAGGAGGAGGAGGAGGAGAGGGGGCCATGAAACAGAGAGAGGAGGAGGAGGTTGGGAGGCGAATGAAACAGAGAGAGGAGGTGGGGGGAGGGGTGGAGGGCCATGAAACAGAGAAGGAGGAGGAGGAGTTGGTGAGGGCCATGAAAAAGAAGGAGGAGGAGGAGTTGGGGAGGGCCATGAAACAGAGAGAGGAGGAGGGTTGGGAGGGACATTAAACAGAGAGGAGGAGGAGTTGGGAGGCCATGAAACAGAGAGGAGGAGGAGGAGTTGGGAGGGCCATGAAACAGAGAGGAGGAGAGGATTGGGAGGGCATGAAAAGAGAGAGGAGGAGGAGTGGGGCATGAACGAGAGGAGGAGGGAATGGAGGGCATGAAAGAGAGAGGAGGGGGGAGGGGGCCATGAAAAAGAGAGGAGAGGAGGAGGAGTTGGGGGCCATGAAACAGAGAGAGGAGGAGGGTTGGGAGGGCCAAAAAAGACAGAGAGAGGAGCGTTGGAGGGCATGAAACAGGAGAGGAGGAGGTTGGGAGGGCCATGAAACAGAGAGGAGGAGGGGAGTTGGGAGGGCATGAAAAGAGAGAGGAGGAGGAGGAGTTGGAGGGCCATGAAAAGAGAGAGGAGGAGGAGTTGGAGGGCATGAAACAGAGGGAGGAGGAGGGAGTTGGGAGGGGCCATGAAAGAGAGAGAGGAGGAGGAGCTGGAAGAGGCCATGAAACAGACAGGAGGAGGAGGAGTTGGGAGGGCCATGAAACAGAGAGAGGAGGAGGAGTTGGGAGGGCCATGAAACAGAGAGAGGAGGAGGAGTTGGGAGTGGCCTATGAAACAGAGAGGAAGGGAGGATGTTGGAGGGCATGAAACAGAGAGAGGGAGGAGGATGGAGGCCATGAAAACAGAGAGGAGGAGAAGGAATGGGAGGGCAATTGACAGAGAAGGAGGAGGAGGAAGGAGTGGGGGGGCATGAAACAGAGAGAGGAGGAGGAGGCGTTGGGAGGGCCATGAACAGAGAGAGGAGGAGGGGTTGGGAGGGCCATGAAAAGAGCGAGGAGGAGGAGGAGTTGGGAGGGCCATGAAACAGAGAGAGGAGGAGGGAGTTGGGAGGGCCATGAAACGAGGGAGGAGAGGAGTGGGAAGGAATGAAAAGAGGAGAGGAGGAGGAGTTGGGAGGGACATGAAACAGAGAGAGGGGAGGAGATGGAGGCATTAAACAGAGAGAGGAGGGAGGGGTGAGGGCCATGAAACAGAGAGAGGAGGAGGAGAGTTGGGAGGCCATGAAACAGAGGAGGGAGGAGGGTTGGGAGGCCATGAAACAGAGAGAGGAGAGGAGTTGGAAGGGCCATGAAACAGACAGGAGGAGGAGGAGTTGGGGGGCCATAACAGAGAGAGGGGAGGAATGGGAGGGCCATGAAACAGAGAGGAGAGGAGGAGTGGGGGGCCATGAAACAGATGAGTAGGAGGAGGAGATTGGGAGGCCATGAAACAGAGAGGAGGAGAGGAGTTTGGAGGGCCATGAAACAGAGAGGAGGAGGAGAGAGGAGTTGGGAGGGCATGAAACAGAGGAGAGGAGGAGGGTTGGGGAGGGCATGAAACAGGGAGGAGGAGGAGTTGGAGGGCCATGAAAAAGAGGAGGAGGGAGTTGGGGGGCCATGAAACAGAGGAGAGGAGGGGAGTTGGAGGGGCCCATGAAACAGAGAGAGGAGGGGGGGGGGGGGGTTGGAGGGGCCATGAAACAGAGAGAGAGGGTGGGTTGGAGGGCCATGAAACAGAGGGAGGGAGGAGGAGTGGGAGGGCCATGAAACAGAGAGGGAGGGAGGGTTGGAGGGCCAGAAACAGAGAGAGGAGGGGGGGTTGGAGGGCCATGAACAGAGAAGGAGGAGGAGGAGTGGGAGGGCCATTGAAACAGAGGAGAGGAGGAGGTGTTGGGAGGGCCATGAAAAAAGAGAGGAGGAGGAGGAGGAGTTGGAGGGCCATGAAACAGAGAGAGGAGAGGGTTGGGAGGGCCATGAAACAGAGAGGAGGAGGTTGGGAGGGCCCATGAAACAGGAGAGGAGGAGGAGTTGGGAGGGCCTTGAAACAGAGAGAGGAGGGGGAGTTGGGAGGGGCATGAAACAGAGAGAGGTGGAGGAGATGGGAGGGCCATTAAAACAGAGAGAGGAGGAGGAGTTGGAGGGCCATGAAACAGAGAGGAGGAGGAGGAGTTGGGAGGGCCATGAAACAGAGGGAGGGAGGAGGGGTTGGGAGGGCCATGAAAGAGAGAGAGGAGGAGGAGTTGGAGGGCCAATGAAACAGACAGGAGGAGGAGGAGTTGAAGGGCCATGAAACAGAGAGAGGAGAGGAGTTGGGAGGGCCATGAAACAGAGAGAGGAGGAGGAGTTGGAGAGGCCATGAAACAGAGAGGAGGAGGAGGAGTTGGGAGGGCCATGAAAACAGAGAGGAGGAGGGAGGATTGGAGGGCCATGAAAAGAAGAGGAGGGGGGGGGGAGGGCCATGAAACAGAGAGGAGGAGAGGAGGAGTTGGGGGGCCATGAAACAGAGAGAGGAGGAGGGGTTGGGAGGGCCATTAAAAAGAGAGAGGAGGGGGGGGTTGGGAGGGCATGAAAAAGAAGGAGGAGGAGGAGTTGAGAGGGCATGAAACAGAGAGAGGGAGGAGGGTGGGAGGGCCATGAAAGGAGAGGAGGAGGAGGGTTGGAGGGCCTGAAACAGAGAGAGGAGGAGGGGTTGGGAGGGCCATGAAACAGAGAGGAGGAGTTTGGGAGGCCATGAAACAGGAGAGGAGAGGAGTTGGGAGGGCATGAACAGGAGAGGAGGAGGAGTTGGAGGGCCATGAAACAGAGAGAGAGGGGAGAGTGGGAGGGCCATGAAACAGAGAAGAGGAGGAGGAGTTGGAGGGCCATGAAACAGAGAGAGGAGGCGAGTTGGGAGGGCCATGAAACAGAGGGAGGGAGGAAGGGGTTAGGGCAGGAATGAAACAGAGAGAGAGGAGGAGGAGTTGGGAGGGCCATGAAAAAGACAGGAGGAGGAGGAGTTGGGAGGGCCATGAAACAGAGAGAGGAGGAGGAGTTGGGAGGGCCATTAAACAGAGAGAGGAGGAGGAGTTGGGATGGCCATGAAACAGAGAGGAGGAGGAGGAGTTGGGAGGGCCAGAACAGAGATGAGGGGAGGAATTGGGGAGGGCCATGAAACAGCAGAGAGAGGAGGAGTTGGGGGGGCCATGAAACAGAGAGAGGAGGAGGAATTGGGAGGGCCATGAAACAGAGAGAGGAGGGGGGTTGGGAGGGCCATGAAACAAGAGAGGAGGAGGGGAGGAGTTGGGAGCGGCAGTGAAACAGAGAGAGGGGAGGGGTTGGGAGGGCCATTGAAACAGAAGAGAGAGGAGTTGGAGGGCCATGAAAGGAGAGGAGGAGGAGTGGGAGGGCCATGCAAACAGAGGGAGGAGGAGGAGTTGGGAGGGCCATGAAAAGACAGGAGGAGGGAGGAGTTGGGGGCACATGAAAACAGAGAGAGAGGGGGAGTGGAGGGCACATGAAACAGAGAGAGGAGGAGAGTTGGCCAAGGGCATGAAACAAGAGAGGAGGAGAGAGTTGGAGGGCCATGAAACAGATGAGAGGAGATGGGAGGCATAATAGAAGAGAGGAGAGTGGAGGGCAGAAACCAGAGGAGGGGAGGAGTTGGAGGGCCATGAAACAGACGAGGAGGAGGAGGAGTGGGGAGGGCCATTAAACAGAGAGAGGAGGAGGAGTTGGAGATGGCCATGAACAGAGCGGAGGAGGAGGAGTTGGGTGGGGCCATGAACAGAGAGAGGAGGAGGGGGGTGGGAGGGACATTGAAACAGAGAGAGGAGAGGACGGGGTGGGAGGGCCTGAAAAAACAGTAGGAAGGAGCGAGTTGGGAGGAATGAAACAGAGAGAGGAGCGGGGGGTTGGAGGGCATGAAACAGAGAGAGGAGGAGGATGGGCATGGGGGAGGTGAACAGGAGGGCTGAAAAGAGGAGGAGGAGGGTTGGGAGGGCCATGAAACAGAGAGAGGAGGGGAGTTGGGGGGGCCATTCGAAACAGAGAGAGGAGGAGGATTGTGAGGCGCATGAAACAGAGAGGAGGAGGAGGAGTTGGGAGGGCCATGAAACAGAGGAGGAGGAGAGGATTGGGAGTGGCCATGAAACAGAGAGGAGGAGGAGGAATTGGGAGGGCCATGAAACAGAGAGGAGGAGGAGGAGTTGGGGGGGCCATGAAACAGAGAGAGGAGGAGGGGTTGGGAGGGCCATGAAACAGAGAGGGGGGGGGGTTGGGAGGGCCATGAACAAGACAGGAGGAGGAGGAGATGGGCAGAGGGCCATGAAAACAGAGAGAGGAGGAGCGAGGGTGGGTAGGGCCATGAAACAGAGGAGGAGGGGGGTTGGGAGGAGCATGAAACAGAGAGGAGGAGAGGAGTTGGGGGGGCCATGAAAAAGCCGAGAGAGGAGGAGGGGTTGGGAGGGCCATGAAACAGAGAGAGGAGGTGGGAGGGCCATGAAACAGGAGAGGAGGAGGAGTTGGGAGGGCACGAAGAAACAGACAGGAGGAGGGGAGTATGGGAGGGCCATGAAACAGAGGAGGGAGGATGAGGAGTTGGGAGGGAGCAGTGCGGAAACAGAGGGGGGGAGGAGTGGGAGGGCCGAATACACAGAGAGAGGAGGAGAGTTGGAGGCATGAAACAGGAGAGAGGAGGAGGAGTCTGGGAGGGGCCATGAACAGAGAGGAGGGAGGAGTGGGGAGGCATTTGAAAGAAGAGAGGAGGAGGAGTTGGAAGGGCCATGAAACAGAGAGGAGGAGGAGGAGTTGGGAGGGCAGAAACAGAGAGAGGAGGAGGAGTGGGAGGAGCATGAACAGAGAGAGAGAGGAGGTGGGATGGCATGAAACAGAGAGGAGGAGAGGAGTTGGGGAGGGCCATGAAACAGAGAGAGGAGGAGGAGTTGGGAGGGCCATGAAACAGAGAGGAGGAGGAGGAGTTGGGGGGGCCTAAAACAGAGAGAGGAGGGGGGTTGGGAGGGCATGAAACGACAGGAGAGGAGGAGAGTGGGAGGCGCCATGAAAGAGAGGAGGAGAGGAGGAGTTGGGGGGGCATGAATGCAAACAGGAGAGAGGAGGGGGTTGGGAGGCATGAAAAGAGGGAGGAGGAGGAGTGGGCGGCATGAAACAGAGAGAGGAGGAGGGAGTTGGGAAGGGCCATGAAACAGAGAGAAGGAGGAGGGAGTGTGGGACGTGCCATGAAACACAGAGGGAGGACGAGGGAGCATAGGGAGGCCATGAAACAGAAGAGAGGAGGAGGAGGTTGGGAGGGCATGAAACAGAGAGAGGTAGGAGGGAGTGGGAGGCGCCATGAAACAGAGAGAGGAGGAGCCGAGATTGAGGTAGGGACCATGAAACAGAGGGAGGAGGAGGAGTTGGGTTGGGGCCATAAACAGAGAGAGCTAGAGGCCGATTGGGAGGGCCAATGAAAACAGAGGAGGAGGAGGAGGAATGGGAGGGCCATGAAACAGAGGGAGGAGGAGGAGTTGGGGGGGCCATGAAACAGAGAGAGGAGGAGGGGTTGGGAGGGCCATGAAACAGAGAGAGGAAGGAGGGCGGGAGTGGAGGGCCATGAAAAGAAGGAGGAGGAGGAGTTGGGACGGCCATGAAACAGAGAGAGGAGGAGGGTTGGGAGGGCCATGAAACAGAGAGAGGAGGAGGAGGGATGGGGGGCCATGAAACAGAGGTGAGGAGGAGGAGGGTGGGGGGGGCATAAACAGAGAGGAGGAGGAGGTGGGAGGCGACATGAAACAGAGAGAGGAGTGGGGAGGGCCATGAAACAGAAGAGAGGGAGGAGGAGTTGGAGGGACATGAAAAGCGAGGATGAGGAGGGAGGAGATGGGAGGGCCATTAACAGAGAGAGGAGGGGATTGGAAGGCACAGGAAACAGGAGAGAGGAGGAGGAGTTGGGAGGGCCATGAAACAGAGGGAGGGAGGATGGGGTTGGGAAGGGCCATGAAAGAGAGAGAGGAGGAGGAGTTGGAGGGCCATGAAACAGGACAGGGAGGAGAGGAGTTGGGAAGGGCCATGAAACAGAGAGAGGGGGAGGAGTTGTGAGGATACAAAGAGAGGAGGAGGAGTTGGGGGCCATGAACAGAGAGGAGGAGGAGGAGTTGGGGGGGCCATGAAACAGAGGAGGAGGAGGAATTGGGAGGGCCTGAAACAGAGAGGAGGAGGAGGAGTTGGGAGGGCCATGAAACAGGACAGGGAGGAGGAGGAGTTGGAGGGCATGAAACAGCAGAGAGAGGAGGCGGTTGGAGGGCATGAAACAGAGAGAGGAGGAGGAGGAGTTGGGAGGGCCATGAAACAGAGAGAGAGGTAGGAGGGTGTGGGAGGCATGAAAACAGAGAGAGGAGGCGGGGTTGGAGGCATGAAAAAGACAGGAGGAGGAGGAGTTGGGCGGGGCAATGAAACAGAGAGGGAGGGGGGTGAGGAGGCAGATGAAACCAGACGAGAGGAGGGGAGAGTTGGGAGGTCGCATGAAACAGAGAGAGGATGATGGGAGCCATGAAACAGAGAGAGGGGAGGGGTTGGGAGGGCCAGAACAGAGAAAGAGGAGGGGGAGTTGGGGGGGGCCATGAAACAGAGGGAAGGAGGAGGAGTTGGGAGGCCATTGAAACAGAGAGGAGGAGGAGGAGTGGGGATGGGCATGAAACAGAGAGAGGAGGAGGATTGGGAAGGGCCATGAAACAGAGAGGAGGAGGAGGACATTGGGAGGGCATGAAACAGAGAGGAGGAGGAGGAGAGTTGGGGGGGCCATGAAACAGAGAGAAGGAGAGGAGGTTGGGAGGGGCCATGAAACAGAGAGAGGAGGGGGGGGAGGAGTTGGGAGGGCCATGAAAGAAGACAGGAGAGGAGGAGAGGGGGAGGGGAAGATGGGAGGGCATGAAAAGAGAGGGAGGGGGGGTGCGGAGGGCATGAAACAGAGAAGAGGAGAGGGGGAGGGATGGGCAGCATGAAACAGAGAGAGGAGGAAGGATTGTGGCTTAGGGGGGGCCATGAAACAGAGAGAGGAGGAGGGGATATGGAGGAGCCAGAAAAAGAGGAAGGAGGAGGGACGGTGGGAGGGATTTGGGAGGGCCATGAAGGAGGGACCAGCACGAGAGAAGGAGGAGTTGGAGAGCGGCCATAAACAGAGAGAGGAAGGGGAAGGATGGGATTCCATGAAACAGAGAGGAGGAGGAGGAGGCAGTTGGGGGGGCCATGAAACAGAGAGAGGAGGAGCGGATGGGGAGGCCGAAACAGAGAGAGTAGGGGGGGTGCGAGGGCCAGGAATAAAGACAGGAAGGAGGAGGAGTTGAGGGCCATGAAAGAGAGAGGGAGGGGGGAGTTGGGAGGGCCATGAAACAGGAGAGAGGAGCGAGGACGACTGGGAGGCCATGAAACAGAGGGAGGGAGGAGAGTTGGAAGGGCCATTAACAGAGAGAGGGGAGTTGGGAGGGCCATGAAACAGAGGGAGAGTAGGAAAGAGTGGAAGGGCATGAACAGAGAGAGGAGGAGGAGTTGGAGGGCATGAAACAGAGAGAGAGGAGGAGTTGGAGGGACATGAAACAGAGAGAGGAGGAGGAGTTGGGATGCCATGAAACAGAGGGAGGAGGAGGAGTTGGGAGGGCCATGAAACAGAGAGAGGAGGAGGGAGTTGCGGGGGCCATGAAACAGAGAGAGGAGGAGGAGTTGGGAGTTTGCCATGAAACAGACAAGGAGGAGGAGGGTTGAGGGAAATGAAACAGAGAGAGGGAGGAGGAGTTGGGAGCGGCCATGAAACAGAGAGAGGAGGAGGAGTGGGAGGTGTATGAAACAGAGGGAGGAAGGAGGAGTGGGAGGGGGGGGGGAATATGAAAACAAGAGAGAGGAGGAGAGTTGGGAGGGCCATGAAACAGAGAGGACCGGGAGGAGGAGTTGGGAGGGCATGAAAAGAGAGGGAGAGAGGAGTGGGGGGGATGAAACAGAGAGAGGAGGAGGTTGGGAGAGCGCCATGAAACAGAGAGAGGAGAGGAGTTGGTAGGGAATGAACAACAAAACAAAAAACAAAGAGGGAGAGAGAGAGGTAGTTGGAATGGCCATGAAACAGACAGGAGGAGGAGGAGTCGGGAGGGCAATGAAACAGAGGAGGAGACGATTGGAGGTACATGAAAACAGAGAGAGGGGGAGGAGATGGGAGGGCCATTAAACAGAGAGAGGAGGAGGAGTTGGAAGGGCCATGAAACAGGAGAGGAGGAGGAGGAGTTGGGAGGGCCATGAAACAGAGAGAGGAGGAGGAGTTGGGAGGGCCATGAAACAGACAGGAGGAGGAGGAGTTGGGAGGCCCATGAAACAGAGGGAGGGAGGAGGAGTTGGAAGGGCCATGAAACAGAGAGAGGGGGAGGAGTTGGGAGGGCCATGAAACAGAGAGGAGGATGAGGAGTTGGGAGGACCATGAAACAGAGAGAGGAGGAGGACTTGGGAGGGCCATGAAACAGAGAGAGGAGGAGGAGTTGGGAGGGCCATGAAACAGAGTGAGGAGGAGGAGTTGGGAGGGCCATGAAACAGAGGGAGGGGGAGGAGTTGGGAGGGCCATGAAACAGACAGGAGGAGGAGGAGTTGGGAGGGCCATGAAACAGAGAGGAGGAGGAGTTGGGAGGGCCATGAAACAGAGAGAGGAGGAGGGGTTGGGAGGGCCATGAAACAGAGAGAGGAGTTGGGAGGGCCATGAAACAGGAGAGGAGGAGGAGTTGGGAGGGCCATGAAACAGAGAGGAGGAGGAGGAGTTGGGAGGGCCATGAAACAGAGGGAGGAGGAGGAGTTGGGAGGGCCATGAAAGAGAGAGAGGAGGAGGAGTTGGGAGGGCCATGAAACAGAGAGGAGGAGGAGGAGTTGGGAGGGCCATGAAACAGAGAGAGGAGGAGGAGTTGGGAGGGCCATGAAACAGAAGGAGAGAGGAGGAGTTGGAAGGGCCATGAAACAGAGGGAGGGAGGAGGAGTTGGGAGGGCCATGAAACAGAGAGAGGATGAGGAGTTGGGAGGGCCATGAAACAGAGGGAGGAGGAGGAGTTGGTAGGGCAATGAAACAGACAGGAGGAGGAGGAGTTGGGAGGCCCATGAAACAGAGAGAGGAGGAGAGTTGGGAGGGACATGAAACAGAGAGAGGGGGAGGAGATGGGAGGGCCATTAAACAGAGAGAGGGGGAGGAGTTGGAAGGGCCAGGAAACAGAGAGAGGAGGAGGAGTTGGGAGGGCCATGAAACAGACAGGAGGAGGAGGAGTTGGGAGGCCCATGAAACAGAGGGAGGGAGGAGGAGTTGGAAGTACCATGAAACAGAGAGAGGATGAGGAGTTGGGAGGGCCATTAAACAGAGGGAGGAGGAGGAGTTGGGAGGGCCATGAAACAGACAGGAGGAGGAGGAGTTGGGAGGGCCATGAAACAGAGAGAGGAGGAGGAGTTGGGAGGGACATGAAACAGAGAGAGGGGGAGGAGATGGGAGGGCCATTAAACAGAGAGAGGAGGAGGAGTTGGAAGGGCCATGAAACAGGAGAGGAGGAGGAGGAGTTGGGAGGGCCATGAAACAGAGGGAGGGAGGAGGGGTTGGGAGGGCCATGAAACAGAGAGAGGAGGAGGAGTTGGAAGGGCCATGAAACAGAGAGAGGAGGAGGAGTTGGGAGGGCCATGAAACAGAGAGAGGAGGAGGAGTTGGGAGGGCCATGAAACAGAGAGGAGGAGGAGGAGTTGGGAGGGCCATGAAACAGAGAGAGGAGGAGGAGTTGGGAGGGCCATGAAACAGAGAGAGGAGGAGGAGGAGTTGGGGGGCCATGAAACAGAGGGAGGAGGAGGAGTTGGGAGGGCCATGAAACAGAGGGAGGAGGAGGAGTTGGGAGGGCCATGAAACAGACAGGAGGAGGAGGAGTTGGGAGGGCCATGAAACAGAAAGGAGGAGGAGTTGGGAGGGCCATGAAACAGAGTGATGAGGAGGAGGAGTTGGGAGGGCCATGAAACAGAGAGTGGAGGAGGAGTTGGGAGGGCCATGAAACAGGAGAGGAGGAGGAGGAGTTGGGAGGGCCATTAAACAGAGGGAGGAGGAGGAGTTGGGAGGGCCATGAAACAGAGAGAGGAGGAGGGGTTGGGAGGGCCATGAAACAGAGAGAGGAGGAGGAGTTGGGAGGGCCATGAAACAGAGAGAGGGGGAAGAGTTGGGATTGCCATGAAACAGAGAGAGGGGGAGGAGTTGGGAGGGCCATGAAACAGAGAGAGGCGGAGGAGGAGTTGGGAGGGCCATGAAACAGAGAGAGGGGGAGGAGTTGGGATGGATATGAAACAGGGGAAGGAGGAGGAGTTGGGAGGGCCATGAAACAGAGGGAGGAGGAGGAGTTGGGAAGGATATGAAACAGGGGAAGGAGGAGGAGTTGGGAGGGCCATGAAACAGACAGGAGGAGGAGGAGTTTGGAGGGCCATGAAACAGAAAGGAGGAGGAGTTGGGAGGGCCATGAAACAGAGAGATGAGGAGGAGTAGTTGGGAGGGCCATGAAACAGAGAGTGGAGGAGGAGTTGGGAGGGCCATGAAACAGGAGAGGAGGAGTTGGGAGGGCCATTAAACAGAGGGAGGAGGAGGAGTTGGGAGGGCCATAAAACAGAGAGAGGAGGAGGGGTTGGGAGGGCCATGAAACAGAGAGAGGAGGAGGAGTTGGGAGGGCCATGAAACAGAGAGAGGGGGAAGAGTTGGGATTGCCATGAAACAGAGAGAGGGGGAGGAGTTGGGAGGGCCATGAAACAGAGAGAGGCGGAGGAGGAGTTGGGAGGGCCATGAAACAGAGAGAGGGGGAGGAGTTGGGATGGATATGAAACAGGGGAAGGAGGAGGAGTTGGGAGGGCCATGAAACAGAGGGAGGAGGAGGAGTTGGGAAGGATATGAAACAGGGGAAGGAGGAGGAGTTGGGAGGGCCATGAAACAGAGAGAGGAGGAGAGGTTGGGAGGGCCATGAAACAGAGAGAGGGGGAGGAGTTGGGAGGGCCATGAAACAGAGAGGAGGAGGAGTTGGGAGGGCCATGAAACAGAGAGAGGAGGAGGAGTTGGGAGGGCCATGAAACAGAGAGAGGAGGAGGAGTTGGGAGGGCCATGAAACAGAGGGAGGAGGAGGAGTTGGGAAGGATATGAAACAGAGAGAGGAGGAGGAGTTGGGAGGGCCATGAAACAGAGAGAGGAGGAGGAGTTGGGAGGGCCATGAAACAGGGGAAGGAGGAGGGGTTGGGAGGTTTATGAAACAGGGGAAGGAGGAGGGGTTGGGAGGGAAATGAAACAGAGAGAGGAGGAGGAGTTGGGAGGGCCATGAAACAGAGAGAGGAGGAGGAGTTGGGAGGTTTATGAAACAGGGGAAGGAGGAGGGGTTGGGAGGGAAATGAAACAGAGAGAGGAGGAGGAGTTGGGAGGGCCATGAAACAGAGAGAGGAGGAGGAGTTGGGAGGGCCATGAAACAGAGAGAGGGGGAAGAGTTGGGATTGCCATGAAACAGAGAGAGGGGGAGGAGTTGGGAGGGCCATGAAACAGAGAGAGGCGGAGGAGGAGTTGGGAGGGCCATGAAACAGAGAGAGGGGGAGGAGTTGGGATGGATATGAAACAGGGGAAGGAGGAGGAGTTGGGAGGGCCATGAAACAGAGGGAGGAGGAGGAGTTGGGAAGGATATGAAACAGGGGAAGGAGGAGGAGTTGGGAGGGCCATGAAACAGAGAGAGGAGGAGAGGTTGGGAGGGCCATGAAACAGAGAGAGGGGGAGGAGTTGGGAGGGCCATGAAACAGAGAGGAGGAGGAGTTGGGAGGGCCATGAAACAGAGAGAGGAGGAGGAGTTGGGAGGGCCATGAAACAGAGAGAGGAGGAGGAGTTGGGAGGGCCATGAAACAGAGGGAGGAGGAGGAGTTGGGAAGGATATGAAACAGAGAGAGGAGGAGGAGTTGGGAGGGCCATGAAACAGAGAGAGGAGGAGGAGTTGGGAGGGCCATGAAACAGGGGAAGGAGGAGGGGTTGGGAGGGAAATGAAACAGAGAGAGGAGGAGGAGTTGGGAGGGCCATGAAACAGGGGAAGGAGGAGGAGTTGGGAGGTTTATGAAACAGGGGAAGGAGGAGGGGTTGGGAGGGAAATGAAACAGAGAGAGGAGGAGGAGTTGGGAGGGCCATGAAACAGAGAGAGGAGGAGGAGTTGGGAGGTTTATGAAACAGGGGAAGGAGGAGGGGTTGGGAGGGAAATGAAACAGAGAGAGGAGGAGGAGTTGGGAGGGCCATGAAACAGAGAGAGGAGGAGGAGTTGGGAGGTTTATGAAACAGGGGAAGGAGGAGGGGTTGGGAGGGAAATGAAACAGAGAGAGGAGGAGGAGTTGGGAGGGCCATGAAACAGAGAGAGGAGGAGGAGTTGGGAGGTTTATGAAACAGGGGAAGGAGGAGGGGTTGGGAGGGAAATGAAACAGAGAGAGGAGGAGGAGTTGGGAGGGCCATGAAACAGGGGAAGGAGGAGGGGTTGGGAGGGAAATGAAACAGAGAGAGGAGGAGGGGTTGGGAGGGAAATGAAACAGGGAGTAAAATTAAATTTGACTTCGACTCTCGGTCACTTCACACAAGTGGGGGATTGGCTCAGTCTGGTGTCATCCAAAATTAATTAACATTGATTAAGTATTAAAACAACTTGGCCAGTTGAAGGAGGCAATATATTTTACATCTAGAATATTATATGTTTAATTATCAATAGCTTAACTATCACTTTACCTTTAAATAAAGAGCAGTGAGCGACGCTCTCGTGGAGATATCTGATCCTCAGCTTGTGTGCCTTAGTTAACTGACTGATGCAGTCTGATGTGGGCCCCTCTAGTCTATCAGGTTAGCCGTCAAACCAGAACAACCTAGGGGCTGGATAGTCCCTGCGTTATCTTGCTTCACATCGCTGGCTTTAACAAAGTTTGCCAAATAATACCCCACTACATAACATTAGGCAAGCAACCAATCTCACTTTCCAACTCGGATCTTTACATGTCTGACTTAGATATCAATAAATTATGTAGATTACATTACATTATTGAGAGATTTGTGATAAACTGTAATACAGTCTCTTCAGGAGATCCAGACATGTTAATTACATATAAATAGTGTTCATTATGTACATGTTTATTAGACTGGAGGAAATCTAAAAAAAATCCAGTGTTAGACTTTTTATACTATCCAGCCATGAATAAGTAATTTGATCAATGTTGTTTAAAGGGGCACTACAAGGCCCGGAGAGGAGAACATTATGTGACTGGGATAATCGTTCAGAAGACTTTTCTTGGAGTTGCCTGGAGGGGTGGGGGGGAACAGAACAGAAGAGCAGCTAACAGACTCCTCTTTTTCCTCTTTCTCACTATCAGAGTTCCCCATCCTCTTGTTTGGTGATATGGTATTGTGTTTCTTTGATATTCCATTTTAATCCTTCAAGTGGAAAGATGTAGCCACAAGATTATGCTGATTCAATGAACATTCCCGATACACATACGGCTCTACTCAATCTGTATCGCTGAAGTTCAACGCTAAAGCCCAATTGAAATTTTTAAAGGCAATGTGCCCATCGTTGGCGGAGACTGCATTCATGGTAAACGCTGCATACGTCGGCTCAATCATTTCTATGGCGTAATCTGTAGCTCTCCAGCTGTTACAAGATAATGCCAGTGTTACCATCAATGCCCCTTAACAACCCCTTAGCAACCTTCTAGCTATTCTGTGACCCTGTAGTTTGCAGAATGTACAGGAGGTTATGCACAAATGAGGAAATACAGACATGGGTGTTGTATGTGATAGTTTTTATACCCATATCTGAGCCCAAAAAAAGATTGACTGTATCAACCACAAATTGATACGTTTTGGCAAGAATCCAATCTGTAATATAGGAAGATGCAGTCCTATATTCAATCACACTGGTTAGTGGGTTCCAGGATAAGTGTTATTTTTGTTTTGTACAGCAAGAGAGCATATTTGAATTTATATGAGATTGAGTTTCTGTATTCGCACTGTTGAGTAAGTGAATCCAGATACCAGCATGCATTCTTACAATGCAAGGTAATGCTATTCATGTTTCCTTTCTTAATGAATAGGGACCTTATTGCTTGTTACAAACCGAGGCAGAAGGTCCACCAACCCGTAGTGTATGTTTTGTGGTCATGTTTGTAAAGCCGGTGAGTAAACTACAAGCAGTTGTTGTGATTTACGTAGATTGCATGTCTGTGCTTGGATCAACCAGTGTCACGTTCCTGACCTGTTTTTCCCTTGTTTTGTATTTATTTAGTATGGTCAGGGCGTGAGTTGGGGTGGGTTGTCGATGTGTGATTTTTATGTTGGGATTTTGTGTGTTCGGCCTGGTATGATTCTCAATCAGAGGCAGCTGTCAATCGTTGTCCCTGATTGAGAATCATACTAAGGCAGCCGGGGTTTCACGTGTGTTTTGTGGGTGTGTGTTCTTGTGTCAGTGTTTCACTACACGGGACTGTCACGGTAGTTATTTTGTATCGCATATTGTTTTTGTTATATATTAAATCACTATGGAAACTAACCACTCTGCGTATTGGTCCGATCCGTCTCGCCTCTCCTCGTCCGAGGAGGAGGAAGAAAATTACTATCGTTACAACCAGGTTGCCTAGTAACACTAACCAGTCAGTCCAGTTAGGAAAATATCTGATTGAGTTTATGAATTCCATCAATAAAAGTTTTTTTATATTGCCCAATTACTTGAACCAATCAGAAGCAAAAGCTTTTTAAATCTGGGCTTCTTGAGTGCTGTCATTGGTTATTACTGCACCATTGTTTTGAGGAGCATCCCAAGATATTAGTGGCATCTAATAGCATTACCTGGAGGAGACTAACGGCGCCAGTTAAAATGGCTGGCTTGTTTTCAATCTGCTGTGTCTAAAACAAGTGGTTCTTTATAGCTTATACATCATGTTTCCAGCTAGCATCTTTTGTTGACTAAGTGATGTCCTGACAGATGGATATTACCCCCCCCCCTCCACCCCAGGCTGCCCCCTTCACGAGCATCCATCTTATCATTACCTTCCATCCTTTATGTACTGTACCTTCCATTAGGATAATGCAAAAAAAGTATTATGCTGGCTAATTCTGCTTTATTATGCTTGTGCCAGTCAAATCCATTGTAATTAACTAGTCTTAAGGTAATTACATCTGCAGTGTCCACATTATGTTTGTATATTTTATGTCTGTTAATTCACCCCAATAAACCCTCTGGATTTACGTTGCTAATTGTGTAATGAAACCCAATGACAGTGTAAAGTTTCATAATACGTATGTTAAACATGCGTTTGCCATTCAAATCAAACACAGTTTCTTCCTGTACTATGAAGTAAAGCAATGATTTCATATCTAGCCTAATAATTCAGTGGCGTAACAGCCAGGTGAATATAAACAGCTTGGGATATTTATACAATGTCAATACCCTGAACAGAAGAGTTCTACATTTATCATTACCAGCACAGTGAGAAAATGTTTTCTTAGTTTACATAAAATGTGTCTCTTGAGATTTATCTGGTGTTACAAGGTGTTGGTAGTCAACAAAATAAAATACATTAAGTTACACAGCAAAATGTTTTGTTTATTTCCTAGATTGGTTAAAACGGCAAACGTGTAGTTGTTATTTGTGGGTCTGTAAGTTGTTGTCCGTATGTCAACATTTGCATAAAAAAAACATGTATTATTGAAAAAAATATGAAAAATAAAATAGTATATAAAACAAAGCCAATCATGAGAGAAAGAAAGTATGGAAAACATTTTGGTATTAGACTAAACATGGGTCAATAAGACCCTTCCTGGTACAAACTCCACCTTGACCTCAACTTAGTCTTCCTCCTCAACTTCTAATCCCACCAATGCTTGGTATGTGGCCTACCTGACCCTTGTAAGCTTTAATGTTTTTGGATGAAATCATGCTAACCTCCTGAATTACCACATTTCCACACATCCACATTACTTTACCCATGAAGCAATTAATGTTCTATTGGTAGAGCTCGGGGGAAACTAATGACCACATTTGTGTTGCTAGCTACATCTTATCTTCACAGATAGAAACATATATTTTAAAGACCAGTTTGCATAGATACAGTGGCGATTTTAGCATGTAAATCTTGGTGGGGAAAAAAAAAATTTTAGGGGGGGATGCATGCCAGCAAAGCCACTACACAACATAACACTAAACAATACATTAATTACACTATAAACGGTACCTACAAACGTTAAGGGCCTACATAAAGATGTCCCAACAGCAGAGTATCAACAGCAGTCCCAACACCTTACCACTGCTAACCCAGGCTAACAGAGGAGCCTTGTCTGGCAGCAAAACAGTTCATTCAACTCTTCACTTTAAAAAAAGCATAGCTGATATGGCTGACTTGCTTAAACAAATGTGGTTTCTACATACAATTGAGATGTACAAACTATGGCATAAGGGGACGACAAGCAAAGAAGAGGCAATCCATTAATTGGTTTGCTAGGATGTATGTAGTCAATATAACTATTTGTTCAGCACTTTTGAAATGTACAGTGACAGAATTCAGAACATGGGACGTTCTTACAGTGTTCTCCCTGTACACCAAGTCAGAACCGTAGGATAATTAAATGGGGCACATAAGCAGACATTGAAAGTTCTTACAATATTTGATTATTACAATTCTCTAAAACAGGTTATAGCCTACCTGTGCACCACCAAGTCAGAACACTAGGCGAAATTAAGAGGGGAAAAAAGATAGACCAAATTATTAGGGTGATGCACATGGGCTACTAACAGCTTACTTCACAACATACACTTAGTCTTACTTTCTTATCTACAGTACACATATCTCCCTGGCGTATTACATAATTTATGCAGCAGCATACAAGACATTTTTGGACTCACCTTGTGCTGTGCTCACTTGAACAGGAAAGTGGTGCGGTGGTTGTTCGTGGGCAAATCCTGTCATCAAACTATGTCATCAAAGTCTGGCATTCTCTGGATTTCTGGTGCTTTCAAGACAACTGGGAACTCGGAAATCAGGATCGAATCATGATGACGTCAGTGATCTTCAGGTCGTAGCTCTAGAAAGAGTCCCGAGTTCCGGACTTACAATTCCGACTTGGATGACCATTCAAAACATATTTTTTCCAGAGTTCCCAGTTGTCTTGAATTCACTGAAGTCAGATTTCCCAGTTCTGAATTAAAAGTTGTTTTAAGCGCGGCAGAAATCATCCTGCATTGACAACATGGCCAACTTTGAATCTTTATAATTTTAAGCTTGGAAAATAGAACCTTAATAAACCGAGAATTAGGACCACACACCCACTCCACTGAATAGCACACTAGTGATTGCTTTGCAATGCTTGCAGATAGCCACTGATTCATTCCAAACCACTCATTGTTGAATTCGCGATTTCCAACTTGTTGTGTAATGTTTATGTCCAGCGTCCGATGAGCACATATGTTTTAGCTATAATTTCTCTTCATTATTTATCTTCATATGACAAGGATTAACAAGGATTAGCCAGTAGATTGTTGACTTGATTCATGATGATGACTGCTAGCTAAGATTTTGAAAGGAAGATGTTGACATGATCAGTTCAATCAAGCTGCTGTAGATATAACGTGATTTGATGTCCTTTTATCTGTGGCCAATGACCTTGAGCCTTCCTGGATGGGCACTTCTTATTTAACCCTATGGCAGCATCCAAGGGGCTTGAATTTTCCAGCTCTACCCTTAGATTTGTCAGTGACGTAGTGTCCCCATGAGTGACAGAACACTGAGCAAATCATGGCGCAACTAGAGAACATTACCAACCCCTACGCTCCGTATTTTCCGCTGGCTGCCCCAACACCACAGAAAGCACTGAGCTGGCCAGAAACACCTGCGTTTTGGAGCTGCCTTGCTCAAGAATGCAAAAAAGAGACCATGTTCGTATGGAGGCCATATTAACTCAATTATTAGTATCAATTTTTTTACATTGCTTGCAAACTGATAAGTGACACGTATTAATGCCAAAATAACATGCAAACAGGCAACCCCAAAATATTTTATAAAAAAAGTATTAATTGGCTCAAAATGTGGGGTTTAAACAGGCTCTGCCACACCACACTACATAGAGATGAAAGTAGTCTGCCCATGCGAGCTGTTTATCAACTTGTGAAAGCAGCCTTAGGGCTTCTTAATGACGGTGGAGACAATAGGAAAAGCATTGTGAAGTGGCTGGCATAGTCGGCTAGCCTACTCAGGAGCTGAGTCCCAAATAGCACCCTGTATATAGGGCACTACTTTTCACCAGAGCCCTGCAGGCCCTGGTCAAATGTAGTGCACTATATTATAGGGAATAGGGTGTCATTTTGGCACACAACCAGGATGTCATGATGGTACCTTCTCCACTTCAGATTTAGTGAAGCTGGAAGGGCTTTTAGATCAGAGTCTCAGGCTCCTCATTGAACAGTCCAGAGGGATCCCTGTCAGGGGAATATCATGCTAGTTTTATTAAGGAGGGGGTGGGGATGTAGCGGAGGGGGGGGGGGGGGGGGGGGGGGGGGGGCAGCTAGTGGAGGGAAACTAGGAGGCCCTCAGAGATGTCTGGAATCTTTCCATATCCAACTACAGTAGATGAGCTGGTTAGAGCAACTCAAGTTCAAGCTTTTGGTTTAGTATAGCTTTTCTTAAAAAAAATTTGTATCATGCATTTTGCGGCAATTCAACATTGTGTATTGTGTTGTTGTATATTACTCAATTATTCTTACTCAACCCACAAACGACAGAGTCTCTCTCTCTCTCTCTCTCTCTCTCTCTCTCTCTCTCTCTCTCTCTCTCTTTCTCTCTCTCTCTCTCTCTCTTTCTCTCTCTCTCTCTTTCTCTCTCTCTTTCTCTCTCTCTCTCTTTCTCTCTCTCTCTCTCTCTTTCTCTCTCTCTTTCTCTCTCTCTTTCTCTCTCTCTTTCTCTCTCTCTTTCTCTCTTTCTCTCTTTCTCTCTTTCTCTCTCACACACACACACACACTGGGGAATTTTTCCAGTTGTTGTGCACTTGCTCAATGTGAAGTGAGAGAAAGCACTGTTTGAAGTTCAAATTGGTCTTTCGGGTGTCCTACCTATTGGGACTGTTAACCTATTGGCACTGTTAACCTATTGGCACTGTTAACCTATTGGCACTGTTAACCTGTTGGGACTGTTAACCTATTGGGACTGTTAACCTTTAGGGACTGTTAACCTATTGGGACTGTTAACCTATTGGGACTGTTAACCTATTGGCACTGTTAACCTATTGGGACTGTTAACCTTTAGGGACTGTTAACCTATTGGCACTGTTAACCTGTTGGGACTGTTAACCTGTTGGGACTGTTAACCTATTGGGACTGTTAACCTATTGGGACTGTTAACCTTTAGGGACTGTTAACCTGTTGGGACTGTTAACCTGTTGGGACTGTTAACCTGTTGGGACTGTTAACCTATTGGGACTGTTAACCTATTGGGACTGTTAACCTGTTGTGACTGTTAACCTGTTGGGACTGTTAACCTGTTGGGACTGTTAACCTGTTGGGACTGTTAACCTATTGGGACTGTTAACCTATTGGGACTGTTAACCTGTTGGGACTGTTAACCTCTTGGGACTGTTAACCTCTTGGGACTGTTAACCTCTTGGGACTGTTAACCTCTTGGGACTGTTAACCTGTTGGGACTGTTAAACCTGTTGGGACTGTTAACCTTTAGGGAGTGTTAACCTGTTGGGACTGTTAACCTGTTGGGACTGTTAACCTATTGGGACTGTTAACCTATTGGGATTGTTAACCTATTGGGACTGTTAACCTGTTGGGACTGTTAACCTATTGGGACTGTTAACCTCTTGGGACTGTTAACCTATTGGGACTGTTAAGCTTTAGGGAGTGTTAACCTATTGGGACTGTTAGCCTTTAGGGAGTGTTAACCTTTAGGGAGTGTTAACCTTTAGGGACTGTTAACCTCTTGGGACTGTTAACCTTTAGGGAGTGTTAACCTATTGGGACTGTTAGCCTCTAGGGAGTGTTAACCTATTGGGACTGTTAACCTATTGGGACTGTTAACCTCTTTGGACTGTTAACGTTTAGGGACTGTTAACCTATTGAGACTGTTAACCTGTTGGGACTGTTAACCTGTTGGGACTGTTAACCTATTGGGACTGTTAACCTTTAGGGAGTGTTAACCTGTTGGGACTGTTAACCTGTTGGGACTGTTAACCTGTTGGGACTGTTAACCTATTGGGACTGTTAGCCTTTAGGGAGTGTTAACCTTTAGGGACTGTTAACGTTTAGGGACTGTTAACCTGTTGGGACTGTTAACCTATTGGGATTGTTAACCTATTGGGACTGTTAACCTGTTGGGACTGTTAACCTGTTGGGACTGTTAACCTATTGGGACTGTTAACCTATTGGGATTGTTAACCTATTGGGACTGTTAACCTGTTGGGACTGTTAACCTATTGGGACTGTTAACCTCTTGGGACTGTTAACCTATTGGGACTGTTAACCTTTAGGGAGTGTTAACCTTTTGGGACTGTTAGCCTTTAGGGAGTGTTAACCTTTAGGGACTGTTAACCTTTAGGGACTGTTAACCTCTTGGGACTGTTAACCTTTAGGGAGTGTTAACCTATTGGGACTGTTAGCCTCTAGGGAGTGTTAACCTATTGGGACTGTTAACCTATTGGGACTGTTAACCTCTTTGGACTGTTAACGTTTAGGGACTGTTAACGTTTAGGGACTGTTAACCTGTTGGGACTGTTAACCTATTGGGACTGTTAACCTCTTGGGACTGTTAACCTATTGGGACTGTTAACCTTTAGGGACTGTTAACCTTTAGGGAGTGTTAACCTATTGGGACTGTTAGCCTTTAGGGAGTGTTAACCTATTGGGACTGTTAACCTTTAGGGAGTGTTAACCTATTGGGACTGTTAACCTATTGGGACTGTTAACCTGCTGGGACTGTTAACCTATTGGGACTGTTAACCTATTGGGACTGTTAACCTATTGGGACTGTTAACCTTTAGGGACTGTTAACCTTTAGGGACTGTTAACCTATTGGGACTGTTAACCTATTGGGACTGTTAACCTATTGGCACTGTTAACCTATTGGGACTGTTAACCTATTGGGACTGTTAACCTATTGGGACTGTTAACCTTTAGGGACTGTTAACCTATTGGGACTGTTAACCTTTAGGGACTGTTAACCTTTAGGGACTGTTAACCTTTAGGGACTGTTAACCTATTGGGACTGTTAACCTTTAGGGACTGTTAACCTATTGGGACTGTTAACCTATTGGGACTGTTAACCTATTGGGACTGTTAACCTTTAGGGACTGTTAACCTATTGGGACTGTTAACCTTTAGGGACTGTTAACCTATTGGGACTGTTAACCTATTGGGACTGTTAACCTATTGGGACTGTTAACCTGTTGGGATTGTTAACCTATAGCGACTGTTAACCTATTGCGACTGTTAACCTCTTGGGACTGTTAACCTTTAGGGAGTGTTAACCTTTAAGGAGTGTTAACCTATTGGGACTGTTAACATATTGGGACTGTTAACCTATTGGGACTGTTAAAACCTCTTGCCATTCAGCTATAAAGCAAGTTTGTTCCATTAGAATACATCATGCGTGAAGGACAGTGATTGTGCTCCATTGATCAGCACTTGAATAAATTGAGTTGAAATCCTATTAATATAACCAGTTACGCATAAAATCAGATGAATATTGAACATTCATGCCACATAGCAATTTAAATTGCCAAATTGTGGTTTAGGAACAGTCGGAAAGGCCTGACCAACAAATTGTCACCTTAACACCGATGGGGCCTAGATAACGATATGAATAGATAAACTGTAAATATAACCATTTGAAATACTTTGCTTCCTGTTTGTCATCGTTTCAACAAACTGTTTGATTTTGGAATGATGCGTGAGTTGTTGCTGTGTCTGTGGTACTTGTCGTGAAACCTAGTTTGACATTCAGTATACTTTCAACCCTCTTCATCCTCTCCTCCCACTCCTGACCCTGTTTTCATTTTTGTCTATAAAGATGAAAAATATAGATTTGGAAAAAAAAAAATGTTTTTAATTGACCTATTCATAGTCTGTTATTGAACCTGAGAACAAATGCACATGTTCTGGTCATATCCAGCCAATCATTTATTTGTTGTGGTTTTTCCCCCTTTTCTCTTTGTTTTGCACTGTGTTTGCTGAGCACAACACATTTGTTAGTATGAGCCCAACAATAGTCTAGGGCATCGTTGGCTTGCCTGTCTGTTACGTTGTGTGGCGCCTGTCTATGTCTCCTCTTCCATGTCTCACTGTCAGACCGACGGCCCCACTTCTTCCCCTGCGGACGGCACTCTACTCCCTCTACTCTGGAGCATAGAGCATTTGCATGTTCCCCCATTTAAACCAATTAGGCTCTAACCTGTCATCTTGACAGGTGGCCTCCAGTATAGCATGTCTGCAATAAGTCTTCGTGGGACTGAGATGTCAAACCGTTACCTTTTATCTCTATTAGGTGGGGAATAATTAAGCCAATTAAATCAAGTGAATACCGATTCAACATATGTGTTTTCCCCCCGATTACATCTGTGTAAGGTCTGTCACTTCCGTCCCGTGTGGAAATAGCGGTGACCCAAATTAGGGCACAGACCCCCCCCCCCCCTCCCCTACCCCCCCCTCCCCTCGTGAGCTCTGCCAAGCGAACAATGCCAAGAAACGCTGCCAATGGCAGAATCCATCCCCTTAATAAAATAGTAATTGCAATTGTGAGTGGTGCATCAGTCCTACTGGTTACTGTTCTGTTATTCCTCTCCTCTTATAAAGAGAGAACATGAGTTTTTCTGGATTCTCATTGTTTGAAGGATCAGTGATTATATTTTGAAGTAAAGAGTCATTTTTTGGGGCTCTATATTGTTTTAATTGTTTGTTTACCTTTTCATCTTTTTTTGTGTTTCAATCATTTGAATAATATTTAGTAGACCTACAGTATCTGAGCAGTAGCATTATAGAAGTACACAGAACAGCATATCACTCTGACTTTAAGTGTATATCCAAGACCCTGTCTGAACTTCAGATGTATAATGAGACTCTCTGGGGGCACAAACATCACTTAGGTGATATGATACGGTGGAATATTTCAAATCAATACATCATTTATTTCAGAGGGCTCAGTCTGTAATAGGTTCCACACAAAACCACCATTACAGGACAACAGCCTATACTGCTGACCAATATACCCTAATGAAAACAAATGCACTGCCAAGGCAAAGACACTCTACTGTATACTGCAGTTGTTCACTACCTTTTATGTAGGCCTACCAGGGCTTATGGGTCCATATGCAGACAGCTATAAGGGTTAGGATTAATACTGTAGTGGGCTAAATCAGGGTCGCACAGAGGGTTTCTGGGTAGTCTTAAACAAATCTACTTTGAAACAAAAAGTATACACCTCACACACATGGTTATGGGTTTAAGAAAAGAAGACACCTGTACCATGTCAGATATAGAGATGAAATGTATTACATTTTGAGTTTGCATCCCAATATTACACTTTATATACATCGCAGAGGACTGAAATATAACAAAAAGCATTTGACATAGAAACAGCGTATTTTCTGCATTTAAACAAATTAATAATGTTTATAAAATTATGACATTATTAAGAATATTAATAACATTCCACCCATGAGGCCACTAGAGGGCGCTTTTGTCATTCAACTGCAAGAAAGGGGTCTAGGCTAGAGCAGTACGATGTGCATGGATAGATAGTATAAGTAACTTCACTACAGTTTCCAGTACCACTTGTGTTGGGCTGCTATTCAGACAGATGTCAGAAGAGCGTAGTTGAGTAGTTTAAAGAGCTATTGACAGTTTCTCAGATCAGTCCTTCGTAGAACACTGTCAGATTGTCATCACACTGGAAGAATAAGGCTTTGTCGATTAACCGTTCATCACATCATCTCAAAAACAGCAGTACTCAGTGAAGCGGAGTTCTTGTTGTTTTTTGCACAATGCTCTATAATACATGAACACAATCTGAATAACATGTCCTAGAGTTAACCCATGCTTTGAGTTAGCTGAGTGGCCTACTAAGTCCTAGTAGACCTATCCTAATACTTCATCAGAGGGCTCGAGTAAAAATTTTAAAAACTTCTGCTAGGACGTTATCGCTAACGTTACATGTATCACCGGGTGGTCTTTCCCACAAGCCCAGTATAGTATAGAGGGATTGCAGAGCAACAAAGAGAATGGAGAAATATCAAGTGTGACTCCTAAGCAGCTCCCTGTCTTTAAAACTCAAGGGAATCCTAGTTTGATATGCAATGATAAAGGAGTTATGAAAATACATCGTCTTGCCAGAGTTAAAAACAACTGATTTTACTTTGTGTCACCTTTTTGCCTTTCCACTGCAGGCAAAACAAAATGTGCCTGAGATTCTATAGCAAAGACTAAACACAGAGATAATACAGGTGGGGGAAAAAATTATGTTTTGTGAATCTTCATTGCTTTATTCTGATTTAAGGGGAGGGGGGAGGGGACGGTTTCTTTGAACATATTTTTTCATACAGTTGCAGCAGCTATTCAGTGGCCCATATATTGAGTCAGTAAAATAGTGTTCTTGTGATTCTCCCTGGGTAGTAAGCCGTTGATCAACTATTCACCATGTTTTCGGGTAATGCTGCTATTTATTTCGTATAACCGTCAGGTATGGGAGCTCATCAAGTTGATGTAATGAGGCCATGCGTGTTCAGTAATTACTGTTGAAAATGTACTGTTAGCTACAATTGAATATTTATTGTCCTTTCATCAAGGTAAAGTAACCTTAGTGAGTAGCTCTGGCAAACGTGTGAATAGTGCTGTCCCTGAATGACTTGTTTTTTGTGTTTCTACGTACTGCTGATAGAGTAAGCTGTGATACTTCCAAACAAATAGATATAGTTACAAATAGCCAACCAATATGTGTGTGTACAGAACTCATTCAATCACGTTTTGGTTTGTACTGAACGCTAATTAAACCCAACATTTGCCATAACCCCATGACATAACATTGTTTCCGAACCAATCAGGAAATAAGTGTACATTTAATCACTGACATAGTGTATGCATAAAACAGCAAAAAATGGTTAACAGCAAAATGATAATTTTCTGTAACGATAAAGAACATAAAGTAGATGCATAATTACATTTGAACTAAAATCACTGACACAACGTTATTCTGTAGATTATAAAAGAATAGAGCTGTGGCAGAATTCGTTGATTGGATACACAGCAGGCTGATCATGTGACCTCTGATTGACTGCTGAGAGTTTGTCCCATGACATAATACCACATGGGCAGACCGGCAACATGTAATGAGATTGCCGTTTATTTGCTAACTTTTTATGCAATACGATGCTTATACAAAATACTACCGCTTGTTAGTAGGAAAAGTGTGGAACTAGCTATTTATTTATGTGATACTTCAAAATTATGACAGGTTTAGAGAATCGGCCTAGTCTAGGCTGTCATGATCATATCAATTAAATAAGGATCTGTATGGTCATGGAGGGGCAGTGCATTAGAATACAGGATCTCTATGATCATGGAGGGGCAGTGCATTAGAATACAGGATCTCTATGGTCATGGAGGGGCAGTGCATTAGAATACAGGATCTCTATGGTCATGGAGGGGCAGTGCATTAGAATACAGGATCTCTATGGTCATGGAGGGGTTGGGCATTAGAATACAGGATCTCTATGATCATGGAGGGGCAGTGCATTAGAATACAGGATCTGTATGATCATGGAGGGGCAGTGCATTAGAATACAGGATCTGTATGATCATGGAGGGGTTGGGCATTAGAATACAGGATCTCTATGATCATGGAGGGGCAGTGCATTAGAATACAGGATCTCTATGATCATGGAGGGGCAGTGCATTAGAATACAGGATCTCTATGGTCATGGAGGGGCAGTGCATTAGAATACAGGATCTCTATGGTCATGGAGTGGTAGTGCATTAGAATACAGGATCTCTATGGGGATGGAGTGGTAGTGCATTAGAATACAGGATCTCTATGATCATGGAGGGGCAGTGCATTAGAATACAGGATCTCTATGGTCATGGAGTGGCAGTGCATTAGAATACAGGATCTCTATGGGGATGGAGGGGCAGTGCATTAGAATACAGGATCTTTATGGGGATGGAGGGGCAGTGCATTAGAATACAGGATCTCTATGGTCATGGAGGGGTTGGGCATTAGAATACAGGATCTCTATGATCATGGAGGGGCAGTGCATTAGAATACAGGATCTCTATGATCATGGAGGGGCAGTGCATTAGAATACAGGATCTGTATGATCATGGAGGGGCAGTGCATTAGAATACAGGATCTCTATGATCATGGAGGGGCAGTGCATTAGAATACAGGATCTCTATGATCATGGAGGGGCAGTGCATTAGAATACAGGATCTCTATGGTCATGGAGGGGCAGTGCATTAGGATAAAGGATCTGTATGGGGATGGAGGGGCAGTGCATTAGAATACAGGATCTCTATGATCATGGAGGGGCAGTGCATTAGAATACAGGATCTCTATGATCATGGAGGGGCAGTGCATTAGAATACAGGATCTCTATGGTCATGGAGGGGTTGGGCGTTGTCTTCTTCCTGTACTAAAGTCACACCATTTCACATATAGCTAAGAAGTTTGATGCTTGATGGAGCAGTATTCCTGAAGTTTGACAATGTGCACGACAATTAGCTTAAATTTGTCCCATTAGCTTGCTAATGTACCGCTAAGCCAGTCACTTCGTCTGAAATGAATAGGAAGCTAACCTAGTGCACACACTCAATGCTGAACACAGATTACTTCCTCCATGAGCTATTTAGCAAGCAAGCTATTTTAGCAACATTGTTTATCACAATGAATGAGTTTTAAAGAAGCAGCTAGCGCTTGCTGAGCTCTTTGTATGCCTGGTAGAAGACAACAGCTTGACAGTTAATTTCAAATAATGTTTCAATACCTAAAGGGAGGTGTGCTGTGCATGGAAGGATACATCACAGAGGCAGTTCACTCATGCGAATTACATTATACTGGTTTCATTAATCCCCACTATACTGTACATCAAGACTGTGCAAAGAACACACTTCTAATGGCCACTATAACGTTTATCAATCACAGTTATTTCATATGCCCACTTAGAAATACAGTGCAGTGGACATTCATCTGAAATGAAAGACAGTATGCTACATGTACAAGGTGGGAAATCGCAAATTGGAACTCCTGTGACTGGACGCAGCTTGTGCCTGATGGATTTATCCGCACCTTGTCATCTGTCCATATCTGAATGGCCTGTGCTACCTGGAACTTGCCTGCCAAGGAAGTCGTCTCCATCTGCTTCTCGTCCTCCATCTTGTAGTGGAATAGACAGAGAACAGCAAGAGGATTGTTCCAATCAGCGCTGGTCCCATGACACAAGTCGTGGAAACCGAAGGCAGCGGCATGCTGCTAAGCGGATGGGAGTGACTGAGAGAGGTTCGGATCAGATTGACATAAGGACTAGCTTCGCTGCACTAGTGCCTGATCTACCTGTGCCTTTATCGCTGGGATTGCCTGTGTCGGCGAAGGCTGTGCTGACTCCAACTACGCTGACTCCAGCATCGGCTTCGTCGTCGAGTTCAGCTCCTTTCCCTCTCTCTGGATCTGATGGGGCACTGCCTGCTGTAGGATGTCTGGAGCTATCGTCGGAAGCAGTGGGCGTTGTCGTGTCTTTGGCTATGCCGGATTTAGTGATATGACATGCTATTCTATAAAATAATTTCTCTGCAATTAATATTACCTGATTAAGCTAATCATGTAAATGTAATTAACTAGAAAGTCGGGGCACCACGAAAGAATGTTTATAGAGTTGTTATCTCCCAAATAAACTCTTAAAGACCTAGTAATCTTTTACATCCGTAGCAGTCAATATTTAATCGTCACTTTATTTAGTCTCATCTGAAAGTTAACATTCTTGGTTATCTTCACGAACCCTGGCTAACAAGTTGAATAAGCAATACAAAATTTGGTTTAATTATTTATTTACTAAATACCTAAACAATCACACAGAATTACATATACACAGAATGTATCATACATTGATTACAAATTATGTCATAAAGGAAAACGTCCCTAGAGGACGGAACAGATATGACAGCTGGTTACATAAAGAAAGGGGGTTGGGTTTGAGTGACAGGGCGGGAAGACTGAGGAGCAAAAAGATTTTGTGTCTCTATCGGGCCGTAGGCAGCTATGCTATCGAAAATACAGTATCTTATGCATTCTAAATAACTGCCCATTTGGAAAAAGAAAATGCAATAAATATTTACTCGAAGCTGCTTTTCGGTAGATTGGTCGTAGATAGAAGGGGGGTTGGTCCAGCATGGATCTCTGGTCCTCTGAAGAATGTCTAGTGGTGAACTGGAGCGTGGTAGAATGGATACTCTGTCCGTCCTCTCCTAGCCCACGTTTAGCGGGCAGAGAGGGTATCACTTCTTTAGTGAATAAGAGTTCAAAGTTCATATCAAGTTGCCATACTTTTAAGCTTATGCTATATTCTGGCTGGTATAGTCGAAATGCATCCTTTCGTCGTGTTGACCGTCATCTTCACATTGAAATTCGATGCTAATTTCGTTAGATTATTATCTGAGCCCCTTTTAACGTAGAACCGTCATCCTCACGTCCTCGGAACAGGAAGTTACATTTTCGTAAAGGGGCTTATATAGGGTTGGGAGAGAGAGCCGTGTTTCATAGTTTACAACAGATGTCTGGTCACATGGGTGGGGCCACTGAGTTGAGCATAGATCACTCATGAAAACCAATTCTCTCATTTAGAAGCTAAAATTATATTTCATCGTTTCACAAATAGTTTCACATTTAAACGTTTAAATTGCACAACAATTCCATGTGAATCTGATAACTAGAATGTGTAAACTTTCCAAGATACAGTTTATGTCATCCTATCATCCGTAATAATGTCTCAGACGCCAACTGATCTGACATCATATTCATTAAATACCAACGCATATTTTCACCTGGTTGGCTTGCCGAAATATGGTTCCGTTTCCCACCTTTTGATGTTCCCAGAATCTCTATGTTAACAAAGGGCTTTTTCAAAAGTCAACTCTATAGAGTAGAGAGAGAGAAACGGAGAGGGAAGGTATTTATGGGGGTCATAAACCTCCCCTAACAGGCCAACGTCATGACAGCGCATGCTATCCTGCTTCTCGTGGGCCGTGAAAGGTTCAATGGTGCATTGGGCAGTTCAATGGTGAGAAATGTCTCAGTCCCTGGAGTAAAAACATTGTGCTATCCAGGAGCACAAGTACAAGAAATCAATAAGCTGCTCCCAAACATTTTAAACCTGCTTCAGGAAATTAAGTCTATCATAGTCCATGTGGGGTTCGTTGACATTATGAATGGCAGCTCAGAACAGCTGAAGATGGATTTTAAAGAACTAATTGGGTCTCTGCTTGACACCAACAAATGCCCCCATAATATCTGTCCCTGTGCCCTCCTTAAATCGAGGCATTGAATGTTTCAACAGACTTATAGCCCTCCATAACTGGATACGATACTATGGCAGCTCTGTGTGTGTAACATTTATTGAGAACTTTGCTACCTTCTGGAAACAAAGTTTGTTTTATAAGGTGGATGGGATGCACCCAAATAATTTGCGTTCCTGGATCCTTTCACATCATTATAAGGCTATGTTGAGACAATGACCCAAGCTCAGCTCAGTTAATCCCGACCATTGTGTCGCTGAGTTGCCATAATGCTTCAGCAAATGTACATCATCCCAGGGGCATTGGAAGACACAATGTCAGTAACCTAATTTACAGTACGTCCCTCTTACTGCCCTGAATGCCTCTGCTGATCCTACAATTATTGTTGCAGTAAACATGTGCCTATGAAGTCCACTGTGTGCAGCTCACCCTGCACTAACAGAAATAACATGAGCATGTCTACTTCTACTAAGCTCCAAGTAAAGCAATGAAAACAATCAAGCATTCCAGAAAAGTGTTAAAAACAGTCCACATTAACATATATAGCTTAGGAAACAAGGTTCATGAAATCACTAATTTGCTAGTAACAGATGACATTCATATTCTGACGAACTCTGAAACTCACTTAGATAATACCTTTGATGATAAAGTGGTAGTAATTCTTAAGCAACAAGGCACGAATGGGTGTGGTATATGGCCAATATACCACAGCTAAGGGCTTTTCTTACGCATGACGCAACACAGAGTGCCTGGTTACAGCCCTTCGCTGTGGCATATTGACGATACACCACAAACCTCCGAGGTGCCTTATTGCGGGTGGTGGAAAAAGTACCCAATTTTCATACTTGTGAAAAAAGTAAAGATACCTTAAAAGAAAATTACTCAAGCAAAAGCGAAAGTCACCCAGTAAAATAATACTTGAGTAAATGTACTTAAGTATCAAAAGTAAAAGTTGAAATAATTTAAAATGTATTATATTAAGAAAACCAGACAACAATTTGTTCTTGTTTTTTCAATGTACAGATAGCCAGGGGCACAGTTCAACACTCAGACACAATTTATAAACTAAGCATTTGTGTTTAGCGAATCTGCCAGATCAGAGGCAGTAGGGATGACCAGGGATGTTCTCTTGATAAGTGCGTGAATTTGACAATTTTCCTGTCCTACTAAGCATTTGAAATGTAAAGAATACTTTTGGGTGTCAGGGAAAATGTAAGGAGTAAAAAGTACATTATATTCTTTAGGAATTTAGTGGAGTGAAAGTAAAAATGGTCAAAAAATATAAATAGTAAAGTGAGGTACAGATACCCTCAAAAAATACTTAAGTAGTACTTAAAAATATTTTTACTTAAGTACTTTACACCACTGCTTATTGTTATTATAAACTGGTTACCAATGTAATTAGAGCAGTAAAAATAAATGTTTTGTCATTACCGGAGCATGCGGTCTGATTTTCTGGTGGGAAGCTGCTATAGACCACTAAGTGCTAACAGTCAGTATCTGGATAAGATATGTGAAATGCTTCATAATGTGTGGGATATCAACAGAGAGGTATATGTTCTGGGTGATTTAAATATTGACTGGCATTCATCAAGCTGCCCACTCAAGAAAAAGCTTCAAACTGTAACTAGTGCATGCAAGCTGGTTCAGGTTATCAGTCAACCTATCAGTGTAGTTACAAACAGCACAGGAATGAAATCATCAACATATATTGAGCACATCTTTACTAATGCTGCAGAAATGTGCTTTAAATCCATCGGAAGTTGTGATCAAAATATAATAGCCATACCTAGGAACACCAAAGTTCCAAAGGCTGGGCCTAATATAGTGTATAAGAGGTCATACAATAAGTTTTGTAGTGATTCCTACGTTGTTGATGTAAGAGTATTTGTTGGTCTGTGGCATGCAATGAGTAGCAACCAGACACTGAACTTGACACATATATGAAATTGCATGCACCCATTAAGAAAATTACTGTAAAAACGGTTATATCCCCATGGATTGATGAGGAATTGAAAAATTGTATGGTTGAGAGGGATGAGGCAAAAGGAATTGCAAATAAGTCTGTCTGCACAACCGATTGGCAAAGGTACCTCAAATTGAGAAATCATGTGACTAAACTGAGTAAAAATAGGAAGAAACTATACAATGAAACAAAGATAAATGACATGAAGAATGATAGTAAAAGGCTTTGGAGCAACTTAAATTAAATATTGGGCAAAAGGCAAACTCAGCTCCCTCATTCATTGAATCAGACGGCTCATTCATCACAAACCCCACTGATATTGCCAATTACTTTAATGATTTTGGCAAGACTGGCAAGATTAGCAAACTTAGACATGAGATGCCAGCAATAAACACTGACACTTCACATAGTATAACTGATCAAATAATGAAAGACAAGCAATGCAATTTTGATATCCGTAAATTGTGTATTCAAGAAGTGAAAAAAACGATTGCTGTCTATCAACAATGACAAGCGTCCGGGGCTGACAACTTGGATGGAAAATTACTGAGGATATTAGCGGACAACATTGCGACTCCTATTTGTCATATCTTCAATCTAAGCCTACTAGTAAGTGTGTGCCCTCAAGCCTGGAGGGAAGCAAAAGTCAATCCGCTACCCAAGAATAGTAAAGCCCGCTTTACTGGCTCAAATAGCCAGCCAATCAGCCTGTTACCAACCCATAGTAAAACTTTTGTTTGACCAGATACAGTGCTATTTTATTGTAAACAAATTGACAACAGATTTTCAGCATGCCTATAGGGAAGGACCTTCAACAAGCACTGCACTTAAACAAATGACTGATGATTGGCTGAGAGAAATTTATGATAAAAAGGTTGTGGGAGCTGTTTTGTTAGACTTCATTGAGGCTTTTGACATTATCGATCATAGTCTGCTGTTGGAAAAATGTATGTGTTATGGATTTACACCTTCTGCTATATTGTGGATAAAGAGTTAACTGTCAAACATAACCCCAACGGTGTTCTTTAATGGAAGCTTCTCCAACATAATCCAGGTAGAATCAGGCATTCCCCAGGGCAGCTGTCTAGGCCCCTTGCTTTTTAATCTTAACTAATGACATGCCACTGGCCTTGAGTAAAGCCAGTGTGTCTATGGATGCAGATGACTCATCACTATACATGTCAGCTACTACAGCGAGTGAAATCACTGCAACACTTGACAAAGAGCTGCAGTTAGTTTCAAAATGGGTGGCAAGGAATACGTTATTCTAAAATATTTTAAAAAACGTAACATTTATTTGGGACAAATCATTCACTGAACCATAAACCTCAACTACATATTGTCAGAAATAATGTGGAAATTGAGCAAGTTGAGGTGACTAAACTGCTTGGAGTATCTCTGGATTGTAAACTGTCATGGTCAAAACATGTTGATACAATAGTAGCTAAGATGGGGAGAAGTCTGTCCATAATAAAGCGCTGCTCTGCCTTTTTAACAACACTATCAACAAGGCAGGTCCTGCAGGCCCTAGTTTTTGTCGCACCTGGACCACTGTTCAGTCGTGTGGTCAGGTGGCACAAAGAGAGACGTCGGAAAATTACAATTGGATCAGAACAGGGCAACACGGCTCTGTACACGGAGAGCTAACATTAATAATATGCATGTACATCTCACATGCCTCAAAATGGAAGAGAGATTGACTTCATCACTGCTTGTTTTTGTAAGAATTTTGACAAGCTGAATGCACTGAGCTGTCTGTTTAAACTAGTAGTAAACAGCTCGGACACCCATGCGTATCCCACAAGACATGCCACCAGAGGTCTCTTCACAGTCCTCAAGTCCAGAACAGACTATGGGATGTGCACAGTACTACATAGAGCCATGACTACATGGAACTCTATTCCACATCAAGTAACTGATGCAGCAGTAGAATCAGATTTTTTTTTAAAGAAAAAAATACACCTTATGGAACAGCGGGGACTGTGAAGAGACACACACACACTCACAGACACACACACACATGATAGGACACACACTACACACACGTGCACATGGATGTTGTATTGTAAGTATGTAATAGTGGAGAAGTGGCCTGAGGGAAAACACTAAATGTATTGGATAAAGTGTTATGAAATGTAATGTAATGTAATATTTTAAATTGTATATAACTGCCTTAATGTTGCTGGACCCCAGGAAGAGTAGCTGCTGCCTTGGCAGGATCTAATAGGGATCCTTAATAAACCCCAGGAAGAGTAGCTGCTGCCTTGGCAGGAACTAATAGGGATCCTTAATAAACCCCAGGAAGAGTAGCTGCTGCCTTGGCAGGAACTAATAGGGATCCTTAATAAACCCCAGGAAGAGTAGCTGCTGCCTTGGCAGGATCTAATGGGTATCCTTAATAAACCCCAGGAGGAGTAGCTGTTGCCTTGGCAGGATCTAATGGGGATCCTTAATAAACCCCAGGAAGAGTAGCTGCTGCCTTGGCAGGATCTAATGGGGATCCATAATAAACCCCAGGAAGAGTAGCTGCTGCCTTGGCAGGAACAAATGGGGATCCATAATAAATACAAATACAAATGGATGAGGTATATTTGTATGACAATATTAATCGGTTATACACAGTATACTGTGTTCATCACCATACCTATCTAAGAGTAAGACTGGGTTATGACTTTATAATCAGAGTAAAGGTTATGTCTTTTACATAATTATTCTGCAGAATTAGGCAGTTTACATCCCATTTGAGGATGTGATAGAGTTTTAATGTCTTCCTTATGTTGCAGAATGTGGCAGTCTACATGTTTTTTAAAGATGCAATAGGGTAGCAATGTCTTCTTCCCTTGATACTGGAAGTTTACCATAATTTCAATGTCAACGATGTGTCAACCTGTTTATCCTGATCTTCTTAGCATATGCATGTCACAATGCTGATGCCTTAGTTAAGTCTTCATTCTTTGGTCCATAGTTGACTGTGATTTGTTCTAGAAGAGGAACAAGTCGGACCTATTCTGGTTATCTCCCTCCTTAACCAGGGGGTTTAGGGGACAGGGACCCATTCTGGTTATCTCCCTCCTTAACCAGGGGGTTTAGAGGACAGGGACCCATTCTGGTTATCTCCCTCCTTAACCAGGGGGTTTAGGGGACATGGACCCATTCTGGTTATCTCCCTCCTTAACAAGGGGGTTTAGAGGTCAGGGACCCATTCTGGTTATCTCCCTCCTTAACCAGGGGGTTTAGGGGACATGGACCCATTCTGGTTATCTCCCTCCTTAACCAGGGGGTTTAGAGGATAGGGACCCATTCTGATTATCTCCCTCCTTAACCAGGGGGTTTAGAGGACAGGGACCCATTCTGATTATCTCCCTCCTTAACCAGGGGGTTTAGGGGACAGGGACCCATTCTGGTTATCTCCCTCCTTAACCAGGGGGTTTAGAGGACAGGGACCCATTCTGGTTATCTCCCTCCTTAACCAGGGGGTTTAGGGGACATGGACCCATTCTGGTTATCTCCCTCCTTAACAAGGGGGTTTAGAGGTCAGGGACCCATTCTGGTTATCTCCCTCCTTAACCAGGGGGTTTAGGGGACATGGACCCATTCTGGTTATCTCCCTCCTTAACCAGGGGGTTTAGAGGATAGGGACCCATTCTGATTATCTCCCTCCTTAACCAGGGGGTTTAGAGGACAGGGACCCATTCTGATTATCTCCCTCCTTAACCAGGGGGTTTAGAGGATAGGGACCCATTCTGGTTATCTCCCTCCTTAACCAGGGGGTTTAGAGGACAGGGACCCATTCTGATTATCTCCCTCCTTAACCAGGGGGTTTAGAGGACAGGGACCCATTCTGGTTATCTCCCTCCTTAACCAGGGGGTTTAGAGAATAGGGACCCATTCTGGTTATCTCCCTCCTTAAGCAGGGGGTTTAGAGGACAGGGACCCATTCTGGTTATCTCCCTCCTTAACCAGGGGGTTTAGGGGACATGGACCCATTCTGGTTATCTCCCTCCTTAACAAGGGGGTTTAGAGGTCAGGGACCCATTCTGGTTATCTCCCTCCTTAACCAGGGGGTTTAGGGGACATGGACCCATTCTGGTTATCTCCCTCCTTAACCAGGGGGTTTAGAGGATAGGGACCCATTCTGATTATCTCCCTCCTTAACCAGGGGGTTTAGAGGACAGGGACCCATTCTGATTATCTCCCTCCTTAACCAGGGGGTTTAGAGGATAGGGACCCATTCTGGTTATCTCCCTCCTTAACCAGGGGGTTTAGAGGACAGGGACCCATTCTGATTATCTCCCTCCTTAACCAGGGGGTTTAGAGGACAGGGACCCATTCTGGTTATCTCCCTCCTTAACCAGGGGGTTTAGAGGACAGGGACCCATTCTGGTTATCTCCCTCCTTAACCAGGGGGTTTAGAGGATAGGGACCCATTCTGGTTATCTCCCTCCTTAAGCAGGGGGTTTAGAGGACAGGGACCCATTCTGGTTATCTCCCTCCTTAACCAGGGGGTTTAGAGGACAGGGACCCATTCTGGTTATCTCCCTCCTTAACCAGGGGGTTTCAGAGGACAGGGACCCATTCTGGTTATCTCCCTCCTTAACCAGGGGGTTTAGAGGATAGGGACCCATTCTGGTTATCTCCCTCCTTAACCAGTAGTTTTAAGGGACATGGACCCATTCTGGTTATCTCCCTCCTTAACCAGTAGTTTTAAGGGACATGGACCCATTCTGGTTATCTCCCTCCTTAACCAGTAGTTTTAAGGGACATGGACCCATTCTGGTTATCTCCCTCCTTAACCAGTAGTTTTAAGGGACATGTCACACTAAAAGTATAATCTGCATAATAGTTAAAACATCTACATTGCAGGATCATAGCTCCGTATTTTCTCATTACAACACAAGGCTAGCACGCAATCCCTACAGGTGTGGAAAAACACATCCAAACCAAACAATTGCAATAATTACACAACCGGTGAGGATGAGGAGGAGGATGAGGGAGGTTGAAGATGAGGATGGTGGATGACGAGAAGCAAAGAGGTGCAGGTGTCTCCAGGTGTCTCCTGATTAAGTGTAATGTGGCAGCCCTCCCCTTCCTTATCTCTCCGGTGCTCCTCCTGCCTCTGGGCTGCAGCAGCACGGCGACAGAGCTCCGTAATGAGCTGCTCAGCAACACATTGGATGCCCTGGAGTACAGTCCCTACAGAGGCATAATGAGTACTCCAGTGTACCATTCACCAGCTCTCCACTCCCTGCCAAGGGCCGCGAGCCTGCCTCCCCTCAGACATCCACCAGCTCTCCACTCCCTGCCAAGGGCCCTGAGCCTGCCTCCCCTCAGACAATGGCACCAGGGTGGGCATGGCTTGTTCTCTTTTCTACTTTCGGGGGGGGCCCCCCCAGAGGTTGTATGGTTGAAGGTTGAAGTGGTGGGAGGGATGGGCTGTTGCCTGAGGTTGGCATCAAGTCACCTCACACACACAGAGCGAGAGGGAGGAAGATAGGGAGGGAGATAGGGAGGGAGGGAGGATGAGATAGGCAGAGGAGTCATAAGACAGCTGGAGAGAGAGAGAGAGGTGAAGTGAGAGTGAGAGTCATCGAGAGAGGGAGATAGATGGAGAGAGGCACTCTTTAGTCAGACAGCAGTCGCTCTGTTGGTGTTTGTGTGTATCTGTGTGCTTAAAGAGCAGCACTGCTGTGCTCTGACTCTCTTAAGCATCCAGAAGGGAGATGAGGATCTGTGGACTGTGATGACCCAGAACCACCTGGTTTAAAGACAGGGTCATGCTGAGAAGAAGATTCTGACAGAGTCTGTTTCTCAAGATAAAGCACATTCAGGGAAGTTGATGCATCTGATGTGTTTTATCCATCCCCCCTCTTAATGTACTCATTATTTCAATATAACTTGAAAAACAATTAGCTATATTCTTGAATTTCATTTGGTGGTGAAATAAGGAGAAAGGTCATTGTAGATGTCGTTGTGAGGCATTCGTTATTATTATAATTCAATATTCACACTATTAATTACGCTGTGAATAATTTAATGGAAATGAATCATTTCCACACAGTGCTGAATGTATCTGTGTGTGTGTATATGTGTAGCTTCTGGGGTGAGTTCTGAAATGTAGCACTATACTGTAGGTGAAGCTTGGCTTGTCTATATGAGAATCAGGAAACATAAAGAAAAACAAAACAAAACAAAACATTGCTGATATAAAATAACATTTCTTTATTCATTGTGTTAAAGATCGGGCAGTCAGTGGGACAGTACGACTTCTTTATTTTCTCTTTATTCTAATTATACTGTATTTAAAATGAATATGACGTCATGTCTTTTACTCGTCAATAGAACCTCTGTTGGCCACGAACCGTCTTTTCACCAACGCCCTCATCTGGGAATCGGGATTACATTGTTATTATCTTGTGAGGATTAAGGATTTGTCTCAACCACAGAGTGGTGCTGCCTAACAGAAGGAAATCACAACGGGATGTTACAAAAGTCTATTGTTCATATCCCAATAGTAATAATAATAATAATACAATCCTTAAAAAAGAGGGGGGGGGGATGGGTAGCGCTTCTGAACAAAGGGAATATTTTTGTTTTAATAACAGCTTGTAATTTCGGGTATGAGGATCAAAAAATACAACAGCATGTATTTATGACTTCAGATGTCAAAGGTAGATGGTAATTTGGTATTACGGTGAACATATAATTATTGAGAATGACACCAAATACAAACCAAGTTGTGTGGGATATTTTCAAGCCAAATGTTTAAACGTGCTTACAAGGACATGGTGCTGCTGCCACTGTGGTCTGCTGCTGTGAAACACATTGTAGAGGTGATGAACGTGTCAATATGAAACACATTGTAGAGGTGATGAACGTGTCAATATGAAACACATTGTAGAGGTGATGAACGTGTCAATATGAAACACATTGTAGAGGTGATGAACGTGTCAATATGAAACACATTGTAGAGGTGATGAACGTGTCAATATGAAACACATTGTAGTGGTGATGAACGTGTCAATATGAAACACATTGTAGTGGTGATGAACGTGTCAATATGAAACACATTGTAGTGGTGATGAACGTGTCAATATGAAACACATTGTAGAGGTGATGAACGTGTCAATATGAAACACATTGTAGAGGTGATGAACGTGTCAATATGAAACACATTGTAGAGGTGATGAACGTGTCAATATGAAACACATTGTAGTGGTGATGAACGTGTCAATATGAAACACATTGTAGAGGTGATGAACGTGTCAATATGAAACACATTGTAGAGGTGATGAACGTGACAATATGAAACACATTGTAGAGGTGATGAACGTGACAATATGAAACACATTGTAGAGGTGATGAACGTGTCAATATGAAACACATTGTAGAGGTGATGAACGTGACAATATGAAACACATTGTAGAGGTGATGAACGTGTCAATATGAAACACATTGTAGAGGTGATGAACGTGTCAATATGAAACACATTGTAGAGGTGATGAACGTGTCAATATGAAACACATTGTAGAGGTGATGAACGTGTCAATATGAAACACATTGTAGAGGTGATGAACGTGACAATATGAAACACATTGTAGAGGTGATGAACGTGTCAATATGAAACACATTGTAGAGGTGATGAACGTGTCAATATGAAACACATTGTAGAGGTGATGAACGTGACAATATGAAACACATTGTAGAGGTGATGAACGTGTCAATATGAAACACATTGTAGAGGTGATGAACATGTCAATATGAAACACATTGTAGTAGTGATGAACGTGTCAATATGAAACACATTGTAGAGGTGATGAACGTGACAATATGAAACACATTGTAGAGGTGATGAACGTGTCAATATGAAACACATTGTAGTGGTGATGAACGTGTCAATATGAAACACATTGTAGAGGTGATGAACGTGTCAATATGAAACACATTGTAGAGGTGATGAACGTGTCAATATGAAACACATTGTAGAGGTGATGAACGTGTCAATATGAAACACATTGTAGAGGTGATGAACGTGTCAATATGAAACACATTGTAGAGGTGATGAACGTGTCAATATGAAACACATTGTAGAGGTGATGAACGTGTCAATATGAAACACATTGTAGAGGTGATGAACGTGTCAATATGAAACACATTGTAGAGGTGATGAACGTGTCAATATGAAACACATTGTAGAGGTGATGAACGTGTCAATATGAAACACATTGTAGAGGTGATGAACGTGTCAATATGAAACACATTGTAGAGGTGATGAACGTGTCAATATGAAACACATTGTAGAGGTGATGAACGTGTCAATATGAAACACATTGTAGAGGTGATGAACGTGTCAATATGAAACACATTGTAGAGGTGATGAACGTGTCAATATGAAACACATTGTAGAGGTGATGAACGTGTCAATATGAAACACATTGTAGAGGTGATGAACGTGTCAATATGAAACACATTGTAGAGGTGATGAACGTGACAATATGAAACACATTGTAGAGGTGATGAACGTGTCAATATGAAACACATTGTAGAGGTGATGAACGTGTCAATATGAAACACATTGTAGAGGTGATGAACGTGTCAATATGAAACACATTGTAGAGGTGATGAACGTGTCAATATGAAACACATTGTAGAGGTGATGAACGTGTCAATATGAAACACATTGTAGAGGTGATGAACGTGTCAATATGAAACACATTGTAGTGGTGATGAACGTGTCAATATGAAACACATTGTAGAGGTGATGAACGTGACAATATGAAACACATTGTAGAGGTGATGAACGTGTCAATATGAAACACATTGTAGTGGTGATGAACGTGTCAATATGAAACACATTGTAGAGGTGATGAACGTGTCAATATGAAACACATTGTAGTAGTGATGAACGTGTCAATATGAAACACATTGTAGAGGTGATGAACGTGTCAATATGAAACACATTGTAGAGGTGATGAACGTGTCAATATGAAACACATTGTAGAGGTGATGAACGTGTCAATATGAAACACATTGTAGAGGTGATGAACGTGTCAATATGAAACACATTGTAGAGGTGATGAACGTGTCAATATGAAACACATTGTAGAGGTGATGAACGTGACAATATGAAACACATTGTAGTGGTGATGAACGTGTCAATATGAAACACATTGTAGAGGTGATGAACGTGTCAATATGAAACACATTGTAGTGATGAACGTGTCAATATGAAACACATTGTAGAGGTGATGAACGTGTCAATATGAAACACATTGTAGAGGTGATGAACGTGTCAATATGAAACACATTGTAGAGGTGATGAACGTGTCAATATGAAACACATTGTAGAGGTGATGAACGTGTCAATATGAAACACATTGTAGAGGTGATGAACGTGTCAATATGAAACACATTGTAGAGGTGATGAACGTGTCAATATGAAACACATTGTAGAGGTGATGAACGTGTCAATATGAAACACATTGTAGAGGTGATGAACGTGTCAATATGAAACACATTGTAGAGGTGATGAACGTGTCAATATGAAACACATTGTAGAGGTGATGAACGTGTCAATATGAAACACATTGTAGAGGTGATGAACGTGACAATATGAAACACATTGTAGAGGTGATGAACGTGTCAATATGAAACACATTGTAGAGGTGATGAACGTGTCAATATGAAACACATTGTAGAGGTGATGAACGTGTCAATATGAAACACATTGTAGTGATGAACGTGTCAATATGAAACACATTGTAGTGATGAACGTGTCAATATGAAACACATTGTAGTGGTGATGAACGTGTCAATATGAAACACATTGTAGAGGTGATGAACGTGACAATATGAAACACATTGTAGAGGTGATGAACGTGTCAATATGAAACACATTGTAGAGGTGATGAACGTGTCAATATGAAACACATTGTAGAGGTGATGAACGTGACAATATGAAACACATTGTAGAGGTGATGAACGTGTCAATATGAAACACATTGTAGAGGTGATGAACGTGTCAATATGAAACACATTGTAGAGGTGATGAACGTGTCAATATGAAACACATTGTAGAGGTGATGAACGTGACAATATGAAACACATTGTAGAGGTGATGAACGTGTCAATATGAAACACATTGTAGAGGTGATGAACGTGTCAATATGAAACACATTGTAGAGGTGATGAACGTGACAATATGAAACACATTGTAGAGGTGATGAACGTGTCAATATGAAACACATTGTAGTGGTGATGAACGTGTCAATATGAAACACATTGTAGAGGTGATGAACGTGTCAATATGAAACACATTGTAGAGGTGATGAACGTGTCAATATGAAACACATTGTAGAGGTGATGAACGTGTCAATATGAAACACATTGTAGTAGTGATGAACGTGTCAATATGAAACACATTGTAGAGGTGATGAACGTGTCAATATGAAACACATTGTAGTGGTGATGAACGTGTCAATATGAAACACATTGTAGAGGTGATGAACATGTCAATATGAAACACATTGTAGTGATGAACGTGTCAATATGAAACACATTGTAGAGGTGATGAACGTGTCAATATGAAACACATTGTAGAGGTGATGAACGTGTCAATATGAAACACATTGTAGAGGTGATGAACGTGTCAATATGAAACACATTGTAGAGGTGATGAACGTGTCAATATGAAACACATTGTAGAGGTGATGAACGTGTCAATATGAAACACATTGTAGAGGTGATGAACGTGTCAATATGAAACACATTGTAGTGGTGATGAACGTGTCAATATGAAACACATTGTAGAGGTGATGAACGTGTCAATATGAAACACATTGTAGAGGTGATGAACGTGACAATATGAAACACATTGTAGAGGTGATGAACGTGACAATATGAAACACATTGTAGAGGTGATGAACGTGTCAATATGAAACACATTGTAGAGGTGATGAACGTGTCAATATGAAACACATTGTAGTGGTGATGAACGTGTCAATATGAAACACATTGTAGAGGTGATGAACGTGTCAATATGAAACACATTGTAGAGGTGATGAACGTGACAATATGAAACACATTGTAGTGGTGATGAACGTGTCAATATGAAACACATTGTAGAGGTGATGAACGTGTCAATATGAAACACATTGTAGAGGTGATGAACGTGTCAATATGAAACACATTGTAGAGGTGATGAACGTGTCAATATGAAACACATTGTAGAGGTGATGAACGTGTCAATATGAAACACATTGTAGTGGTGATGAACGTGTCAATATGAAACACATTGTAGAGGTGATGAACGTGACAATATGAAACACATTGTAGAGGTGATGAACGTGTCAATATGAAACACATTGTAGTGGTGATGAACGTGTCAATATGAAACACATTGTAGAGGTGATGAACGTGTCAATATGAAACACATTGTAGAGGTGATGAACGTGTCAATATGAAACACATTGTAGAGGTGATGAACGTGTCAATATGAAACACATTGTAGAGGTGATGAACGTGTCAATATGAAACACATTGTAGAGGTGATGAACGTGTCAATATGAAACACATTGTAGTGGTGATGAACGTGTCAATATGAAACACATTGTAGAGGTGATGAACGTGACAATATGAAACACATTGTAGAGGTGATGAACGTGTCAATATGAAACACATTGTAGAGGTGATGAACGTGTCAATATGAAACACATTGTAGAGGTGATGAACGTGTCAATATGAAACACATTGTAGTGGTGATGAACGTGTCAATATGAAACACATTGTAGTGGTGATGAACGTGTCAATATGAAACACATTGTAGAGGTGATGAACGTGTCAATATGAAACACATTGTAGAGGTGATGAACGTGACAATATGAAACACATTGTAGAGGTGATGAACGTGACAATATGAAACACATTGTAGTGGTGATGAACGTGTCAATATGAAACACATTGTAGAGGTGATGAACGTGTCAATATGAAACACATTGTAGAGGTGATGAACGTGTCAATATGAAACACATTGTAGAGGTGATGAACGTGTCAATATGAAACACATTGTAGTGATGAACGTGTCAATATGAAACACATTGTAGTAGTGATGAACGTGTCAATATGAAACACATTGTAGTGGTGATGAACGTGTCAATATGAAACACATTGTAGTGGTGATGAACGTGACAATATGAAACACATTGTAGTGGTGATGAACGTGTCAATATGAAACACATTGTAGAGGTGATGAACGTGTCAATATGAAACACATTGTAGTGGTGATGAACGTGTCAATATGAAACACATTGTAGAGGTGATGAACGTGTCAATATGAAACACATTGTAGTGGTGATGAACGTGTCAATATGAAACACATTGTAGTGGTGATGAACGTGACAATATGAAACACATTGTAGAGGTGATGAACGTGTCAATATGAAACACATTGTAGTGATGATGAACGTGTCAATATGAAACACATTGTAGTAGTGATGAACGTGTCAATATGAAACACATTGTAGTGGTGATGAACGTGTCAATATGAAACACATTGTAGTGGTGATGAACGTGACAATATGAAACACATTGTAGAGGTGATGAACGTGTCAATATGAAACACATTGTAGAGGTGATGAACGTGTCAATATGAAACACATTGTAGAGGTGATGAACGTGACAATATGAAACACATTGTAGTGGTGATGAACGTGACAATATGAAACACATTGTAGAGGTGATGAACGTGACAATATGAAACACATTGTAGAGGTGATGAACGTGTCAATATGAAACACATTGTAGAGGTGATGAACGTGTCAATATGAAACACATTGTAGAGGTGATGAACGTGTCAATATGAAACACATTGTAGAGGTGATGAACGTGACAATATGAAACACATTGTAGAGGTGATGAACGTGTCAATATGAAACACATTGTAGAGGTGATGAACGTGTCAATATGAAACACATTGTAGAGGTGATGAACGTGTCAATATGAAACACATTGTAGAGGTGATGAACGTGTCAATATGAAACACATTGTAGAGGTGATGAACGTGTCAATATGAAACACATTGTAGAGGTGATGAACGTGTCAATATGAAACACATTGTAGAGGTGATGAACGTGACAATATGAAACACATTGTAGAGGTGATGAACGTGTCAATATGAAACACATTGTAGAGGTGATGAACGTGTCAATATGAAACACATTGTAGAGGTGATGAACGTGTCAATATGAAACACATTGTAGAGGTGATGAACGTGACAATATGAAACACATTGTAGAGGTGATGAACGTGTCAATATGAAACACATTGTAGAGGTGATGAACGTGACAATATGAAACACATTGTAGAGGTGATGAACGTGTCAATATGAAACACATTGTAGAGGTGATGAACGTGTCAATATGAAACACATTGTAGAGGTGATGAACGTGTCAATATGAAACACATTGTAGAGGTGATGAACGTGTCAATATGAAACACATTGTAGAGGTGATGAACGTGTCAATATGAAACACATTGTAGAGGTGATGAACGTGTCAATATGAAACACATTGTAGAGGTGATGAACGTGTCAATATGAAACACATTGTAGAGGTGATGAACGTGTCAATATGAAACACATTGTAGAGGTGATGAACGTGTCAATATGAAACACATTGTAGAGGTGATGAACGTGTCAATATGAAACACATTGTAGTAGTGATGAACGTGTCAATATGAAACACATTGTAGAGGTGATGAACGTGACAATATGAAACACATTGTAGAGGTGATGAACGTGTCAATATGAAACACATTGTAGAGGTGATGAACGTGTCAATATGAAACACATTGTAGAGGTGATGAACGTGTCAACATGAAACACATTGTAGCCTAAGTCTAACTATTTTTAATCTCCTGAAGACTTGCTCTTCAAGAGAACCTGTCAAACTGCTGTTCCTTTTCAGATGATGTTGTCCTGAGGATTTTACATGATTGACAGTGTTCATATATATATCTCCGGGCTGCAACTAGCGGTCCAATCAAACGTCTCACCCAAGGCCACTATTGACCTTTGTTGCATTCAGGTTTCTTAATATTTCTAGACGTGTCCAAGCAGATTAAGCCTTCTTTTAGCCTTGTTGTAATTGATGCTAGGGACTAGTCCCAAAGGGCACTATATTCCCTTTATAATGCTCGACTTTTGAACAGGGTGCCATTTTGGGAAAAAGACTAGAATTGATTCCCTTGTTCCAGTCCATTGCTGGCCCTAACCCATGGCTATCTCTGTAACTCAAAGTATTTCCTTCCAGTAGGTGTCATCCAGCCATGTGGTGCGCAAAGTATCCACAAGGTCCTCCATCTCTTACAGTGTGGGAGTTGCTTCTGTCTCTGTGTCCTAAATGGTACCATTTTCCCTACAAAGTGCACCATTTTTGACCAGAGCCCTGTCCTTTTGGGCCCTAGTCAAAAGTATTCCACTATGTATGTGGGAGCTGGCTATATTTGACGTCCCTCATCGCGCTCAGCAGAGTTGATTACTGAAGCATGCTGCTGGAATGGGACTGATTGTCACCAGGGATGGAGTTAGCATCAAGGTCATCACAGTGCTATCCTTATAACACACCTCAAAGGTGTAGGTTTATGGAACGACTCCAGTCCTTATTAATTGTTAAAATGGATCACTGGAAGGTGTATATATATATTGAGATGACGTTTTATTTGGATGTTTTGGCTGTTTGCAAAAAAACAATCCCGTTTGCACGTATTCCTTTTTGGAGGTTTGTTTTGACAAAAAAAAGACAGCCATCAAATGCTTCCAAGTACTATTGTGGTATAACCTGAGACTGGCATTTCTTATGAAAATCATGCACATACTGTACAGTGTTGTGACTCAGCACATCTGGTAGGATTGGACCAGTAGAAAAAGTGTGAATTTCAATTCAAGTAATGAGAGGAGGAGTCTAATTTGGAAGTGAAATGGGCAAATATGTGTGTATGGTAATGATCATCTGCTCACCGAATTACAGGCCAGCCGGTCGGTTCTACTGGTGCGCTTCTGCCTCCTTCCCTTTGAGCTGCAGAGACTGGAGAGAGACCTTTTCAGACCTTTACATTTTTATGTGCAAACTTTGAATTATGTTCGGGATTAAATAAGGCATGACTAATGCGTTCTGATTTCAAAGGGAGTCAATCTATGTATCCTAACAGGCCAGACAAGACCTCCCGTCACCCTCCGCCGAAAATATACCTACTAATTTGTTTCAGTATTGAGCCTTCAAGTGGCCGTCTGTTGAATGCAGAAGGTTCCCCCTCTTATCTGTTTTCACAAAATGGCGCCAGTCTTTTATCTTGCAAACCGTGATTTAGAAGGCCCTACTGTAGTGTGTGATTGTGAATGAGTCTGGAAGGATTCAATCAGTTTCATTTGTACAGACACTGTTGACATCCATAGAAAACACTGGTACTCGTACTACAGATGGAACACAGACAGACTGAAGATTAGGGACCGTAGTCCAATTAAAGCTGGCTGTTTCTCTTGATGTCTTGTTTATGACATCCGTGTGTTACTCACTGTTAGAAGGCCAGGTATGCCTCTCGGGTGGCGCCTACCTCAGTCTACACAACAACTTTGTTCCAAATAGCACCATATCCCCTGTATAGTGCACTTCATTTGACAAGTACACAATAAAGCAATCGACGCAATGGACTATATCACTTTAGTATGTTCCCATTTTATTTCAGCAACAAAATAACAACAACAGAAATGATCTCGTTTTGTTTTATGACGCTCTAATCTTTCAGTGACTGTAGTGTTTAGTCTTCTTGGCCTCAGAAGTAGCTGTCAATGACTTCAATATGCTCTTTAATAAGACTTTAAAGACTCTTTGGACTCTGTTAACACAACAATAAAGCAAACTTCTTAAAGTGAACTGAGCAACCGTTTCTGATCGTCTATAAAAGCACAGCATCATCCTAATATTCAAGTCATGGTATTAACGGATTGGTTAAATGCAAAACATAATGACGTGATAAATAGCCATTATGCGTCGCCATATTGTCCCTACGGAGAAACATCTGTAAGAAGAGATGGCAACTTGAAATTGACATTTTGTATACAGACCTCCAAAGGCCATGGCCAAACTAAAAAAAGGCCTTTAGTTTCCAGAATAGAGCAAACACAATACTTGAAGAAGAAAAGTGGCTTAGCCTCATTCTCTGATAATTGTATCTGTTTCTAACACACACACACACAAACACACATACAAACACAAACACACACACACATACACACACTGAGTGGATGAGATGAGCTCCTAGTCTGCAACAAATGAAGCCAGTTCTGCTCTGCCCTTGGAGCCGTGGATCAGGCAGTGACTGAAGCACTTCTGTCCCAGTGTAACGCTGTAACACTTGGTCTTGTCCCTAGTCGCTGCCTGGATCAGAGAAGCTGCGCTGCCATCATCCCAGAGCTGGCAGCAATAAGGCCAGGCTTAGAATGACAAATTGGTTGGGGGAACTGATGATAGCAGGCCAAGAAAGATACTTTGAAGAGGAAACGGCGGACTGGTTTGTGACAAGCATGCAAATGATATAGTCAAGTGTATACATGTCTGAAGGCCCTGCAATGTGGAATGAGCTTATCCCAAAGAAGATGTGGCACAAGCCATTCTCGTCAACACTAAACACACTGAGGCGTTTAGCTCAGAAGTATCTTGAATTAACAGAAGAATTAGAGCTTCTCTGTCTTGTCTCTTGTTGCCTGACCTGAATCTGCACAAAATAGAACTCAAAATACTTATTCTTCCATTTGCTCTGCATTAATTCAATTCAGATAGTCAGTGTGATGCCTATAATCTTAGGTCTATGTATGGATAGCTGTGTGAGTGACATTGTGTCAATGTGTTGGTCAATAATTGTATGTGTCCCAAAATAAGATCTGCAATTATGACTGATGCTACTTCAATGAGTTCTATCGGCAGTTTCCATATTCTTTAAATTAAGTTATTATCATTTAGTTAAAAAATCTAAACGCGTTTAAACAGACATTATGTTTTTCTAATTATGTTTCTATTGTATAATCGGATGAGCTATTGATTACAAATGTACAGTGCATTCGGAAAATATTCAGACCCCTTGACTTTTTCCACATTTTGTTAAGTTACAGCCTTTTTCTAAAATGGATTAAATTAATTATTTTCCTCATCAATCTACACACAGTACCCCATAATGACAAAGGGAAAACAGGTTTATAGAATATTTTGCAAATATATTAAATTATTTACATAAGTATTCAGACCCTTTGCTTTGAGACTTGAAAATTAGCTCAGGTGCATCCTGTTTCCATTGATCATCCTTGAGATGTTTCTACAATTTGATTGGAGTCCCCCTGTGGTAAATGCAATTGATTAGACATGATTTGGAAAGGCACACACCTGTCTATTTAAGGTCCCACAGTTGACAGTGCATGTCAGAGCAAAAATCAAGCCATGGGGTTGAAGGAATTGTCAGTAGAGCTCCGAGACAAGATTGTGTTGAGGCACAGATCTGGGGAATGGTACCAAAATATTTCTGCAGCATTTCATGTCTCCAAGAACACAGTGATTTCCATAATTCTTAAATGGAAGAAGTTTGGAACCACCAAGACTCTTCCTAGAGCTGGCCACCTGGACAAACTGAGCAATCGGAGGAGAAGGGCCGTTTTCAGGGAGGTGACCAAGAACCCGATGGTCACTCTGACAGAGCTCCAGAGTTCCTCTGTGGAGATGGGAGAATCTTACAGAAGGACAACCATCTCAGCAGCACTCCACCAATCAGGCCTTTATGGTAGAGTGGCCAGACGGAAGCCACTCCTCAGTAGAAGACACATGACAGCCCGCTTGGAATTTGCCAAAAGGCACCTAAAGGACTCTCAGACCATGAGAAACAAGATTCTCTGGTCTGATGAAACAAAGATTGAACTCTTTGGCTTGAATGCCAAGTGTCACGTCTGAGGAAACCTGGCACAAGTCTATGAGTGTCTTTGAGTGAACCAGTCAGGGCCCGTACTTGAACCCGATCTAACATCTCTGGAGAGACCTGAAATTAGCAGCGATGCTCCCCATCCAATCTGACAGAGCTTGAGAAGCTCTGCAGAGAAGAATGGGAGAAACTCCCCAAATACAGGTGTGTCTCGAGGCTTTAATCGCTGCCAAAGGTTCTTCTACAAAGTACTGAGTAAAGGCTCTGAATACTATTTAAATGTGATATTTCATTTTTTTTATTGATCATTATGGGGTACTGAGTGTAGATTGATTCGAAAAAAGAAAAAAAAGAAAATCAATTTTAGAATAAGGCTGTAACGTGACAAAATGTGGAAAAAGTCAAGGGGTCTGAATACTTTCCGAATCCACTTTATAAGTAAATGGTGAAGCGTGATTAATCACTCCAGAGAACGCGTTTCCTCTGCTCCAGAGTCCAATGACGGTGAGCTTTACACCACTCCAGCCAACGCTTGGCATATTTTGCGTTGTGATCTTAGGCTTGTGTGTGGCTGCTCGGCCATGGAAAACCATTTCATGAAGCTCCTGATGAACAGTTCTTATACTGATGTAACCGACGTGAAATGACTAGCTAGTTAGCGGGTTGCGCGCTAATAGCGTTTGAATCGGTGACGTCACTCGCTCTGAGACCTTGAAGTAGTTGTTCCCCTTGCTCTGCAGCTTTTGTGGAGTGATGCGTAACGATGCTTCGAGGGTGGCTGTTGTCGATGTGTGCAGAGGGTCCCTGGTTCGAGCCCAGGTAGGGGCGAGGAGAGGGACGGAAGCTAAACTGTTACATTGGTGCCGTGACCCGGATCCCTGGTTGCTGCGGAAAAGGAGGAGGTCAAAAGGGGGGTGAGTGTAATCAATGTGAAATGGTTAACGGAGTGCACGCAAATAGTGTTTCAATCGGTGACGTCACTCGCTCTGAGACCTTGAAGTAGTTGTTCCCCTTGCTCTGCAAGGGCTGTGGCTTTTGTGGAGCGATGGGTAACGATGCTTCGAGGGTGACTGTTGATGTGTGCAGAGGGTCCCTGGTTCGAGCCCAGGTAGGGGCGAGGAGAGGGACGGAAGCTAAACTGTTACACTGTCGTTGCTTCCAGAGAACTCTGTAGTGAGTGTTGCATTCGAGGACAGACTAATTTAACGCGCTACACACTTCAGCACTTGGCGGTACCGTTCTGTGAGCTTGTGCGGCCTACCACTTCAGAGCTGAGCCATTGTTGCTCCTAGACTTTTCCACTTCAAAATAACAGCACTTACAGTTGACCAGGGCAGCTCATAACTAACTTGTTGGAAAGGTGACGGTGCCACGTTGAAAGTCACTGAGCTCTTCAGTAAGGCCATTTTATTGACAATGTTTGTCTATGGAGATTGCATGGCGGTGTGCTCGATTGTATACACCTGTCAGCAACAGGTTTGGCTGAAATAGCCAAATCCAATAATTTGAAGAGGTGTTCACATACTTTTGTATATATAGTATATATAAGCCCATATACTTACCTGTCATTATGGGTTAACTTAGTTGAATATGCAGCATGTCATGTAACTTGACTATGCAGTAAGTTATGTAACTTGACTATGCAGTAAGTTATGTAACTTGACTATGCAGTAAGTCATGTAACTGTTTGTTACATGCAATGTGCTTTGTGGACTTCACTGGACAGAAGTTGCTCTCCGGTTTTGTGACGAAGCAAAGGTGTGGATGAGTTTATTCTGCCACTGTGTCTTCTTTTGTCTCAGCCTTTAGGTCTATATATCACAGTCACAAGGCATATGAACCAAAAGGTTATAGAGAAAACAACTTAATTATCACAACACATAGGTTGTAATATGTTTTTTTTTCTGGTTTGGCTTCCCCTGTGATTTTACCCACACACCCGCTACTGTTAATACTTAAGGTAATGACAATCATTTTTCTCTGGTACTTCTAACAGCAAGGCATCTGTTCTGGTTTGTTGCATGTATTATAAAATAGCAACGTGAGAGTTTTCCCAAGGTTTGGTGCAGCCAAGGACGTTCACTAGCTTATTTTTTGTTGTGCTCTGATTACACGCACGTATCCAGGTCAGCAGTTTACACAGATGACTTCGCCATATGAAAAACCTTTCATAGAAAAATATACTTAGCTAGCTAGCTACCTCCTTTTAACTTTTAGCCTTCTACTAGCTAGCTGCTACTGTTTCACAGCAACTATATTTGCACCCGGTTTTAAGAACTCTGAGATTCAGCTAAAAAGATATTAGCATTGTCAGAAATGATACAAAAAGGTAACACATTGTTGGTTTGTGCACGTGAGAGAGGTAAAATTGTGAATGTTATCAAAACTGCTACACCTACAAAAACGTATCCAAATGGATCTAAGTCTACTGGTCACCGTACGGACGCTGTAGCCTCGTTTTAGTCTGACGACTAGAATTTGAGCTATGTTTGGGCCAAAAAATTTTTTTCTGACGACCCTAATGCTAAACAACTCCTGTCAACAAAAAAAATCCAGTAGATTGGTTCTTGGTAAAGGCCAAGAACGAGAGGCGAGGAGGGTGTTGTGTACCTCCAATCATGTTGATTTGTGAATCGTCATCCACATTGGTGTCATATTGGCTTACATATGATGGTAGGGAGATTGAATGTATCATTCAGCATCAACCAAGGCATACTAAAGTCGAGCCAACCGGCTAGAACAAAACTGATGGTCAAACACAGTGAGTGGTTGGTCTATTACTAACAAGCGGCGCCGTTTACACTGTAATTGCATTCGTTTCCTGGCACCTTAGTCAAAGGACTAAGGACTAGCATCTTCTGAGTGCCTTTGGACTGTTTCTCATGGAAATTAGCCCTCCTCCAAGCCAAAACAATTATGGCAATGCATTGGCTACACTACAGAACTGCTGTAAGCATGGCATGGCGTGTCAAAGTGCAGGCAGGACATCAGACAAATAGTAGGTTTTGTAGGAGATAAGCGATTGGTTCACACTGGTTTGAGTAGTTCATGTAGTAATAGTATATATTTCTGATCGGTTATTACATCATATGATGTGCTTTATAATGCATTATACACTGTTCATAAGAAGCTATAATGCATTACTAAGAGGGTATTCAAAATGTTACTAACACTTTTTTTCTCGTCTCTAATTATAATTGCTTTGCAGTTGGGCTCATTATGGCAAAGTGCTTGTATTTGTGCTTTCCTTAAGGAGATATACTTTAGTCTTTCCTTCATCTTATACACTAAATACTAAACACACATGGAAACTAGTAAAAACCCACAGAGCTTGGAGGGAAGTTCATCAGTGCTTCGTGCCCTGTCAGCCTGTCTGTGAGTCTGTGTTGTTTCACTGTTTGACTGACAGAGTCTATCTAAAAACATGGCAACTGTCGTGTAGGTTTTTTACCATTAAAATGATATTCAATTAGGCTTTGATGGCTTATTGCCTGAAACCACGCCTTTATAATGATTTCAGGTAGAACATTCAAGTTGAAATATGTTCTTGCCTTGGAGCCCCATCAAAATAATTGTTTTGATATGTCGTGTTTTATTTGGCACAGACAATAATTGGAAATGATCCTAGCTAGGGAAAATATTTTGGGGGGGAGTTATGTTGACTGAAACGAGCTACAGTCCCTTGGCTTGATATGATGGGATGTGAGTCCAACATCAGGCATATAGAAAGTCCGTCAGTGGTTTGGGGGAGTGGGAGAGAAAGTGTTTCTGTGTGGCTGTGTTGTCACTTTGATTGCATGTCCAAAGTAGTAGCTGGATAATAATACAGGGATTGAAACCTCCCAAATTGCCTAGGGCTAATGATCAGGTGGGGAGGGGGGGGGGGGGGGGGGGGGGGGGGGGTGGAGGAGGCTGTTGGTGAAACACAGCTAGCCTTTCTATACTATATCTATTATTTTCTATTCATATCCCTTTCATAATGTCTATACATACCATCATATATATATATATATATACATTCCAGACTCTGACAATGTTCGTTGTAATATTTATATTTTTCTTAATTCCTTTCTATAAATGTTTTGTTATGTATTGATCATGTCACTACTGTACTGTTGGAGGTAGGAATAAAAACATGTCGTTACACCCGCGGTAACAAAATATGTGTACGCAACCAATACGATTTGATTTGTTTTGAAATAGGTAGAGTAGACTACAAGCACATCATTTAGTACTGATAAATCCTGTATCATTTAGTACTGATAAATCCTGTATCATTTAGTACTGATAAATCCTGTATCATTTAGTACTGATACATCCTATATCATTTAGTACTGTTAAATCCTATATCATTTAGTACTGTTAAATCCTGTATCATTTAGTACTGATAAATCCTGTATCATTTAGTACTGATGAATCCTATGACATTTAGTACTGATACATCCTATATCATTTAGTACTGTTAAATCCTATATCATTTAGTACTGATAAATCCTATGTCATTTAGTACTGATACATCCTGTATCATTTAGTACTGATAAATCCTGTATCATTTAGTACTGATACATCCTATATCATTTAGTACTGTTAAATCCTATATCATTTAGTACTGTTAAATCCTGTATCATTTAGTACTGATAAATCCTGTATCATTTAGTACTGATACATCCTATATCATTTAGTACTGATAAATCCTGTATCATTTAGTACTGATACATCCTATATCATTTAGTACTGTTAAATCCTATATCATTTAGTACTGATAAATCCTATGTCATTTAGTACTGATACATCCTGTATCATTTAGTACTGATAAATCCTGTATCATTTAGTACTGATACATCCTGTATCATTTAGTACTGATAAATCCTGTATCATTTAGTACTGTTAAATCCTATATCATTTAGTACTGATAAATCCTATATCATTTAGTACTGATAAATCCTATGTCATTTAGTACTGATAAATCCTATATCATTTAGTACTGATACATCCTATATCATTTAGTACTGTTAAATCCTATATCATTTAGTACTGATAAATCCTATGTCATTTAGTACTGATACATCCTGTATCATTTAGTACTGATAAATCCTGTATCATTTAGTACTGACACATCCTGTATCATTTAGTACTGTTAAATCCTATATAATTTAGTACTGTTAAATCCTATATCATTTAGTACTGATAAATCCTATATCATTTAGTACTGATAAATCCTATGTCATTTAGTACTGGTACATCCTATATCATTTAGTACTGTTAAATCCTATGTCATGTAGTACTGATACATCCTATAGGAAAACATTATAACTCCAAGAGCATTTACTCCCGAGTGGCGCAGGCACTGCATCTCAGTGGCACTGCATCTAAGTGCTAGAGGCATCACTACAGACCCTGGTTCGATCCCAGGCTGTATCACAACCGGCCATGATCTGGAGTCCCATAAGGTGGCGCACAATTGGCTCAGCGTCATCCGGGTTAGGTGAGGGTTTGGCCGGGATAGGCCGGGATCACTGTAAAAAAAAAAAAACATGAAATAAAAAATTATCATAAAATAATAATTATAAAAATACTGGACAGTCAGACAGGTATAAAGCTGAGGCACACACAACACTCATACAACTGTATAGATCATGTAATACTGGATCAAATTTGAGTATATCTGGTATTTCAGGAATCCATTGCTGGTGAATCCTTTCATCGTAACAAAACAATATTCCAAAAAGACTTGTTTTTTGTGCTTGTTCCATTCTTTATATTCACTTCCTGTCAGCGGCTCATGTCATTGTGTACAGTTCCACCTGCAGTGGAATCCCATAGACAGCATTTTTTTTCTTCCTGCCTCAAATCAAAAACATTGAACTCACATGATCAAAGCCATTTGATAATCCTGGAACTAGAGCGTTGCTTTAATCCCAGTGAGAGAAAAATGTTATTTTATTTTTGATTTTTTTTTTTAAACAATGTACCGCGGTAAACACAAAAAATGTCAGAAAAAAAGTACATGGAATTGCAGTTGACTAAATGTAGCAACAGCAAGGCACTTTGTAGAGATAGCCAGGAAGTTAGCTGAACGGATAAAGCATCTCTGAGTATGTGCAGAGAATACCATTGGTGCCCAATGGCCCCCACTCACCCGACATACCAATGTGTGCCTCCCCCCCAAAAAAAGCCCCTGTCTGCTTGACACTGGGAGTGAATGGTGCTCTTGTTTTCAGGTTTGTAGGGAGTCTGCCTTGAACGTGAACAGCATGGGTTGTATCCTGCATGGGCTATGACGGCCTATGGAATGAAAACTAATGTAGTTCCCTAGCGTAGCTATTTCACTACCTAGCACTGAAAGAAGAGAGTGAGTGCTAGGTCTTCTTCACCGAGATATTTTCTATTGCCGTCTATTAACCCCCTAGAGGAGATGTCTGCGCCCTGCAAAAAATCTAAACTGAACAAATATATAAATGCAATATGTAAAGTGTTTCATGAGCTGAAATAAAAGACGGCAAACATTTACATATGCACAAAAGGCTTATTTCTCTTAGATTTTGTGCACACGTTTATTGCTAAAATAATCCATCCAGCTGACAGGTGTGGCACATCAAGGACCTGATAAAACAGCATGATCATTACACAGGTGCACCTTGTACTGGGGACAATAAAAGGCCACTGTGCAGATTTGTCACACAACACTAAGCCACAGATGTCAAAAATGTTGAGGAAGTGTGTAATTGGCATGCTGACACCAGAGCTGTTGAAAGATCATTTAATGCTAATTTCTCTACCATAATCCTACTCCAATGTTGTTTTAGAGAATTTGGCAGTACGTCCAACTGGCCTCACAAGTGCAGACCACGTGTAACCATGACAACCCAGGACCTTCACATCCGGCTTCTTCACCTGCAGGATATTCTGAGAGCAACCCAGACAGCTGATGGAACTGTGGGTTTGCATAACCTAAGAATCTTTGCACAAACTGTCAGAAACCATCTCAGGGAAGCTCATCTATGTGATCGTCGTCCTCCCCAGAGTCTTGACCTGACTGCAGTTCGGTGTCATAACCGACTCAGTGGGCAAATGCTCACCTTCGATGTCCACTAACACGCTGGAGAAGTGTGATCTTCACAGATGAATCCAAGTTTCAACTGTACTGGGGAGATGGCAGAAAGTGTGTATGGTGGCGTGTGGGCGAGCGGTTTGCTGATGTCAACGTTGTGAACAGAGTGCTCCATGGTGGAGGTGGGGTTATAGTATGGGCCAGGCATAAGCTACGGACAATGAAAACAATTGCATTTTATCGATGTCAATTTGATTGCACAGAGATACTGTGATGAGATCCTGAGGCCCATTGTCATGCCATTCATCAACCGCCATCACCTCATATTTCAGCATGATAATCCACGGCCCCACGTCGCACGGATCTGTATAAAATTCCTGGAAGCTGAAATTGTCCCAGTTCTTCAATGGCCTGCATACTCACCAGACATGTCACCCATTGAGCATGTTTGGGATGCTCTGGATCGTGTACAACAGCGTGTTCCAGTTACTGCCAATATCCAGCAACTTCTCACAGCCATTGAAGAGGAGTGGGACAACATTCCACAGTCCACAATCAACAGCCTGATCAACTCTATGCGAAGGAGATGTGTTGTACTGCATGAGGAAAATGGTGGTCTCACCAGATACTGACTGATCCACGCCCCTACCTTTTTTTTGAAGGTATCTGTGGCCAACAGATGCATAAAAATATCTGTATTCCCAGTCATGTGAAATCAATAGCTTTGGGCCTAATGAATTTATTTCAATTGACTGATTTCCTTATATGAACTGTAACTTTTTGAAATAAAATCTTTGAAATTGTTACATGTTGAGGTGATATTTTTGTTGAATGTAATTAGCATATTAAAACAATTCACAGCCAAAGCTGTCAGTTTTAGCTGTCATCCGCCGATGTCGCCCTTCTGCATCTACGGTGAAATGTGACAGAGCTAGAGGAGTGTTTGTTAGACAATGAGACATCCAAAAAAATCAGTCTTCTCATGAAAAACATCTATAGCGTCCGAAAGGTTTGGCCTACTAACTCTCATAAACACGACGGTGTTCTCCGACCATCACAAGTGTCAGGAGACTCGTCTGAAGTCCGTACAGCCGATCTGCCAACTCCTGTCTGTAGTGTCCGAACAGTTTGGGCTACACACTAATATGACACCTCTATGGAAAGGTGAGCCCTCTGTGGTGAGTAAAGTAAGACATTAGGAGGCGGTGTAGATGTGAAGTTAAAGGTGTGAAGTAAAAAATATATTTTGTAAAATTGTTGCTATTGTGCTATAGCTAGAAAAGCTATTGTAATCTCCTCTACTGTAGTATTTTAGTCTACTCTACTGTAGTCTCCCCTACTGTAGTCTCCTCTACTCTAGTCTCTTCTAGTGTAGTGTCCTCTACTGTAGTCTCATAGTGTCCCCTACTGTATTCTCTTCTACTGTAGTCTCATAGTCTCCTCTACTGTAGTCTCTTCTAATGTAGTCTCCTCTACTGTAATCTCCTCTACTATAGTCTCCTCTAGTGTAGTGTCCTCTACTGTAGTCTCATAGTCTCCCCTACTGTAGTCTTCTCTACTGTACTCTCATAGTCTCAACTACTGTAGTCTCCTCTACTGTAGTCTCATAGTCTCCTCTACTCTAGTCTCGTCTACTCTAGTCTCCTCTACTGTAGTCTCATAGTGTCCCCTACTGTATTTTCTTCTACTGTAGTCTCATAGTCTCCTCTACTGTAGTCTCCTCTATCTAGTCTCCTCTACTGTAGTCTCCTCTGCTCTAGTCAAGTCTACTGTAGTCATCTCTACTATAGTCTCCTCAACGGTAGTCTCCTAGTTTCCTCTACTGTAGTCTCCTCTACTGTAGTCTCCTCTACTGTAGTCTCCTCTACTGTAGTCTCCTCTACTGTATGGATAATGACGCTGGAGGGGATGGCTGCCATTTTCCAGCCTCCTAACCAACTGTGCTATTTTGTTTGTTTTTCCGATTTGTTTGTAACTTATTTTGTACATAATGTTGCTGCTACCGTCTCTTATGACCAAAAAGAGCTCCTGGAAATCCGAACAGCGAATAGTGTTATCAGTGTGAAGAAAAGACAGAGAAAAAGGGGGAGGAGGGCGGGGTGCCAGTAGGTAAAGCACCATTACCCTCTGTATTATTGGCCAAAGTGCAATCATTTGAAAACAAACTGGATGATCTACGATTAGACAATCCTACCAACGGGACATAAAAAACGGAGTAATCTTGTTTCACCGAGACGTGGCTAAACGACGACACGGATAATATAGAGCTGGATAATATAGAGCTGGATAATATAGAGCTGGCTGGCTTCTCCGAGCATCGGCAGGACAGCGCAGCTACGTCTGGTAAGACGAGGGGTGGAGGTGTGAGTCTATTGGCAATATTTGCTGGTGCGTAATGTCTAATATTAAAGAAGTCTCGAGGTATTGCTCGCCTGAGGTAGAATACCTCATGATAAGCTGTAGACCACACTATCTACCAAGAGAGTTCTCATCTATAATATTCGTAGCCATCTATTTACCACCACAAACCATTGCTGGCACTAATACCGCACTCAACGAGCTGTATAAGGCCATAAGCAAACAAGAAAATGCTCATCCAGAAGCGGTGCTCCAAGTGGCCAGGGACTTTAATGCAGGCAAACTTAAATCCTTTTTTCCTCATTTCTACCAGCATTTCACATGTGCAACCAGAGGGTAAAAATGTACACCATCTTTACTCCACACACAGAGCTGCATATAAGGCTCTCCTTCACTGTCCATTTGGCAAATCTGACCATAATTCCATCCTCCTGATTCCTGCTTACCAGCAAAAACTAAAACAGGAAGTACCAGTGACTCGCTCAATACGGAAGTAGTAAGGCTCGCTTCGAGGCAAGGAACACTGAAGCATGCATGAGAGCGTCAGCTGTTCCAGACGACTGTGTGATCAAGCTCTCCGTAGCCGATGTGAGCAAGACCTTTAAACAGGTCAACATTCACAAGGCCGCAGGGCCAGGCGGATTACCAGGATGCGTACTCCAATCATGTGCTGACCAACTGGCAAGTGTCTTCACTGATATGTTCAACCGCTCCCTGATCGAGTCTGTAATACCTACATGTTTCAAACAGACCACCATAGTCCCTGTGCCCAAGAAAGTGAAGGTAACCTGCCTAAATGACCACCGCCCCGTAGCACTCACGTCTGTAGCCATGAAGTACTTTGAAAGGCTGGTCATAGCTCACATCAACATCATGCCGGAAACCCTAGACCCACTCCAATACGGATACCGCCCCAACAGATTCACAGATGACGCAATCTCTATCGCACTCCATACTGCCCTTTCCCACCTGGACAAAAGGAACACCTATGTGAAAATGCTGTTCATTGACTACAGCTCAGTGTTTAACACCACAAACCTCATCACTAAGCTAAGGACCTTGGGACACAACACTTCTTTCTGCAACTGGATCCTGGACTTCCTGACGGGCCACTTCCAGGTGGCAAGGGTAGGCAACAACACATCTGACAGTAGTCTCCTCTCCTGTAATCTTCTAGTCTCCCCTGCTGTAGTCTCACCTGATGTAGTCTCCTCTACTGTAGTCTCCTCTCCTGTAATCTTCTAGTCTCCCATGCTGTAGTCTCCCCTGCTGTAGTCTCCCCTGCTGTAGTCTCCCCTGCTGTAGTCTCCCCTGCCGTAGGGTCCTCTACTGTAGTCTCCTCTCCTGTAATCTTCTAGTCTCCCCTGCTGTAGTCTCCCCTGCTGTAGTCTCCCCTGCTGTAGTCTCCCCTGATGTAGTCTCCCCTACTGTAGTCTCCTCTACTGTAGTCTCCTCTCCAGTAATCTTCTAGTCTCCCCTGCTGTAGTCTCCCCTGATGTAGTCTCCTCTACTGTAGTCTCCACTCCTGCAATCTTGTAGTCTCCCCTGATGTAGTCTCCTCTACTGTAGTCTCCACTCCTGTAATCTTCTAGTCTCCCCTGCTGTAGTCTCCCCTGATGTAGTCTCCTCTACTGTAGTCTCCTCTCCTGTAATCTTGTAGTCTCCCCTGCTGTAGTCTCCCCTGCCGTAGGGTCCTCTACTGCAGTCTCCCCTGATGTAGTCTCCTCTCCTGTAATCCTCTAGTCTCCCCTGCTGTAGTCTCCCCTGCCATAGGGTCCTCTACTGTAGTCTCAAAACACAGGAAGAACTGGGACTCCTCTACTCATAGTCTCCTCTACTCTAGTCTCCTCTACTCTAGTCTCCTCTACTGTAGTCTCATAGTGTCCCCTACTGTATTTTCTTCTACTGTAGTCTCATAGTCTCCTCTACTGTAGTCTCCTCTATCTAGTCTCGTCCCAGTTCTTCCTGTGTTTTGAGACTGCAGTAGAGGACCCTATGGCAGGGGAGACTACAGCAGGGGAGACTAGAGGATTACAGGAGAGGAGACTACATCAGGGGAGACTGCAGTAGAGGACCCTACGGCAGGGGAGACTACAGCAGGGGAGACTACAAGATTACAGGAGAGGAGACTACAGTAGAGGAGACTACATCACAAACACATTTCTAGAAACATACTGTCAAAACACATAGGAAGAACTGGGACGTACAAACACATTTCTAGAAACATACTGTCAAAACACATTGGATGAACTGGGACGTACAAACACATTTCTAGAAACATACTGTCAAAACACATTGGATGAACTGGGACGTACAAACACATTTCTAGAAACATACTGTCAAAACACATAGGATGAACTGGGACGTACAAACACATTTCTAGAGACATACTGTCAAAACACATAGGATGAACTGGGACGTACAAACACATTTCTAGAAACATACTGTCAAAACACAGGAAGAACTGGAACGTACAAACACATTTCTAGAAACATACTGTCAAAACACAGGAAGAACTGGGACGTACAAACACATTTCTAGAAACATACTGTCAAAACACAGGATGAACTGGGACGTACAAACACATTTCTAGAAACATACTGTCAAAACACAGAGGATGAACTGGGACGTACAAACACATTTCTAGAAACATACTGTCAAAACACATTGGATGAACTGGGATGTACAAACACATTTTTAGAAACATACTGTCACTATTTGACTTCAAAACAAAGCGATTGGGCTCTTTGATCTGGATAGCTAACATATACCAATACACACAGCAGATATTTCCTGGGGCTGTAATGAGGGAGCTAATATATTTTAACAGGATTAACAGCATTCAAATCACATTTCGTTCTCTTAGCAGAACAAAACAATGGTCTTCATAGAATGCATGTTCATTTCTTAAAGCTGCAGAGAAGCTTAATGTACATCCCAAATGGCACCCTATTTCATACAAAGTGCACTACTTTTGAACAGGGTCCTATGGGGCACTGGTCAAAAGTGGTGCATAACATAGGGAATTGGGTCTCATTTTGGGATGCACCCTAAATGTAATGCGTGCTTATCTCATCCATGAATATTTCATCAATAAACTAGACGCAATGCAGCTATCGGTGAATCTGTCTCTGAGTGTTAAAATGAAATCTGTGTTATGTGTTTTCATTATCTGAAATCTGAATACAATGGTTATGAGATTGATTTCAACGTACTTGTAATACCGTATAATTAAGGTTCTGACTGTCTAATCTACAAATCACCCTCTGGTCTGGTGCACTGGTAGATCTGATAGGGAACACGTCACATTATCGACAAGCACAGCAAAGGTCCTTGGATTACACCAACCACATAATTATGTATTGTTCTAGTCCAGAGCCAAGATCAATCAATCAATCAATCAATCAATCCTATTTTAATTGTCACATGCTTCGTAAACAACACATGTAGACGAACAGTAAAATACTTACTTATGGGCTCTTCTCAACAATACTGAAAGGTGATTTTTGTTTTTGTGCGAGAAAAGTATAAATGATCTGAAACACGAGTTGGGAGGAGTTGTGGTGAGACTCCAATTGGTCACTAAACTACCCTGAAGTCCTGCCTTCACTAGAGACAACAGTATATTGCACATCTAGGATCGCTTTGAGTACCACTGTCATTTATTTAGTAGTAGAGTTCCAAACCCTGAAAAGCTGAGACTCAGCATGAACCTGCACTTCTAATCTGTTTTGCTCTATGACGTTCACAAGCCACACAAGAGTGGTTAGAAGGTACATGTATCTTCTACATAGAAGATACTAGGACATCCCAGGACATAGTGTCTATAATACTGTAAGGGGTTCTTCTACATAGAAGATACTAGGACATCCCAGGACATAGTGTCTATAATACTGTAAGGGGTTCTTCTACATAGAAGATACTAGGACATCCCAGGACATCGTGTCTATAATACTGTAAGGGTTAATCTACATAGAAGATACTAGGACATCCCAGGACATCGTGTCTATAATACTGTCCGGGGTTCTTCTACATAGAAGATACTAGGACATCCCAGGACATAGTGTCTATAATACTGTAAGGGGTTCTTCTACATAGAAAATCATAGGAGATACCAGAACATATTGTCTATAATGCTGTAATGAGCTCACATACATAGTTGCTGTCAAAAACTCCAAACTCCACAGTTGTTGCTGTTTATTATTCATTTCCCTCTGAGCAAACAGCATTCTTATGAATATTTTTTTATCATATTTTTGCTTGGTGGACCTTGTAAATTTCACAATAAAACTCATGAATGCAAGTGTTTATGTCAAATTGTTTTGTATACTACTTGTAGCCCTGGTTGTCCTGAACATAAAACAGTAAAATACTTCAATGTGTGGCTAAATATGAGGGCAGATCAAGCAGATGAATAAAAGCAGTGAACCCTAGGTTTTTCACTGTGGGAATCCCTGGGACCATGCTTAATTGGGAATTCACACTGAGCCGTGGTGTATTCTCACTCCTAAAAGGGAACTGGGTCTGCTTTGGAGACGGGCTCAGCAGAGACGACAGGCCTCGGTGTCTCCATGCACCTGTGGCAAAGCTGACATATCAAAGAGCTCCCCTTTGTCAGCCAGTAGTAAGTCTGTTTCTTACCTGATGGCAGAGAGATTAGAGCACTTTGCAGCCTATCGCTTCAAGCACCATGTGGAATTTTGTTTGAAGCGGCTAAGGAAACGCGGGGGTTAAGTTCTCAGGGACAGGGTAGCATCTCATGCAGAGAGTTCCTTAGACCGTCGCTATTTTCATGACATCCTGAGCCTTCTAAAGTGAAAATGTCAATTTTGTGTCACAAACAGACTTACCTGGACAGAGATGTTATGTTGTGTAGAGACGCATACACTGCAACAACGTTTGTATGGAGAAGTATCACGCGCCAAAACAAATAACTGTAGCTGATATCTAGCTATTTTTAAGACTTGTTTAGTATTCCATTAATGTTGGAGAAGAAAATGGCTCTCAAACAGCATTCAGATTCTGACAAGTAGGAGACATTTAATTAGAGGTGACTAACGTCTTATTTTTACGCATTACATTTTCACTATACTGTAATATCGCTCTTTCAAGGAGGTCCATTATCAATGTGAGGATGTGTCTTCCTGTTCCATGCAGATTGTGAACAGAACAATAATAGTATCTGCTTAAAGGTGTTAGACACTGATGACGTGCACTTTCTGAGTTTTAATTTAGCGTAAAGAGCAGACAGTGTCGTTGAAAGGGGTTGCTGGCATCAAGCTACCTACACAGTGTACTGTAGTTTAACCTTGCAACAGGACAGCGGATTCTCTTGGCCTACATGGTGTGATGTACTGTAAGCTCTTCTCAGGTTACAGTAATGCATCACATTGTGTATATATACTATATATACTGTTTATCATATCATATACATACTGTGTACTATATCATATTGTATATATATTGTATAATATATCATATTGTATACATACTGTATAATATATCACCTTGTCTATATAGTATAACAAATCATATTGTATATATACTGTATATCATATTGTACACATAATGTATAATATATCATAGTGTATATATACTGTATATACGGTATATCATATTGTATACACACTGTATAATATATCATATTGTATTTACAATGTATATCACGTTTTATACATATTGTATAATATAGCATATTGTATAATATATCAAATTGTATATATACTGTATATCATATTGTATACATATTGTATAATATATCATATTGTATACATATTGTAAAATATATCATATTGTATTTATACTGTATAATATGTCATATTGTATATAGACTATATAATATATCATATTGGACATATACTATATAATATATCATATTGGACATATACTGTATATCACATTGTATATATAACATATATTTAGATTGTATATATACTGTATATATATATTACATATTGTATAAATATACTATACATATAATATTGTATATATACTGTCAATTTCGATTGTGTATATATATACTGTATAATATATCATATTGTATATATACTGTATTATATATCATATTGCATATATACTGTATAATATATCATATTGTTTATATATACTCTATAATATATAATATTGTGCGTACATACTGTATAATATATCATATTGCATATATACTGTATAATGTATAATATTGTATACATAGTATATTCTATATCATATTGTATTTATATCTCTATAATATAAAATATTGTATATATACTGTATAATATATACTAGTGTATATATACTGTATAATATATAATATTGTATATGTACTGTATAATATATCATATTGTATATATACTGTATGTAGATCATATGCTGTGTCATATTGTATATATATATATATATATATATATATATATATATACTATATATATACTAGTGTATATATACTGTATATTTAGATTGTATATATACTGTATAATATATCATATTGTATATATACTGTATAATATATAATATGGAAATATACTGTATATTACATCATCATTGATATATACTGTATATTACATCATATTAGGTATATACTGTATAATATATCATACTGTGTATACATACTGTATAATATATCATATTGTATATTTAATGTATAATATATCATATTGCATACATACTGTGTAATATATAATATTGTATAAATACTACATTCTATATCATATTGTATTTATATCTCTATAATATCTAATATTGTATATATACTGTATAATATATGACATTTTATATATATATATACTGTATATCATATTGAGTATATACTGTATGTAGATCATATTCTATATCATATTGCATGTATATATACTATATATATATATACAATATTGTATATATACTATATAGTTAGACTATCTATATACTGTATAATATATCATATTGTATTTATACTGTATAATATATCATATTGTATTTATACTGTATAATATATCATATTGTATTTATACTGTATAATATATCATATTGTATATATATACTGTATTTTACATCATATTGGATATATACTGTATATATACTGTAGTTATATATATATCATATTGTTTGCACAAAGCTCATGAAATAAGTGAAAACTGTGTAGGAAAGCATGTGTTCAAGAATTGAAAATTGGGAACTTATTGAGTTAATCAAGCCACTCTCATCATACCTCCCATGCCAAAACACACACACACACACACACACACACACACACACACACACACACACACACACACACACACACACACACACACACACACACACACACACACACACACACACACACACACACACACACACACACACACTGCTTCCTCGCCCTCCCCCTGCCTCCAAAATATATGTCATGTTTATGTTCATTAACCTGATATAGTAACAGTTCCAGAATCTACTCTTTGGGGGGAAATTGTTTCAACTAATTCAGACAACCAAGCTTGGCCATCGGCCCTTTAATATTGCATGAGATGAGTGTTTGCGCTGTTTGCTGCTGCAGTGCCAGTGAAGCTAGCTAACTGGGGTTGTGTGTGTGTGTGTGTGTGTGTGTGTGTGTGTGTGTGTGTGTGTGTGTGTGTGTGTGTGTGTGTGTGTGTGTGTGTGTGTGTGTGTGTGTGTGTGTGTGTGTGTGTGTGTGTGTGTGTGTGTGTGTGTGTGTGTGTGTGTGCGTGCGTGTGCGTGTGTGTGTGTGTGGCTCTTTCGCTCTCCATCAGCCCCAGTAGTTATTGTTGCTACAGCCAGATTATCTTTCAGTTGTGATGAAATATAGATGTTGGTAGTCTGGACAGTTCAGTGTCTCTTCTCTCCTGGTGATACCATAAGGAAGACATTAATGGTGTCAAGGAGCATTAGGAGTGCGTACCCCGGTAACATAATTGGATATGAGGGGCTAACAACTGACACCTGCCTCCTGAGGTAGATAGTTAAGGTTTCAGGGGGGGCTAGTCTGTGAAGCCCTACTCCATTCCATGTGTGGCCTGTTCTTTCCCCCTGTTGTGTGTGGTTCCGTCGTTGTTAGGCTCTATATTCCCTGTTGTGAGTGGTTCCGTCGTTGTTAGGCTCTATATTCCCTGTTGTGAGTGGTTCCGTCGTTGTTAGGCTCTATATTCCCTGTTGTGAGTGGTTCCGTCGTTGTTAGGCTCTATATTCCCTGTTGTGAGTGGTTCCGTCGTTGTTAGGCTCTATATTCCCTGTTGTGAGTGGTTCCGTCGTTGTTATGCTCTATATTCCCTGTTGTGAGTGGTTCCGTCGTTGTTAGGCTCTATATTCCCTGTTGTGAGTGGTTCCGTCGTTGTTAGGCTCTATATTCCCTGTTGTGAGTGGTTCCGTCGTTGTTAGGCTCTATATTCCCTGTTGTGAGTGGTTCCGTCGTTGTTAGGCTCTATATTCCCTGTTGTGAGTGGTTCCGTCGTTGTTAGGCTCTATATTCCCTGTTGTGAGTGGTTCCGTCGTTGTTAGGCTCTATATTCCCTGTTGTGAGTGCAAAGGCATAGGTTTCCCTTGAACAATGGGGGGACAACAACATTTACTTCCTAGTGACTCTGAGGGAGGGAGAGGCACTGACTTTGCACAGATCCAATCAATCCCAATGTCCTTTGTGAATGTGTGCTACTGTGAATCTACATCCCACATATACATCATATTCTCTATTCAGTGCACTACTTTCGAGCAGGGCCCATATGTAATGCACTAAATAGGGAATAGGTTGCCATTTGGGACAGAGACTGAATGTGTGTATATGCAATTACACCCTACCATATCCTGTTGACAGTTTTTTTAATTTGTTCCTCAGGTCGTTTCAAGATGCATTTTTTTTTTTTTTTTGCTGCTGCTGCAATTGTGCGTCTCGCATAATCACAAACAGCAGGTCCATCTGTTGTTGGCTTGTCGACATACCTTAGCAGATTATTTTAATGCTGTTTTCTCGTATCTGAATAACGCATCACTGTATTAACAAAATGATAATCATCTGACTGTAAGGTCTGTGTTGTAAGTAGTAGATCCATGTGTTATGTGGAATCGACTGCTGAAAGGAGGTTTGTAAATCTTTCCAGAAAAGATAAAGGGAATAGAAAACATCATAACAAAATAACAACACATTATTATACCCTGAGAATAAAAAAAGTAAGATTATATTCTCAAGATAAAGATTTACAGTACGACCATAGGCTACAGTGCAGTTTTATTCTCAGATTATGAAAAGGCTAAAACCATGCCTGTAGTAGGGTCACTTAAGCACGGTATGGTCGAGAGAATAACGGAGAGAAAATAAGCAGCATCTACTGTTTGTCCCAAATGGCATCCTTATATATCCCTATATAGTGCACTACTTTTGACCACATGCCTATGGGCCCTGGTTAAATGTAGTGCACTATATAGGGAATAGGGTGTCATTTGGGACACAACCTACTGTCACAAATACTGTTGTGTTGGAAATGGCCCTCCACAGTAAGCATGCTTCTGATAATGTGTTTTTCTATCTTGTAGAATCAGGGCCAGACACCAGAGAAGTCCTTCAGCTCAGTCGTATCTACTTGTCCCCATAAGGTAAGCTCTTCCTAGACCTATACAGGATACAGTATATTACTATATATAGACCAATAGAGTATATAGTATATTACTCTATATAAACCTATACAGGATACAGTATATTACTCTTTATAGACCAATACAGGATACAATATATTACTATATATAAACATATAAAGGATACAGTATATTACTATATATAGACCAATAGAGTATAGAGTATATTATTCTATATAAACCTATACAGGATACAGTATATTACTCTATATAGACCTATACAGGATACAGTATATTACTCTATATAGACCTATACAGGATACAGTATATTACTCTTTATAGACCAATACAGGATACAGTATATTACTATATATAGACCAATAGAGTATAGAGTATATTACTCTATATAAACCTATACAGGATACGGTATATTACTCGATATAAACCTATACAGGATACAGTATATTACTCTATATAGACCTATACAGGATACGGTATATTACTCTATATAGACCTATACAGGATACAGTATATTACTATATATAAACCTATACAGGATACAGTATATTACTATATATAAACCTTTACAGGATACAGTATATTACTATATATCAGTGGCGGTCAGTGACGTTTAAGATGAGGGAGGACCATTTTGTTTTATGAGCATGGCCTTATTTCTATTACAGCATATTGGATGACTGTCATTCATTTTCCATTCACCCATTTCAATGTAACATTGAAAGGTTTAGGCTACTACATAATACTCTAATTTTGCCTGTACCCATCATGAGGTTGCTACAACCTAGCCTATGAATGACAGTTCACGACGTCGCTGCTGTCACGACCGTCGTAGCGTGAGTAAAGTGCAGCGTGAGTAGAGTTCCACATTTTAATGATAGTGAAACTTCCAAAACAACAAAGATATAACGATCGTGAAATACGTAGGGCACACAGGCACTCATACAAAACAATATCCCCCATCGCAGGTGGGAAAAAGGACACACTAAGTATGATCCCCAATTAGAGGTAATGATTATCAGCTACCTCCAATTGGGAACCATACACACACACCAACATAGAAATATAACACCTAGAAACACCCCTAGTCACGCTCTGACCTATTACACCATAGAGAACCCCGAAGGCTCTCCATGGTCAGGGTGTGACAGTTGCACACAGGTCGAGAGACAAATTTGAGGTGACAGACAGTGAGTGACATTCAATACCACCTTGCACACTCTTGCCTGCATCTAGCTGATCTAGGGTGTAATCATTAGTCCAGCAGTTGCAAACGATAGTGTCTTTTGGAAATATTCAGGTATGTTTATCCCTGTTTTGTTCCGTTTGCGAAACGTTTTTCAACCAACCGGCGCAATGAATACACCCCTGATCACGCGTAAACACAGTACACTCTCATAACAGCCACATTTATATTCCTTCTCTTCCCTTCGCTTGTGGACTTCAATGTACAAAACATCTGCTGTATGCGACCAGGCGAAAAAACCTTCCCAATCCAAACCTCTACAAACAGCCTACATCGTTGTCACCATATTAGCTAAAGTAACATTAATGTACAGTCAGTAAGCAGTTACACCGGCGGGCCCCGGTGGCAATAAATTAGTCATACCAAAAGCTTACCTTGACTTGGAAGAGTTCCAGTGTTGTGTTGGAAAGTCATAGCCAGCTAACATAGCATCTCTCTGTTTGAACAGTGTAAGCTGAACTAGCTTGCTACATATGCTAGCTAAGTATGTGAAACTGAAAGTGAAAAAAAACTATTACATCTCTCTCTCTCTCTATTTCTCTCTTCTTCGTTTAGGAAGACATTTATTTGTTCAAAACTATTGAACTATTATCTTTGTCTCTCTTTGAGTGAACTACTCACCAGATTTTATATGCTTTCAGTACTATATTAATTCTCTGATAATTTGATTGGGTGCACAACATGTCAGTTTATGCCGCAAGAGCTCTGATAGGCTGGAGGACGTCCTCCGGAAGTTGTCGTAATTACTGTGTAAGTCTATGGAAGGAGGTGAGAACCATGAGCCTCCTAGGTTTTGTAATGAAGTCAACGTAGTCAGAGGAGGAAGGAAGCTAGCTGTCCTCCAACTACACCATCGCACTATCCTACAGAGTGCTTTTGAGGCTACTGTAGACCTTCTTTGCAAAATAGTGTGTCTTAATTAGTTATTTGGTGACGTGATTATATTTAGTATAGTTTTATCTGAAAATGTTAACTTTTAAATGTTTTACCATTATAATTGTAATTTTAATTGTATTCACTGAGGAGGATGGTATTCCTCTTCCTCCTCTGAGGAGCCTCCACTGCTCTATATAGACCAATACAGGATACAGTATATTACTCTATATAAACCTATACAGGATATGGTATATTAGTATATTACTCTATATAAAGCTCTAAAGGATGCAATATATTACTCTATATATGCATAGTATACAGGACACAGTATATTACTCTATTTAAACCTGTACAGGATACAGCATATTACTCTATATTAACCTAAACAGGATACAGTATTTGTTGTATACATATTTCTATATGTATATAGTGAGGCTGGATTACTGTTGTTCACTGAGGCAAGTTTAACTAATACATTTTCAAATCATATTTTTCCTGTTAAATTGTGTTAATGACATCCACACTCTTTCTTGTGTTGCAATTAAGAATTACTCCTCACACTAAACAAATGCAAATTCGAATTAGCATTTATTTGACATGATATGAGAATGTCAAATGTATTCAAATATTTTTCCCACTAGGCTATGCAGAGTAAAAATCCACCATCCTCCAGACTTATTCAAGTAATCATCACACAGTTAGTGTAAACTAACTTTGCACTTGACTCTGCCACTGCCTCTACTTGTGAACGTGATAATGTGCGATGTAGTGAAATCCTCTCACGTCTTCCAGTTCACTTAGGAAGAAAGTGTCAAAATGCCCATGTCCTTTTCTGGTTGAATGGCACGGTCAAGAGTCAAATAAACAAAAAAACACTCCAGTGGAGAATAAGTCGTGTTAAAAAAGAAACTCAGTTGAGAGGGCAGTCTGACAGCCTGTCATCGTGTGGCCAGCTGAAACGACACCTCTTTTCAGCCTAAAAACTACAACCTAGAATTGGAAAACAACTAAACTGTGGCTTGCCACTTGTTTCGGTATACAGCTGAGGGACGGGGCTAGGGAAATGTACAACCTCTCATATTCATAGACAACACTCTAGATGCAAGAACTGACAGTCCAATGTATAGATTTACCAATGTTCTGAAGCAATGCACTATTCCTTTTTATGTTGTAAACAATGGAGAAAAACCATTAATATTCTGGGTTATGATAAAGTTACTGACAGTTGTGATACACTCACAAGACACTTATAATTTATGTTCTTCAAGAATCAATGGCAACAAAAAAAAATAATCTCAAATGGAAATGACCATTGAACAGCTAGGTTCCCAAATCCCAGTCTGCACCTTTAATGTTCGGACAGCTTTCTAAAGTGACTCTTGTGCCATTGAAAGCTGCCGACTGGATGCTATATATCGTCGTGTGTCTGACTGCGTTTGACAGTAAATAATACCACACGATACTGTCCCTGTCATTGGGAAATAATGAGCGAGGCAATCAGCTTTGTCCTGAGTCAGTCGACACAAAAAAACGACACTGGAATCACCGCCACGTCCTTCACATGGTCCTGAACTGGTACCGCTCATATTGAGATCCCCTCTAATAAGACGAGCTCAGCGATATTGATGTTGTTTGGGTCGCATCCCAAATGGCACCCTATTCCCTCTGTAGTGCACTACGTTTGACGATATAGGGATTAGGGGGTCATTTGAGACAGAAATTATGTGTAAGTCTGTGGCCACTATATAAAATAGGGAATAGGGTGCCATTGGCCCTCGTCAAATGTAGTGCACTATATAGGGAATAGGGTGCCATGGGCCTTGGTCAAATGTTGTGCACTATTAAAGGGAACAGGGTGGCATTTCAGATGCAAACTAAGTCATATTGGCATATCACCAGGAATAATCTGCATGCATATACTGTCCTTGAGATTTTAGAAAACGTTTGCAATGTCCCATGTCGCCTCTCTCATCAGCCGTCTCTCCTTAAAACAGCTGATCTGGACTGATGTAATAGAATGAAGCTACGAAAGCCACTTTGGTTGCTATACCAGTGGAACACATGTTCACGTCTCGTCCACCCACATTATTCTCCATGATCCGGATTCACAGAGCAATACACACAGAGCAGAGAGAACACAGGGCCAGTAGGGTAATATACTGTCCCTCAGCTACATTACACACAGAGCAGAGAGAACACAGGGCCAGTAGGGTAATATACTGTCACTCAGCTACATTACACACAGAGCAGAGAGAACACAGGGCCAGTAGGGTAATATACTGTCACTCAGCTACGTTACACACAGAGCAGAGAGAACACAGGGCCAGTAGGGTAATATACTGTCCCTCAGCTACATTACACACAGAGCAGAGAGAACACAGGGCCAGTAGGGTAATATACTGTCACTCAGCTACGTTACACACAGAGCAGAGAGAACACAGGGCCAGTAGGGTAATATACTGTCCCTCAGCTACATTACACACAGAGCAGAGAGAGAACACAGGGCCAGTAGGGTAATATACTGTCACTCAGCTACATTACACACAGAGCAGAGAGAGAACACAGGGCCAGTAGGGTAATATACTGTCACTCAGCTACATTACACACAGAGCAGAGAGAGAACACAGGGCCAGTAGGGTAATATACTGTCACTCAGCTACATTACACACAGAGCAGAGAGAACACAGGGCCAGTAGGGTAATATACTGTCACTCAGCTACATTACACACAGAGCAGAGAGAACACAGGGCCAGTAGGGTAATATACTGTCACTCAGCTACATTACACACAGAGCAGAGAGAGAACACAGGGCCAGTAGGGTAATATACTGTCCCTCAGCTACATTACACACAGAGCAGAGAGAACACAGGGCCAGTAGGGTAATATACTGTCCCTCAGCTACATTACACACAGAGCAGAGAGAGAACACAGGGCCAGTAGGATAATATACTGTCCCTCAGCTACATTACACACAGAGCAGAGAGAGAACACAGGGCCAGTAGGGTAATATACTGTCACTCAGCTACATTACACACAGAGCAGAGAGAACACAGGGCCAGTAGGGTAATATACTGTCACTCAGCTACATTACACACAGAGCAGAGAGAACACAGGGCCAGTAGGGTAATATACTGTCACTCAGCTACGTTACACACAGAGCAGAGAGAGAACACAGGGCCAGTAGGGTAATATACTGTCACTCAGCTACATTACACACAGAGCAGAGAGAACACAGGGCCAGTAGGGTAATATACTGTCACTCAGCTACATTACACACAGAGCAGAGAGAGAACACAGGGCCAGTAGGGTAATATACTGTCCCTCAGCTACATTACACACAGAGCAGAGAGAACACAGGGCCAGTAGGGTAATATACTGTCACTCAGCTACGTTACACACAGAGCAGAGAGAGAACACAGGGCCAGTAGGGTAATATACTGTCACTCAGCTACATTACACACAGAGCAGAGAGAACACAGGGCCAGTAGGGTAATATACTGTCACTCAGCTACATTACACACAGAGCAGAGAGAGAACACAGGGCCAGTAGGGTAATATACTGTCCCTCAGCTACATTACACACAGAGCAGAGAGAACACAGGGCCAGTAGGATAATATACTGTCACTCAGCTACATTACACACAGAGCAGAGAGAGAACACAGGGCCAGTAGGGTAATATACTGTCCCTCAGCTACATTACACACAGAGCAGAGAGAACACAGGGCCAGTAGGGTAATATACTGTCACTCAGCTACATTACACACAGAGCAGAGAGAGAGAACACAGGGCCAGTAGGGTAATATACTGTCCCTCAGCTACGTTACACACAGAGCAGAGAGAACACAGGGCCAGTAGGGTAATATACTGTCACTCAGCTACATTACACACAGAGCAGAGAGAACACAGGGCCAGTAGGATAATATACTGTCCCTCAGCTACGTTACACACAGAGCAGAGAGAGAACACAGGGCCAGTAGGGTAATATAATGTCACTCAGCTACATTACACACAGAGCAGAGAGAGAACACAGGGCCAGTAGGGTAATATACTGTCACTCAGCTACATTACACACAGAGCAGAGAGAGAGAACACAGGGCCAGTAGGGTAATATACTGTCACTCAGCTACATTACACACAGAGCAGAGAGAGAACACAGGGCCAGTAGGGTAATATACTGTCACTCAGCTACGTTACACACAGAGCAGAGAGAGAACACAGGGCCAGTAGGGTAATATACTGTCACTCAGCTACATTACACACAGAGCAGAGAGAGAACACAGGGCCAGTAGGGTAATATACTGTCACTCAGCTACGTTACACACAGAGCAGAGAGAGAACACAGGGCCAGTAGGGTAATATACTGTCACTCAGCTACATTACACACAGAGCAGAGAGAGAACACAGGGCCAGTAGGGTAATATACTGTCACTCAGCTACATTACACACAGAGCAGAGAGAGAACACAGGGCCAGTAGGGTAATATACTGTCACTCAGCTACATTACACACAGAGCAGAGAGAACACAGGGCCAGTAGGGTAATATACTGTCACTCAGCTACATTACACACAGAGCAGAGAGAACACAGGGCCAGTAGGGTAATATACTGTCACTCAGCTACATTACACACAGAGCAGAGAGAGAACACAGGGCCAGTAGGGTAATATACTGTCCCTCAGCTACATTACACACAGAGCAGAGAGAGAACACAGGGCCAGTAGGGTAATATACTGTCACTCAGCTACATTACACACAGAGCAGAGAGAGAACACAGGGCCAGTAGGGTAATATACTGTCACTCAGCTACGTTACACACAGAGCAGAGAGAGAACACAGGGCCAGTAGGGTAATATACTGTCACTCAGCTACATTACACACAGAGCAGAGAGAGAGAACACAGGGCCAGTAGGGTAATATACTGTCACTCAGCTACATTACACACAGAGCAGAGAGAGAGAACACAGGGCCAGTAGGGTAATATACTGTCACTCAGCTACATTACACACAGAGCAGAGAGAACACAGGGCCAGTAGGGTAATATACTGTCACTCAGCTACATTACACACAGAGCAGAGAGAACTCAGGGCCAGTAGGGTAATATACTGTCCCTCAGCTACGTTACACACAGAGCAGAGAGAGAACACAGGGCCAGTAGGGTAATATACTGTCACTCAGCTACATTACACACAGAGCAGAGAGAACACAGGGCCAGTAGGGTAATATACTGTCACTCAGCTACATTACACACAGAGCAGAGAGAACACAGGGCCAGTAGGGTAATATACTGTCACTCAGCTACGTTACACACAGAGCAGAGAGAGAACACAGGGCCAGTAGGGTAATATACTGTCACTCAGCTACATTACACACAGAGCAGAGAGAGAACACAGGGCCAGTAGGGTAATATACTGTCACTCAGCTACATTACACACAGAGCAGAGAGAGAGAAGACAGGGCCAGTAGGGTAATATACTGTCACTCAGCTACATTACACACAGAGCAGAGAGAACACAGGGCCAGTAGGGTAATATACTGTCACTCAGCTACATTACACACAGAGCAGAGAGAGAACACAGGGCCAGTAGGGTAATATACTGTCCCTCAGCTACATTACATAAAGAGCAGAGAGAACACAGGGCCAGTAGGGTAATATACTGTCACTCAGCTACATTACACACAGAGCAGAGAGAACACAGGGCCAGTAGGGTAATATACTGTCACTCAGCTACGTTACACACAGAGCAGAGAGAACACAGGGCCAGTAGGGTAATATACTGTCCCTCAGCTACATTACACACATAGCAGAGAGAACACAGGGCCAGTAGGGTAATATACTGTCACTCAGCTACGTTACACACAGAGCAGAGAGAGAACACAGGGCCAGTAGGGTAATATACTGTCCCTCAGCTACATTACACACAGAGCAGAGAGAGAACACAGGGCCAGTAGGGTAATATACTGTCACTCAGCTACATTACACACAGAGCAGAGAGAGAACACAGGGCCAGTAGGGTAATATACTGTCACTCAGCTACATTACACACAGAGCAGAGAGAGAACACAGGGCCAGTAGGGTAATATACTGTCACTCAGCTACATTACACACAGAGCAGAGAGAACACAGGGCCAGTAGGGTAATATACTGTCACTCAGCTACATTACACACAGAGCAGAGAGAACACAGGGCCAGTAGGGTAATATACTGTCACTCAGCTACATTACACACAGAGCAGAGAGAGAACACAGGGCCAGTAGGGTAATATACTGTCCCTCAGCTACATTACACACAGAGCAGAGAGAACACAGGGCCAGTAGGGTAATATACTGTCCCTCAGCTACATTACACACAGAGCAGAGAGAGAACACAGGGCCAGTAGGATAATATACTGTCCCTCAGCTACATTACACACAGAGCAGAGAGAGAACACAGGGCCAGTAGGGTAATATACTGTCACTCAGCTACATTACACACAGAGCAGAGAGAACACAGGGCCAGTAGGGTAATATACTGTCACTCAGCTACATTACACACAGAGCAGAGAGAACACAGGGCCAGTAGGGTAATATACTGTCACTCAGCTACGTTACACACAGAGCAGAGAGAGAACACAGGGCCAGTAGGGTAATATACTGTCACTCAGCTACATTACACACAGAGCAGAGAGAACACAGGGCCAGTAGGGTAATATACTGTCACTCAGCTACATTACACACAGAGCAGAGAGAGAACACAGGGCCAGTAGGGTAATATACTGTCCCTCAGCTACATTACACACAGAGCAGAGAGAACACAGGGCCAGTAGGGTAATATACTGTCACTCAGCTACGTTACACACAGAGCAGAGAGAGAACACAGGGCCAGTAGGGTAATATACTGTCACTCAGCTACATTACACACAGAGCAGAGAGAACACAGGGCCAGTAGGGTAATATACTGTCACTCAGCTACATTACACACAGAGCAGAGAGAGAACACAGGGCCAGTAGGGTAATATACTGTCCCTCAGCTACATTACACACAGAGCAGAGAGAACACAGGGCCAGTAGGATAATATACTGTCACTCAGCTACATTACACACAGAGCAGAGAGAGAACACAGGGCCAGTAGGGTAATATACTGTCCCTCAGCTACATTACACACAGAGCAGAGAGAACACAGGGCCAGTAGGGTAATATACTGTCACTCAGCTACATTACACACAGAGCAGAGAGAGAGAACACAGGGCCAGTAGGGTAATATACTGTCCCTCAGCTACGTTACACACAGAGCAGAGAGAACACAGGGCCAGTAGGGTAATATACTGTCACTCAGCTACATTACACACAGAGCAGAGAGAACACAGGGCCAGTAGGATAATATACTGTCCCTCAGCTACGTTACACACAGAGCAGAGAGAGAACACAGGGCCAGTAGGGTAATATAATGTCACTCAGCTACATTACACACAGAGCAGAGAGAGAACACAGGGCCAGTAGGGTAATATACTGTCACTCAGCTACATTACACACAGAGCAGAGAGAGAGAACACAGGGCCAGTAGGGTAATATACTGTCACTCAGCTACATTACACACAGAGCAGAGAGAGAACACAGGGCCAGTAGGGTAATATACTGTCACTCAGCTACGTTACACACAGAGCAGAGAGAGAACACAGGGCCAGTAGGGTAATATACTGTCACTCAGCTACATTACACACAGAGCAGAGAGAGAACACAGGGCCAGTAGGGTAATATACTGTCACTCAGCTACGTTACACACAGAGCAGAGAGAGAACACAGGGCCAGTAGGGTAATATACTGTCACTCAGCTACATTACACACAGAGCAGAGAGAGAACACAGGGCCAGTAGGGTAATATACTGTCACTCAGCTACATTACACACAGAGCAGAGAGAGAACACAGGGCCAGTAGGGTAATATACTGTCACTCAGCTACATTACACACAGAGCAGAGAGAACACAGGGCCAGTAGGGTAATATACTGTCACTCAGCTACATTACACACAGAGCAGAGAGAACACAGGGCCAGTAGGGTAATATACTGTCACTCAGCTACATTACACACAGAGCAGAGAGAGAACACAGGGCCAGTAGGGTAATATACTGTCCCTCAGCTACATTACACACAGAGCAGAGAGAGAACACAGGGCCAGTAGGGTAATATACTGTCACTCAGCTACATTACACACAGAGCAGAGAGAGAACACAGGGCCAGTAGGGTAATATACTGTCACTCAGCTACGTTACACACAGAGCAGAGAGAGAACACAGGGCCAGTAGGGTAATATACTGTCACTCAGCTACATTACACACAGAGCAGAGAGAGAGAACACAGGGCCAGTAGGGTAATATACTGTCACTCAGCTACATTACACACAGAGCAGAGAGAGAGAACACAGGGCCAGTAGGGTAATATACTGTCACTCAGCTACATTACACACAGAGCAGAGAGAACACAGGGCCAGTAGGGTAATATACTGTCACTCAGCTACATTACACACAGAGCAGAGAGAACTCAGGGCCAGTAGGGTAATATACTGTCCCTCAGCTACGTTACACACAGAGCAGAGAGAGAACACAGGGCCAGTAGGGTAATATACTGTCACTCAGCTACATTACACACAGAGCAGAGAGAACACAGGGCCAGTAGGGTAATATACTGTCACTCAGCTACATTACACACAGAGCAGAGAGAACACAGGGCCAGTAGGGTAATATACTGTCACTCAGCTACGTTACACACAGAGCAGAGAGAGAACACAGGGCCAGTAGGGTAATATACTGTCACTCAGCTACATTACACACAGAGCAGAGAGAGAACACAGGGCCAGTAGGGTAATATACTGTCACTCAGCTACATTACACACAGAGCAGAGAGAGAGAAGACAGGGCCAGTAGGGTAATATACTGTCACTCAGCTACATTACACACAGAGCAGAGAGAACACAGGGCCAGTAGGGTAATATACTGTCACTCAGCTACATTACACACAGAGCAGAGAGAGAACACAGGGCCAGTAGGGTAATATACTGTCCCTCAGCTACATTACATAAAGAGCAGAGAGAACACAGGGTCAGTAGGGTAATATACTGTCACTCAGCTACATTACACACAGAGCAGAGAGAACACAGGGCCAGTAGGGTAATATACTGTCACTCAGCTACGTTACACACAGAGCAGAGAGAACACAGGGCCAGTAGGGTAATATACTGTCCCTCAGCTACATTACACACAGAGCAGAGAGAACACAGGGCCAGTAGGGTAATATACTGTCACTCAGCTACGTTACACACAGAGCAGAGAGAGAACACAGGGCCAGTAGGGTAATATACTGTCCCTCAGCTACATTACACACAGAGCAGAGAGAGAACACAGGGCCAGTAGGGTAATATACTGTCACTCAGCTACATTACACACAGAGCAGAGAGAGAACACAGGGCCAGTAGGGTAATATACTGTCACTCAGCTACATTACACACAGAGCAGAGAGAGAACACAGGGCCAGTAGGGTAATATACTGTCACTCAGCTACATTACACACAGAGCAGAGAGAACACAGGGCCAGTAGGGTAATATACTGTCACTCAGCTACATTACACACAGAGCAGAGAGAACACAGGGCCAGTAGGGTAATATACTGTCACTCAGCTACATTACACACAGAGCAGAGAGAGAACACAGGGCCAGTAGGGTAATATACTGTCCCTCAGCTACATTACACACAGAGCAGAGAGAACACAGGGCCAGTAGGGTAATATACTGTCCCTCAGCTACATTACACACAGAGCAGAGAGAGAACACAGGGCCAGTAGGATAATATACTGTCCCTCAGCTACATTACACACAGAGCAGAGAGAGAACACAGGGCCAGTAGGGTAATATACTGTCACTCAGCTACATTACACACAGAGCAGAGAGAACACAGGGCCAGTAGGGTAATATACTGTCACTCAGCTACATTACACACAGAGCAGAGAGAACACAGGGCCAGTAGGGTAATATACTGTCACTCAGCTACGTTACACACAGAGCAGAGAGTGAGAACACAGGGCCAGTAGGGTAATATACTGTCACTCAGCTACATTACACACAGAGCAGAGAGAGAACACAGGGCCAGTAGGGTAATATACTGTCACTCAGCTACATTACACACAGAGCAGAGAGAACACAGGGCCAGTAGGGTAATATACTGTCACTCAGCTACGTTACACACAGAGCAGAGAGAGAACACAGGGCCAGTAGGGTAATATACTGTCACTCAGCTACATTACACACAGAGCAGAGAGAGAACACAGGGCCAGTAGGGTAATATACTGTCACTCAGCTACATTACACACAGAGCAGAGAGAGAACACAGGGCCAGTAGGGTAATATACTGTCACTCAGCTACATTACACACAGAGCAGAGAGAACACAGGGCCAGTAGGGTAATATACTGTCACTCAGCTACATTACACACAGAGCAGAGAGAACACAGGGCCAGTAGGGTAATATACTGTCACTCAGCTACATTACACACAGAGCAGAGAGAGAACACAGGGCCAGTAGGGTAATATACTGCCACTCAGCTACATTACACACAGAGCAGAGAGAGAACACAGGGCCAGTAGGGTAATATACTGTCACTCAGCTACATTACACACAGAGCAGAGAGAGAACACAGGGCCAGTAGGATAATATACTGTCACTCAGCTACATTACACACAGAGCAGAGAGAACACAGGGCCAGTAGGGTAATATACTGTCACTCAGCTACGTTACACACAGAGCAGAGAGAGAACACAGGGCCAGTAGGGTAATATACTGTCCCTCAGCTACATTACACACAGAGCAGAGAGAACACAGGGCCAGTAGGGTAATATACTGTCACTCAGCTACATTACACACAGAGCAGAGAGAGAACACAGGGCCAGTAGGGTAATATACTGTCACTCAGCTACATTACACACAGAGCAGAGAGAGAACACAGGGCCAGTAGGATAATATACTGTCACTCAGCTACATTACACACAGAGCAGAGAGAGAACACAGGGCCAGTAGGGTAATATACTGTCCCTCAGCTACATTACACACAGAGCAGAGAGAACACAGGGCCAGTAGGGTAATATACTGTCACTCAGCTACATTACACACAGAGCAGAGAGAGAACACAGGGCCAGTAGGGTAATATACTGTCACTCAGCTACATTACACACAGAGCAGAGAGAACTCAGGGCCAGTAGGGTAATATACTGTCCCTCAGCTACGTTACACACAGAGCAGAGAGAGAACACAGGGCCAGTAGGGTAATATACTGTCACTCAGCTACATTACACACAGAGCAGAGAGAGAACACAGGGCCAGTAGGATAATATACTGTCACTCAGCTACATTACACACAGAGCAGAGAGAACACAGGGCCAGTAGGGTAATATACTGTCACTCAGCTACGTTACACACAGAGCAGAGAGAGAACACAGGGCCAGTAGGGTAATATACTGTCCCTCAGCTACATTACACACAGAGCAGAGAGAACACAGGGCCAGTAGGGTAATATACTGTCACTCAGCTACATTACACACAGAGCAGAGAGAGAACACAGGGCCAGTAGGGTAATATACTGTCACTCAGCTACATTACACACAGAGCAGAGAGAGAACACAGGGCCAGTAGGATAATATACTGTCACTCAGCTACATTACACACAGAGCAGAGAGAGAACACAGGGCCAGTAGGGTAATATACTGTCCCTCAGCTACATTACACACAGAGCAGAGAGAACACAGGGCCAGTAGGGTAATATACTGTCACTCAGCTACATTACACACAGAGCAGAGAGAGAACACAGGGCCAGTAGGGTAATATACTGTCACTCAGCTACATTACACACAGAGCAGAGAGAGAACACAGGGCCAGTAGGGTAATATACTGTCACTCAGCTACATTACACACAGAGCAGAGAGAGAACACAGGGCCAGTAGGGTAATATACTGTCACTCAGCTACATTACACACAGAGCAGAGAGAGAACACAGGGCCAGTAGGGTAATATACTGTCACTCAGCTACATTACACACAGAGCAGAGAGAACACAGGGCCAGTAGGGTAATATACTGTCACTCAGCTACATTACACACAGAGCAGAGAGAACACAGGGCCAGTAGGGTAATATACTGTCACTCAGCTACATTACACACAGAGCAGAGAGAGAACACAGGGCCAGTAGGGTAATATACTGTCACTCAGCTACATTACACACAGAGCAGAGAGAACACAGGGCCAGTAGGGTAATATACTGTCACTCAGCTACATTACACACAGAGCAGAGAGAGAACACAGGGCCAGTAGGGTAATATACTGTCACTCAGCTACATTACACACAGAGCAGAGAGAGAACACAGGGCCAGTAGGGTAATATACTGTCACTCAGCTACATTACACACAGAGCAGAGAGAGAACACAGGGCCAGTAGGGTAATATACTGTCACTCAGCTACATTACACACAGAGCAGAGAGAACACAGGGCCAGTAGGGTAATATACTGTCACTCAGCTACATTACACACAGAGCAGAGAGAACACAGGGCCAGTAGGGTAATATACTGTCACTCAGCTACATTACACACAGAGCAGAGAGAGAACACAGGGCCAGTAGGGTAATATACTGTCACTCAGCTACATTACACACAGAGCAGAGAGAACACAGGGCCAGTAGGGTAATATACTGTCACTCAGCTACATTACACACAGAGCAGAGAGAGAACACAGGGCCAGTAGGGTAATATACTGTCCCTCAGCTACATTACACACAGAGCAGAGAGAGAACACAGGGCCAGTAGGGTAATATACTGTCCCTCAGCTACATTACACACAGAGCAGAGAGAGAACACAGGGCCAGTAGGGTAATATACTGTCACTCAGCTACATTACACACAGAGCAGAGAGAGAACACAGGGCCAGTAGGGTAATATACTGTCACTCAGCTACGTTACACACAGAGCAGAGAGAACACAGGGCCAGTAGGGTAATATACTGTCACTCAGCTACATTACACACAGAGCAGAGAGAACACAGGGCCAGTAGGGTAATATACTGTCACTCAGCTACATTACACACAGAGCAGAGAGAGAACACAGGGCCAGTAGGGTAATATACTGTCACTCAGCTACATTACACACAGAGCAGAGAGAGAACACAGGGCCAGTAGGGTAATATACTGTCACTCAGCTACATTACACACAGAGCAGAGAGAGAACACAGGGCCAGTAGGGTAATATACTGTCACTCAGCTACATTACACACAGAGCAGAGAGAGAACACAGGGCCAGTAGGGTAATATACTGTCACTCAGCTACATTACACACAGAGCAGAGAGAGAACACAGGGCCAGTAGGGTAATATACTGTCACTCAGCTACATTACACACAGAGCAGAGAGAGAACACAGGGCCAGTAGGGTAATATACTGTCACTCAGCTACATTACACACAGAGCAGAGAGAGAACACAGGGCCAGTAGGGTAATATACTGTCACTCAGCTACATTACACACAGAGCAGAGAGAACACAGGGCCAGTAGGGTAATATACTGTCACTCAGCTACATTACACACAGAGCAGAGAGAACACAGGGCCAGTAGGGTAATATACTGTCACTCAGCTACATTACACACAGAGCAGAGAGAGAACACTAACCTTTGGGTTCTGAACATTGTTAATCCTTTGTATTCCATTGACACACCCATCCGTTAACCCAAGTAACATTATAACAAAATCCCCATCAAAATGTGTCAGTTTAAGCTAGAGATATCAGGTGTTTTCCATTGACTGAGTCTAAATCCACCGTATACGCCTGTGCCGGCATTCTGCATCCGCCGTGGAAGGAGGCCGAGCTACAGCGCTGTTTGTCAGACCATGAGACATCCCCGAAAATCGGTCTTCTCTCGAAAATGTCTGTAGCACCGTCCGAGTCACGGGACTCGTTTTCAAGTTGGCAGCGCTGATGTGCCAACGTCTGTCTGTAGCATCCGAACGGTTTGGAATACATATAATTAATGCCACTCTGGAAAGGGGAGTCTCTCGTGAATACGATGGTGTTCTCCGTATTGCTCTACGACCCCCACAAGTGTCACAGGACTTGTCTGAAGGTAACCCATACAAACGAATGGAAGCATAGAGGTAGATTTGTGCCCTTCAAAATAAGGTGTTAAATATGAGTAAAACACATGTTTACTATATTCCTGAGCGTTCTTATATCTCTTAGATATAGGACAGACACTTCAAAATCTTATTCCTTATGATTAATTGTTTTAGTGTATCAATACACCTAGTCACGACAAAAATACAGGTGTCTTTCCTAACTCAGTTGCCAGAGAGGAAGGAAACCACTCAGGGATTTCACCATGAGGCCAATGGTGACTTTAAAACAGTTACAGAGTTTATGAATGTCTTATTAATTTATGAATGTCTTATTCAATGTGATTCTATGGGCTATAGCAAAGGCAAAATTCATTATATTTTCAAATATGTTTTTATATATATATATATTTTTAGACCTAAAGGAGTCCTAAAATTAAAAATCAAATAGCTACATGACCCCCCCTCTGACTATCCTCTGGGGTCTGATCCTTATTAAACTACAATAATAACTCAAATGAAATGCATGGTCCCTCCACCAACCCACCCTCTCTTATTCAAACCCATTTCATCTTCTCTATTTGGTGTCTTCTTGCTAAAAATCTAAAGACTCACAGAGAGAATCAGTGAATAATTGAACAGCGAAACCCCTTCTCAGAGCTTGACAAGGGCTAGGTGTGAAGCTATAATATCTTTAGAAGCAAGCATATTGTAAGACATTGCAAACAGCTGAAGAGGATTCTGAATAACACTATTTTAAGGATTTTTTTCTCCTTTCGGTCACAAAATATTCAATAATGAAATGAGTCCATATTTTGTACTAAATCTTCAATAATGAAATGACTCCATGTTCTGTGTGTAGTGTAATGGTGGAGGCAGATGGCAGATGGTTGGTGTGATGGAAGGGGACTGGTTCATCCACCTCTCCCTGTATGGGGTTGCATGCCTAACCCTGTCACTGCCAGGTTCATGAAATTACTATGGCAAACAAAATCATTACACATCCCTGCTTGTGACACCATAACAGTGTCACAAATAGCAACCTATTATCAATCAATCAATCAATCAATTTTATTTTATATAGCCCTTCGTACATCAGCTAATATCTCGAAGTGCTGTACAGAAACCCAGCCTAAAACCCCAAACAGCTAGTAATGCAGGTGTAGAAGCACGGTGGCTAGGAAAAACTCCCTAGAAAGGCCAAAACCTAGGAAGAAACCTAGAGAGGAACCAGGCTATGAGGGGTGGCCAGTCCTCTTCTGGCTGTGCCGGGTGGAGATTATAACAGAACTATGCCAAGATGTTCAAAAATGTTCATAAGTGACAAGCATGGTCAAATAATAATCATGAATAATTTTCAGTTGGCTTTTCATAGCTGATCATTAAGAGTTGAAAAACAACAGGTCTGGGACAGGTGGCGGTTCCATAACCGCAGGCAGAACAGCTGAAACTGGAATAGCAGCAAGGCCAGGCGGACTGGGGACAGCAAGGAGTCACCACGGGCGGCAGTCCCGACGCATGGTCCTAGGGCTCAGGTCCTCCGAGAGAAAGAAAGAGAGAAGGAGAAAATTAGAGAGAGCCAAGATTTTCAAAATGTTCATAAATGACAAGCATGGTCAAATAATAATCAGGAATAAATCTCAGTTGGCTTTTCATAGCCGATCATTAAGAGTTGAAAACAGCAGGTCTGGGACAGGTAGGGGTTCCATAACCGCAGGCAGAACAGTTGAAACTGGAATAGCAGCAAGGCCAGGCGGACTGGGGACAGCAAGGAGTCACCACGGCCGGTAGTCCCGACGTATGGTCCTAGGGCTCAGGTCCTCCGAGAGAAAGAAAGAGAGAAGGAGAAAATTAGAGAGAGCCAAGATTTTCAAAATGTTCATAAATGACAAGCATGGTCAAATAATAATCAGGAATAAATCTCAGTTGGCTTTTCATAGCCGATCATTAAGAGTTGAAAACAGCAGGTCTGGGACAGGTAGGGGTTTCGTAACCGCAGGCAGAACAGTTGAAACTGGAATAGCAGCAAGGCCAGGCGGACTGGGGACAGCAAGGTGTCAGCATGCCCGGTAGTCCTGACGTATGGTCCTAGGGCTCAGGTTCTCAGAGAGAAAGAGAGAACGAGAGAATTAGAGAGAGCATACTTAAATTCACACAGGACACTGGATAAGACAGGAGAAGTACTCCAGGTATAACCAACTGACCCTAGCCCCCCGACACATAAACTACTGCAGCATAAATACTGGAGGCTGAGACAGGAGCGGTCAGGAGACACTGTGGCCCCATCCGAAGAAACCCCCGGACAGGGCCAAACAGGAAGGATATAACCCCACCCACTTTGCCAAAGCACAGCCCCCGCACCACTAGAGGGATATCCTCAACCACCAACTTACAATCCTGAGACAAGGCCGAGTATAGCCCACAAAGATCTCCACCACAGCACAAACCAAGGGGTTACCCTTTATAGTGCACTTCTTTTGAACAGTTTCCCTAGGGCTCTGGTCAAAAGTAGTTCACTATAAAGGGAAAAGGGTCCCATTTGGGATACATCACATGATGTCTTGCAGGGTTTTTATTTCTTTGAATAGCAAACATGCCGTGTGGTCCTGGTATCCATGCTGCTAACACCTTATTTATCGAGCATGTTTGGTCAGTCCACTATGCAATATACGAGAGCATTATAGCTGTTTAGCATACCGTGGAGTAGTATCCTAGTATGAATTCATCAAATTAAATACATTTTTATAAAAGTTTACAACTTTACATCAAACTTTACATATTTTTACATCAGCAGTCACAAAGTGCTCTACAGATACCCGGTCTAAACCCCAAAGAACAAAACACGTAGACGCAGACATGTTTCTTCTAGATTGGGATATTCACCGTACATAATCCCTGTATAACACGTCTATGTATAAACTGTTGTCAGGGTCTTAAAGCCAAGGAAACCTGCTGGTGAATAAGCATATCTTTAATAGCGATTCATACAGTGTAATAAAGCAGCCAAACAACAGGGCTATTCATGCAGCAATTAGCTGTTTTACCCCGCTAAACTCAAGGGTTAGGGTTAGAGTTAAACTCAAAGGTTAGGGTTAGAGTTAAACTCAAGGGTTAGGGTTAGAGTTAAACTCAAGGGTTAGGGTTAGAGTTAAACTCAAGGGTTAGGGTTAGAGTTAAACTCAAGGGTTAGGGTTAGAGTTAAACTCAAGGGTTAGGGTTAGAGTTAAACTCAAGGGTTAGGGTTAGAGTTAAACTCAAAGGTTAGGGTTAGAGTTAAACTCAAGGGTTAGGGTTAGAGTTAAACTCAAGGGTTAGGGTTAGAGTTAAACTCAAGGGTTAGGGTTAGAGTTAAACTCAAAGCAGGGAGTCGAAGGCGGACTGGGAGATACACATGCTCACACATGCACGGATGCACAAACACACACACACACACACACACACACACACACACACACACACACACACACACACACACACACACACACACACACACACACACACACACACACACACACACACACACACACACACGCACACGCACACACAATTCAGGTAAAGTTGATCCTGTAAGACAATCAGGAACAATCACAGCACCCTGCGGCCCTCTCCAAGGTTCCATTATGGACATCGTCAGACAAATATGTGCTACGACTTAAAAAAAATAAATTAAAAAAAAGACAATCTGAAAGGTTATTTGTGACCTCTGGGTCCGGGTTCGGTGTAGCAGCTGTCACCAGTGTACACAGCATGTCCATATCGAAAGGCTGCCAGCTAGCCGTGCCCGGAAAGAAAGATGTATACATAGAAATAGTGTGGCGACCAAGTGGACGATTTATTCATTCTTTCTGCGGTTCTGTTCTGGCTTATCTGCAGAACCTCCATGTGGCATGGATCAGTATATGTTGTGACAAGTCACTGGTATAGCTGGTGTACAGTACCTTCACATCTCTTTACCTGGTCCACATTTTGTTGTGTTACAGCCTGTTTTTAACATTTATTAAATTGAGATGTTTTGTCACTGGCCTACATACAATAATCACATAATGTTAAAGTTAAATAAGAGTTTTCCACATTTTTACAAATTGATGGCAAGCCTAAATAAGTCCAGGAGTAAAACAAATTGAACAAGTCCCATAATAAGTTGCATTGACTCTCCCTGTGCAATAATAGTGTTTAATGTATTTTTTTCAATGACTATCTCATCTCTGTACCCCACACATACAATTATCTGTAAGGTCCCTCAGTCAAGCAATGAATTTCAAACACAGATTCAACCACAAAGACCAGGGAGGTTTTCCAATGCCTCATACAGAAGGGCACCTATTGGTAGATGTGTAAAAAAAAACAGACATTGAATATCCCTTTGAGCTTGGTGACGTTATTAATTACTCTTTCAAGGATTTCACCATGAGACCAATGGTGACTTTAAAACAGTTACAGAGTTTATTGGCTGTGATCAGAGAAAACTGAGGATGGATCAATAACATCGTAGTTACGCCAACATACTAACTTAATTGACAGAGTGAAAAAAGGAAGCCTGTACAGAATTAAAATATTCCAAAATATGCATCCTGTTTGCACTAAAGTGATACTGCAAAAAATGTCCCAAAACAATTAACTTTTTGTGTTATGTTTGGGCCAAATCCCAACACATTACTGAGTACCACTCCATATTTTCACGCATAGTGGTGGCTGCATCATGTTATGGGTTTGCTTGTAATTGTTAGGGACTGGGGAGTTTTTCAGGATAAAAACGAAACAGAATGGAGCTAAGCGCAGACAACACCCTAGAGGAACACCTGGTTTAGTTTGCTTTCCACTAGACACTCAGAGATTATTTCACCTTTCAGAATGACAATAACCTAAAATACAAGGACAAATCTACACTGGAGTTGATTACCAAGAGGACAGTGAATGTTCCTGAGTGGCCTATTTATAGTTTTCACTTAAATCTACTTGAAAATCTATGGCAAGACTTGGACATTGTTGTCTAGCAATGATCAACAAACCGTTTTACAAGAGCTTGAAGAATTTTTTGAAAAGCTCTTAGATACTTACCCAGAAAGACTTACAGCTGTAATCATCTAATATCTTCTACACACTATGGAGTCAGGGGTGTGATTACTTAAGTAAAATTATATTTCTGTGTTTCATTTTAAATGAATTTGAAAACAATTCTAAAAGCATGTTTTTACTTTGTCATTATGGGGTATTTCATCCATTTTGAATTCAGGCTGTCACTCAGAAAAATGTGGAATAGGTCAATTGGTTGAGAATACTTTCTGAACGTACTGTACATGTGATAACTACACTCAGACGTTATGAGTCTGTGATGAATCCAGGGGACTGTAAAATATAATGACATTAATAAGTGTACATCTTACATGCATTTACCTTCTTGTCTATAATTTCCCGGTAACTGCTTTGGCAACCAAAATGCCATTATAGACAGTACTATACATCAGTGCTTCCCAAATTGTTTCCCCACCCCGAGTGAAAAAAGTTTGGGAACCCCTGCTATACACTGCTACAGATAAGAAGCATGAACAAACGATCACACTGTAAGGAAAAAGAAAGCAAACTATTTTCGGTAAAAAAAAATATATATATATATATATATATATATATATATATATATATATATATATATATATATATATATGGAGAATGAAAAACAACATTGTTTATTATTTTTGAAATTGATCACATTATGTCGTAGTGCATAGTCTGAATTTTGTTATCCACATAATGTAAAAATGGGGTTGGAATTGCATTAATTCACGGGCGCCCATATGGTTAGTATTCTGTACGTCGTCTTCAAGCAGTGCTTTGCTCTCATAAAGTCCCTACTATAACGGTTTATGAGGTTGAGCCAATCCTCTGGAGGCCTTGCTAGGCTGCCGGCTATCCTCCATTTTTAACTAAAGATGTCACCTCCCCAGTGCCATGAATCACACAACAAAGGTTAATGATGATATCAATTGATAGGTGATGTATGATTCTAGCTAATAGTCTGAAGATATACACTGAGTGTACAAGACATTAAGAGAACCTGCTCTTTCCATGACATAGACTGATTAGGGGAATCCAGGTGATCGCTATAATCCATTATTGATGTCACTTATTAAATCCACTTCAATCAGTGTAGATGTAAGGGAGGAGACGGGTTAAAGAAGGATTTGTAAGCCTTGAGACATGGATTGTGTATGTGTGCCATTCAGAAGGTGAATGGGCAACACTAAAGACCTTCAAACACCTTTTCTATTTAACTAGGCAAGTCAGTTAAGCACAAATTCTTATTTTCAAAGACGGCCTAGGAACAGTTGGTTAACTGCCTTGTTCAGGGGCAGAACGGCAGATTTTTACCTTGTCAGCTCGGGGAATCGATCGTGCAACCTTTCGTTTATTAGTCCAACGCTCTAACCACTAAGGCTACCCCACCTTTGAACAGTAGTATGGTAGTAGGTGCCAGGCTACTACCAGTTTGAGTGTGTCAAGAACTGCAACGCTGCTGAGTTTTTCATGCTCAACAGTTTCCTGTGTGTGTCAAGAATGGTCCACCACTCAAAGGACATCCAACCAACTTGACACAACTGTGGGAAGCGTTGGAGTCGACATGGGCCAGCATCCCTGTGGAACGCTTTCAACACCTTGTAGAGTCTATGCCCCGACAAATTGAGGCTGTTCTGAGGGCGAAAAGGGTTGCAACTCAATATTATGAAGGTCCTAATGTTTTGTACACTAGTGGATCTCCTCTCCTCTCTTCTCTCCTCTCTCATCTCCTCTTCTCTCCCATCTCCTCCCCCCTCCTCCTCTCCTCTTCCATACCATTATATATTCCTCTTTCCTCCCTCTCTTCAGTTAAACCAATCAGGGACTCAAGTGCCTTCCATCCAATCAATTACATCCCAAATCAGTGCAGACCCCTTTGATACAGAATCATTTGTCAAGTCACCGCTGATGGCTGAGTGCAGGTCCCACATAGTCAGAGGCTGTGTCCACCTGGAAATCTTTCTGCTCCAGTGTACTCTCCTGCCGCGCTCCGTCCTATTAATGGAATGTCATTGTGTGCAGGATTTTAGTTTAGCCTTGTCCCATGGATGATGCCTGCATTAGCCTCTTACCCTCTTGAACAGACGTACTCCAGAAAGCACCATCACCTTCCAAAAGCACATCCGTTTAATCTAAACTGTACCAATGTTTCCACAATCTGTTACTGGCCTCTTGGCCACTTCTCCTTCATAAAATACGGGACATTTCTTGGAAAAATAAATATTACATTAATAAAGTAGTCAGAAGTAGCTTTTAATGGTTTATTTATGCTTCAAACCATGATGTAACTATTCACTTTTAGTTTCCAATTGTTATGTAATTCTGTTGTTAATGACCTGAAGAGAGCCATAGTAAATCCTCATTGGTTAGCATTAGCATGTAGTGTAAGAGATTGACACTGAGTTGCCTAACAAACACTGTTAAGGCCTGATGGACAGGGATCTAGTCTTCAGGTGATGTAACACACACCGTTAAGGCCTGATGGACAGGGATCTAGTCCTCAGGTGATGTAACACACACCGTTAAGGCCTGATGGACAGGGATCTAGTCCTCAGGTGATGTAACACACACCGTTAAGGCCTGATGGACTGGGATCTAGTCCTCAGGTGATGTAACACACACCGTTAAGGCCTGATGGACTGGGATCTAGTCCTCAGGTGATGTAACACACACCGTTAAGGCCTGATGGACAGGGATCTAGTCCTCAGGTGATGTAACACACACCGTTAAGGCCTGATGGACTGGGATCTAGCCCTCAGGTGATGTAACACACACCGTTAAGGCCTGATGGACAGGGATCTAGTCCTCAGGTGATGTAACACACACCGTTAAGGCCTGATGGACTGGGATCTAGTCCTCAGGTGATGTAACACACACCGTTAAGGCCTGATGGACAGGGATCTAGTCCTCAGGTGATGTAACAAACACTGTAAAGGCCTGATGGACTGGGATCTAGTCCTCAGGTGATGTAACACACACCGTTAAGGCCTGATGGACAGGAATCTAGTCCGCAGGTGATGTAACACACACCGTTAAGGCCTGATGGACAGGGATCTAGTCCTCAGGTGATGTAACACACACCGTTAAGGCCTGATGGACTGGGATCTAGTCCTCAGGTGATGTAACACACACCGTTAAGGCCTGATGGACTGGGATCTAGCCCTCAGGTGATGTAACACACACCGTTAAGGCCTGATGGACTGGGATCTAGTCCTCAGGTGATGTAACACACACCGTTAAGGCCTGATGGACAGGGATCTAGTCCTCAGGTGATGTAACAAACACTGTTAAGGCCTGATGGACTGGGATCTAGTCCTCAGGTGATGTAACACACACCGTTAAGGCCTGGTGGACTGGGATCTAGTCCGCAGGTGATGTAACACACACCGTTAAGGCCTGATGGACAGGGATCTAGTCCTCAGGTGATGTAACACACACCGTTAAGACCTGATGGACTGGGATCTAGTCCTCAGGTGATGTAACACACACCGTTAAGGCCTGATGGACTGGGATCTAGTCCTCAGGTGATGTAACACACACCGTTAAGGCCTGATGGACTGGGATCTAGTCCTCAGGTGATGTAACAAACACTGTTAAGGCCTGATGGACTGGGATCTAGTCCTCAGGTGATGTAACACACACCGTTAAGGCCTGATGGACAGGGATCTAGTCCGCAGGTGATGTAACACACACCGTTAAGGCCTGATGGACTGGGATCTAGCCCTCAGGTGATGTAACACACACCGTTAAGGCCTGATGGACAGGGATCTAGTCCTCAGGTGATGTAACACACACCGTTAAGGCCTGATGGACTGGGATCTAGTCCTCAGGTGATGTAACACACACCGTTAAGGCCTGATGGACAGGGATCTAGTCCTCAGGTGATGTAACAAACACTGTAAAGGCCTGATGGACTGGGATCTAGTCCTCAGGTGATGTAACACACACCGTTAAGGCCTGATGGACAGGGATCTAGTCCGCAGGTGATGTAACACACACCGTTAAGGCCTGATGGACAGGGATCTAGTCCTCAGGTGATGTAACACACACCGTTAAGGCCTGATGGACTGGGATCTAGTCCTCAGGTGATGTAACACACACCGTTAAGGCCTGATGGACTGGGATCTAGCCCTCAGGTGATGTAACACACACCGTTAAGGCCTGATGGACTGGGATCTAGACCTCAGGTGATGTAACACACACCGTTAAGGCCTGATGGACAGGGATCTAGTCCTCAGGTGATGTAACAAACACTGTTAAGGCCTGATGGACTGGGATCTAGTCCTCAGGTGATAGTCCGTTAAGGCCTGATGGATCTAGTCCGCAGGTGATGTAACACACACCGTTAAGGCCTGATGGACAGGGATCTAGTCCTCAGGTGATGTAACACACACCGTTAAGGCCTGATGGACTGGGATCTAGTCCTCAGGTGATGTAACACACACCGTTAAGGCCTGATGGACTGGGATCTAGTCCTCAGGTGATGTAACACACACCGTTAAGGCCTGATGGACTGGGATCTAGTCCTCAGGTGATGTAACAAACACTGTTAAGGCCTGATGGACTGGGATCTAGTCCTCAGGTGATGTAACACACACCGTTAAGGCCTGATGGACAGGGATCTAGTCCGCAGGTGATGTAACACACACCGTTAAGGCCTGATGGACAGGAATCTAGTCCTCAGGTGATGTAACGCACACCGTTAAGGCCTGATGGACTGGGATCTAGCCCTCAGGTGATGTAACACACACCGTTAAGGCCTGATGGACTGGGATCTAGTCCTCAGGTGATGTAACAAACACTGTTAAGGCCTGATGGACTGGGATCTAGTCCTCAGGTGATGTAACACACACCGTTAAGGCCTGATGGACAGGGATCTAGTCCGCAGGTGATGTAACACACACCGTTAAGGCCTGATGGACAGGGATCTAGTCCTCAGGTGATGTAACACACACCGTTAAGGCCTGATGGACATGGGATCTAGTCCCTCAGGTGATGTAACACACACCTGTTAAGGCCTGATGGACTAGGGATCTAGTCCTCAGGTGATGTAACACACACCGTTAAGGCCTGATGGACTGGGATCTAGTCCTCAGGTGATGTAACACACACCGTTAAGGCCTGATGGACAGGGATCTAGTCCGCAGGTGATGTAACACACACCGTTAAGGCCTGATGGACAGGGATCTAGTCCTCAGGTGATGTAACACACACCGTTAAGGCCTGATGGACTGGGATCTAGTCCTCAGGTGATGTAACACACACCGTTAAGGCCTGATGGACAGGGATCTAGTCCTCAGGTGATGTAACAAACACTGTTAAGGCCTGATGGACAGGGATCTAGTCCTCAGGTGATGTAACAAACACTGTTAAGGCCTGATAGACTGGGATCTAGTCCTCAGGTGATGTAACACACACCGTTAAGGCCTGGTGGACTGGGATCTAGTCCTCAGGTGATGTAACACACACCGTTAAGGCCTGATGGACAGGGATCTAGTCCTCAGGTGATGTAACAAACACTGTTAAGGCCTGATGGACAGGGATCTAGTCCTCAGGTGATGTAACAAACACTGTTAAGGCCTGATGGACAGGGATCTAGTCCTCAGGTGATGTAACAAACACCGTTAAGGCCTGATGGACTGGGATCTAGCCCTCAGGTGATGTAACACACACCGTTAAGGCCTGATGGACTGGGATCTAGTCCTCAGGTGATGTAACACACACCGTTAAGGCCTGATGGACAGGGATCTAGTCCTCAGGTGATGTAACAAACACTGTTAAGGCCTGATAGACTGGGATCTAGTCCTCAGGTGATGTAACACACACCGTTAAGGCCTGGTGGACTGGGATCTAGTCCTCAGGTGATGTAACACACACCGTTAAGGCCTGATGGACAGGGATCTAGTCCTCAGGTGATGTAACACACACCGTTAAGGCCTGATGGACTGGGATCTAGTCCTCAGGTGATGTAACACACACCGTTAAGGCCTGATGGACTGGGATCTAGTCCTCAGGTGATGTAACACACACCGTTAAGGCCTGATGGACTGGGATCTAGTCCTCAGGTGATGTAACACACACCGTTAAGGCCTGATGGACAGGGATCTAGTCCTCAGGTGATGTAACAAACACTGTAAAGGCCTGATGGACTGGGATCTAGTCCTCAGGTGATGTAACACACACCGTTAAGGCCTGATGGACAGGGATCTAGTCCGCAGGTGATGTAACACACACCGTTAAGGCCTGATGGACAGGGATCTAGTCCTCAGGTGATGTAACACACACCGTTAAGGCCTGATGGACTGGGATCTAGTCCTCAGGTGATGTAACACACACCGTTAAGGCCTGATGGACTGGGATCTAGCCCTCAGGTGATGTAACACACACCGTTAAGGCCTGATGGACAGGGATCTAGCCCTCAGGTGATGTAACACACACCGTTAAGGCCTGATGGACTGGGATCTAGTCCTCAGGTGATGTAACACACACCGTTAAGGCCTGATGGACTGGGATCTAGTCCGCAGGTGATGTAACACACACCGTTAAGGCCTGATGGATAGGGATCTAGTCCTCATGTGATGTAACACACACTGTTAAGGCCTGATGGACAGGGATCTAGTCCTCAGGTGATGTAACACACACCGTTAAGGCCTGATGGACAGGGATCTAGTCCTCAGGTGATGTAACACACACCGTTAAGGCCTGATGGACAGGGATCTAGTCCGCAGGTGATGTAACACACACCGTTAAGGCCTGATGGACAGGGATCTAGTCCTCAGGTGATGTAACACACACCGTTAAGGCCTGATGGACTGGGATCTAGTCCCTCAGGTGATGTAACACACACCGTTAAGGCCTGATGGACTGGGATCTAGTCCTCAGGTGATGTAACACACACCGTTAAGGCCTGATGGACAGGGATCTAGTCCTCAGGTGATGTAACACACACCTGTTAAGGCCTGATGGACAGGGATCTAGTCCTCAGGTGATGTAACACACACCGTTAAGGCCTGATGGACAGGGATCTAGTCCGCAGGTGATGTAACACACACCGTTAAGGCCTGATGGACAGGGATCTAGTCCTCAGGTGATGTAACACACACCGTTAAGGCCTGATGGACTGGGATCTAGTCCTCAGGTGATGTAACACACACCGTTAAGGCCTGATGGACTGGGATCTAGTCCTCAGGTGATGTAACACACACCGTTAAGGCCTGATGGACTGGGATCTAGTCCTCAGGTGATGTAACACACCGTTAAGGCCTGATGGACAGGGATCTAGTCCTCAGGTGATGTAACACACACCGTTAAGGCCTGATGGACTGGGATCAAGTCCTCAGGTGATGTAGCACACACCGTTAAGGCCTGATGGACTAGGGATCTAGTCCTCAGGTGATGTAACACACACCGTTAAGGCCTGATGGACTGGGATCTAGTCCTCAGGTGATGTAACACACACCGTTAAGGCCTGATGGACTGGGATCTAGTCCTCAGGTGATGTAACACACACCGTTAAGGCCTGATGGACTGGGATCTAGTCCTCAGGTGATGTAACACACACTGTTAAGGCCTGATGGACATGGGATCTAGTCCTCAGGTGATGTAACACACACCGTTAAGGCCTGATGGACAGGGATCTAGTCCTCAGGTGATGTAACACACACCGTTAAGGCCTGATGGACAGGGATCTAGTCCTCAGGTGATGTAACACACACCGTTAAGGCCTGATGGACTGGGATCTAGTCCTCAGGTGATGTAACACACACCGTTAAGGCCTGATGGACTGGGATCTTTCAGTGATGTAACAAACACTGTTAAGGCCTGATGGACAGGGATCTAGTCTTCAGGTGATGTAACACACACCGTTAAGGCCTGATGGACAGGGATCTAGTCCTCAGGTGATGTAACAAACACTGTTAAGGCCTGATAGACTGGGATCTAGTCCTCAGGTGATGTAACACACACCGTTAAGGCCTGATGGACAGGGATCTAGTCCGCAGGTGATGTAACACACACCGTTAAGGCCTGATGGACAGGGATCTAGTCCTCAGGTGATGTAACAAACACTGTTAAGGCCTGATGGACTGGGATCTAGTCCTCAGGTGATGTAACACACACCGTTAAGGCCTGATGGACAGGGATCTAGCCCTCAGGTGATGTAACACACACCGTTAAGGCCTGATGGACTGGGATCTAGCCCTCAGGTGATGTAACACACACCGTTAAGGCCTGATGGACTGGGATCTAGTCCTCAGGTGATGTAACACACACCGTTAAGGCCTGATGGACTGGGATCTAGTCCTCAGGTGATGTAACAAACACTGTTAAGGCCTGATGGACTGGGATCTAGTCCTCAGGTGATGTAACACACACCGTTAAGGCCTGATGGACAGGGATCTAGTCCGCAGGTGATGTAACACACACCGTTAAGGCCTGATGGACAGGGATCTAGCCCTCAGGTGATGTAACACACACCGTTAAGGCCTGATGGACTGGGATCTAGCCCTCAGGTGATGTAACACACACCGTTAAGGCCTGATGGACAGGGATCTAGTCCTCAGGTGATGTAACACACACCGTTAAGGCCTGATGGACTGGGATCTAGTCCTCAGGTGATGTAACACACACCGTTAAGGCCTGATGGACAGGGATCTAGTCTTCAGGTGATGTAACACACACCGTTAAGGCCTGATGGACTGGGATCTAGTCCTCAGGTGATGTAACACACACCGTTAAGGCCTGATGGACTGGGATCTAGTCCTCAGGTGATGTAACACACACCGTTAAGGCCTGATGGACAGGGATCTAGTCCTCAGGTGATGTAACACACACCGTTAAGGCCTGATGGACTGGGATCTAGTCCTCAGGTGATGTAACACACACCGTTAAGGCCTGATGGACAGGGATCTAGTCCTCAGGTGATGTAACACACACCGTTAAGGCCTGATGGACTGGGATCTAGTCCTCAGGTAATCTTAAGTCAAAACATTCTAAAACTAAAACCCCCTTTCACCAGAGTCTAGTTTTCAAACTTCTTAGCTATTAATGTATAAATGAATGCATTAAACACACAGTACATGTACTAAATTCATGAACACTGTCTTACTTTAAAAATACAAATGTTTTTCTCTTTTTATTATCCAGTTATATTCCAACCTCTGTTTTTTCCCCTCCCATTATAAATCAATGTGATTCAATATGTATGAGATGCCACAGATGCCAGGTGTCTTGTTCTTGGTGCTCCAGACAAGCTCTCTGTTGTGCTTGCTGTACGTTCCTCGCAATCATACTTCACATGAACCTTGCATAACCGGTAGCTCTCACAGACAGTACAAAGACAACCAAAAATACATGTTTTAATACTTTCAAAATGGCACTGAACCAGTAGCCTACAAAAAAAGTACACAAATTATCAACAAACCCGGGTCTGTTTCTTAAAGATGTCACTTAAAGTGAATCGTTAGCATCCAATGGTATTTCCCAAAAACATTGCTGCACTAAAGCTGATATAGCTGAAATTCTTAATTGAGGCATACAAAAACAGGTAAAAACAGGTAAAATCAAATAAATCTATTTAGTCTACCATGTGACAGATTTCTCTAGTGGTAGCTCTTCTTATTACAGTATTATTACCCTCGTTATAACAGTATTATTACCATTGTTCTTACAGTATTATCACCCTCATTATTACAGTATTATTACCCTCGTTATTACAGTATTATTACCCTCGTTATTACATTATTATTACCCTTCGTTATTACAGTATTATTACCCTCGTTATAACAGTATTATTACCATTGTTCTTACAGTATTATCACCCTCATTATTACAGTATTATTGCCATTGCTATTACGGTGTCATTACCCTCGTTATTACAGTATTATCACCCTCGTTATTACAGTATTATTACCCTTGTTATTACAGTATTATTACCCTCGTTATTACCGTATTATTACCCTCGTTATTCAAGTATTACCATCATTATTACAGTATTGTTAGCCACATTATTACGGCATTATTTCCCTCGGTATTACAGTATTATTACCCGTGTTATTACAGTATTATTACCATTGTTCTTACAGTATTATCACCCTCATTATTACAGTATTATTGCCATTGCTATTACGGTGTCATTACCCTCGTTATTACAGTATTATCACCCTCGTTATTACAGTATTATTACCCTTGTTATTACAGTATTATTCCCCTTCGTTATTACAGTATTATTACCCTCGTTATTACAGTATTATCACCCTCGTTATTACAGTATTATTACCCTTGTTATTACAGTATTATTCCCCTTGTTGTTATAGTAGTATTACCCTTGTTATTACAGTGTTATTATCAGTATTATTATCATCATTTCTATTTTTAAACCGAGCAGCAAAGAAAGACCTAAAGTAACCTTCTTTTTGTCTCCCTCTAGTCTTTTATATCTTATGTATCTCTTAAAGCCTCTTCAGTGGAAAGGATGAATCATTAATACCCTTGCATTTAACACCTCAATCAAAGCCATTCATTAAAAGAGAGAATTACAACAAAGTTATTATAGATGTGAGGCAGCTTTGGGGCAGTATGCCTCTGAAACCATTTATTGAAGCCAAGAACAAGACAAGGTCCCTTGAAAAAGTGATATGACATTTCGTGAAGTATATATGTAACCTCTATATGTTACTAGTGTTAATCTTATTGATAATGAGTGGCCCGGCCACTCCCATAAGCCTAAAAGCAAATGAATGCATATCGCCTTCATCTAATCTTTCCGTCCCTTCACTGTCATCCTTGACGCTATTATTCATTCAGTATCCCGTGCCAAGTCGAGATATCATTTGTGTACTGCTCTTAGACACATTTCATCACTGGGAGACAGGATTGAAAAATAGATAGCGTAGATAACAGCCTTGTTTGTTACCATATTTCATGGTGGTTGTGGGGGGTCATCATTTTCATGGTTTGGCTTATTACAAGGAATGTAATGATGTTTAAAATCACATGACGGGCTCCTTCAGAAGGGAAATACCAAACTGAAAGAGCAGACGAAATGTCATTAGTATAATAATAATGAAGAGGATTTAACTGTTCCAGGAAGAAAAATGAGTGCATCTTGAAATACAGTACTTCCTTCTCTCTCTGCATATTTCATTTTGTGGTATACATCCCTACCAAGGGAATGTAAGTCAGTCTGCACGGCTGAAAATGAGAGATTAAACATATACAGATACAAAATTAAACATTTAACCTAGACACTAGATGACCACCTTATAATCATTATAGTCACAGTCTGCCATCTACACCTGATATTGCCTTTATTTCTCAATATTAACATGTCCATCAGCAGAAGGGGATATGTCCCAGGTGGATGAAAAGGCCAAGGACGATATGTTAAGGAGGCCTTCCCCTCACGAGGGATAGATCCCCACTGGAATGAGTGGGTACATGTTACCGTATGGATATTAAAAACGTCTGTGCACTAAGCAGAACCTGACACAATAAGGCATTTTCCCGATGCGATGTAACACTGTGCTCTGTGAGAGCACAAGTTAATGTGTATCTCCACTGCCGGGAAACAGTGTGATGCGTGGAGAAGGAAGACCATGGGAGATGTCTCCTTAAGGTACAAAGATACTAGTACACTGAATAAAAACATCAACGCAACATGCAGCAGTTACAGTTTATAGAAGGAAATCAGTCAATTCAAATCAATGCATTAGGCCCTAACCTATGGATTTCACTTGACTTGGAATACAGATATGCATCTGTTGGTCTCAGATACCTTTGAAAAAAAGGTAGAGGAGTGGATCAGAAAACCAGTCAGTATCTGGTGTGACCACCATTTGCTTCATGCAGCGTGACACATCTCCTTCGCATAGAGTTTATCAGGCTGTTGATTGTGGCCTGTGGAATGCTGTGCAAAGTTACCGGATATTGGCGGGAACTGGAACACCCTGTCATACATGTCGATCCAGAGCATCCCAAACATGCTCAATGGGTGACATGTCTGGTGAGTTTGCAGGCCACGGAAGAACTGGGACATTTTGAGCTTTCCATGAATTTTGTACAGATCCTTGCGACATGGGGCCGTGCATTATCATGCTGAAACATGAGGTGATGGCGGCAGACTAATGGCAGAACGATGGGCCTCAGGATCTCGTCACGGTATCTCTGTGCATTCAAATTGCCATCGATAAAATGCAATTGTGTTATTTTTCCATAGCTTTTGACTACTACTATGATATTACTGTGATATTACTAAGATTTTACTATGCTATTACTATGATATTACTATAATATTACTATGATCAGTAGGCTGCCTATTTCTGTGGGAAACTCTTTCTTTGGTGGAGGCAAAAGTTGTTTTGATGGTAGAGTGGCTTGCGAAAGTATTCACCCCTTGGCATTTTCCTATTTTGTTGCCTTACACCTTTTTTTGGGGGGGTTGTATCATTTGATTTACCCAACATGCCTACCACTTTGAAGATGTGAAATATATTTTATTGTGAAACGAACAAGAAATAAGACCAAAAAAAATGAAAACTTGAGCGTGCATAAGTATTCCCCCCCAAAAAAGTCACTACTTTGTAGAGCCACCTTTTGCAGCAATTACAGCTGCAAGTCTCTTGGGATATGTTTTTATAAGCTTGGCACATCTAGCCACTGGGATGTTTGCCCATTCGTCAAGGCAAAACTGCTCCAGCTCCTTCAAGTTGGATGAGTTCCGCTGGTGTACAGCAATCTTTAAGTCATACCACAGATTCTCAATTGGATTGTGGTCTGGGCTTTGACTAGGCCATTCGAAGAGATTTAAATGTTTCCCCTTAAACCACTCGAGTGTTTCTTTAACAGTATGCTTAGCATCATTGTCCTGCTGGAAGGTGAACCTCTGTCCCGGTCTCAAATCTCTGGAAGACTGAAACAGGTTTCCCTCAAGAATTTCCCTGTATTTAGCGCCATCCATTTTCCTTAAATTCTGACCCGTTTCCCAGTCCCTGCTGATGAAAAAACATCCCCACAGCATGATGCTGCCATCACCACGATGCTTCACTGTGGGGATGGTGTTCTCGGGGTGATGCGAGGTGTTGAGTTTGTGCCAGACATAGCGTCTTCCATGATGGCCAAAAAGTTCAATTTTAGTCTCATCTGACCAGATTACCTTCTTCCATATATTTGGGGAGTCTCCCACATGTCTTTTGCCAAACACCAAACGTGTTTGCTTATATTTTTCTTTCAGATATGGCTTTTTTCTGGCCACTCTTCCGTAAAGCCCAGCTCTCTGGAGTGTATGGTTTAAAGTGGTCCTATGGACAGATACTCCAATCTCCACTGTGGGGCTTTGCAGCTCCTTCAGGGTTATCTTTGGTCTCTTTGTTGCCTCTCTGATTAATGCCCTCCTTGCATGGTCTGTGAGTTTTGGTTGGCGGCCCTCTCTTGGCAGGTTTGTTGTGGTGTCCTATTCTTTCCATTTTTTAATTATGGATTTAATGGTGCTCCGTGGGATGTTCAAAGGTTCTGATATTTTTTATAACCCAACCCTGATCTGTCCTTCTCCACACCTTGTCCCTGACCTGTTTGGCGAGCTCCTTGGTCCTCACAGTGCCGCTTGCTTGGTGGTGCCCCTTGCTTAGTGGTGTTGCAGACTCTGGGGCCTTTCAGAACAGGTGTATATATACTGATATCATGTGACAGATAATGCGACACTTAGAATGCACAAAGGTGGACTTTATTGAATTAATTATGTGACTTCTGAAGGTAATTGGTTGCACCAGATCTTATTTAGGGGCTTCATGGCAAAGGGGGTGAATGTATATGCACTCACCACTTTTACGTTTCTTTATTTTTTTCATTTCAACAATTTTGACTATTTTGTGTATGTCAATTACATTTAATCCAAATAAAAATATATTTGAATTACGGGTTGTAATGCAACAAAATAGGTAAAATGCCAAGGGGGGTGAATACTTTTGCAAGGCACTCTACGTGTTGGAGCCTACTGGCTGCAGCAGATTTGGAAAGAGAGACAGCTCTATCATACCACACAGACTGGGAAAGAGAGACAGCTCTATCATACCACACGGACTGGGAAAGAGAGACAGACTGGGAAAGAGAGACAGCTCTATCATACCACACAGACTGGGAAAGAGAGACAGCTCTATCATACCATACAGACTGGGAAAGAGAGACAGACTGAGAAAGAGAGACAGACTGAGAAAGAGAGACAGATTGGGAAAGAGAGACGGCTTTAGCATACCACACATGGCTTTGAATAGCATCAATGACATAGTTTTATTGTACTCAACTGCCGAAAACTGACATAAACCTATTTAGGGCAGACTTGTTTGTTCGCTGTGGGTGGTTGGGGATACAACTGTGCCATTGGCTCGGGATTGATCAATGTTTTACCAGGCCTGTATTCCAGCCTGTGAATTTATGGATTTTAGCATTTTAAAATAGTTGGCAAGTACAGCAAGTATGTAACATAACAGTGTGCCACCGTAAGACGTTGTAATCCTCAAAATGTGATATAACTAGAATTATAAACTGGGTGATTCGAGCCCTGAATGCTGATTGGCTGACAGCCATGGTATATCAGACCATAAACCACGGGTATGACAAAATATGTGTTTTTACTGCTCTAATTACGTTGGTAACCAGTTTATAATAGCAATAAGGCACCTCGGGGGTTTGTGGTACCTGTCAGTGGGCTTTATCAAAGCACTCTGCGTTGCGTTGTAAGAACAGCCCTTAGCCGTGGTAAATTGTCCATATACCACACCCCCTCCGGTCTTATTGCTTAATTAGATCATTACTAATTTAACAACAAACTGTTACGGTACTGTCAATGCACACAAACGTGACAACAGTCATGCATATGGTCCAAGTTTTGCTGCAACTGAAGACAGCTAACCGATTAGCCTACCTAGCGTGCATTGCTTTAGCTATCGTGTGAATATTCATGACTATGGTTAGACTGGAGCCAGTGGGAAGAGTTGTGTGTCTTTTTTTGGGAGGAATATTAATATTGAGTGCTGGTAATGTTAATATATTATTGATAGTCTTCTTAATGGCGGTCTGGGCGGTCAGACAGAAGAGTGCTTAGACTGTTTACACGTTCCTTCTTTTAGTCCATTCTTTGTCTCATCCTCAGTTGCCCTTCTGGAACAATCCGGCCTATTGCCTATTTTTTTTCTTTCTTTTTTTTACTGTCTATTACTTAGTTTTTATTGCCTTTTCATTTGAAGATATAAACACATGACCTTGCATCTATCGTCGGTGGGTTCTAGCAGTCACTGGCACTACTTGTATCTCCCAAGGTAGTGAGCAAACCAATGGGAGAAATGCAGCTGAGAGTGGTCCTCATTTGTAATAGTTAAAGCCCACTGACAGGTACAGTATCTCTCACTTACCAGTATCACTTAGCCTACTTAAAAATGACCTGCCAGGCTGGTGCTTGTGGTGCTACACACAAAGTATATAACAGGTTTGGTTTGTTGGGGAAAGATTCATCTTTTCATTACTTTAGTTAGAAAACGTTTGTGTGAGTTGTTTTTGTGAGTCAGGATAAATAAATTACTATAAATACTTTTAAGAGCCAAAGCTAGGTCAATATGTTAATAATATTTTTGAAGGATTTTAGTAGTTAATATGGAAATGGAAAGTCATGCATGAAGTCATGCCTGACACATGGCAACCTAAATACATCAACACAAACAATTGTACCGTGTCATAACAGCAGTTATGTGTTACCAACGTTATACCCACAGTGTGTATATTTTCTCTTTTCTTTGAAGTTAAAAAAACATTATTCCGATATCACAGGAGATTGGTGGCACCTTAATTGGGGAGGACGGGCTTGTGCTAACGGCTGGAACGGAATCAGTGGAACGGTATCAAACACATCAAACACATGGTTTGATGCCGTTCCATTCTCTGTTCCAGCTATTATTATTATTATTCTTATTATGAGCTTGTTCTCCCCTCAGCAGCATCCAATGACCAATATAGAAGCTTTTCACCAATGGATCACTGCATATTCAGAGTTCATGCCAATGTATCACTCAAGTTGTTTGTCCATTCTATTTGAGTATTGTAATTAGAGAGCACGGTGTTGACTAGTCACAAGATAATCTTTGCTGGTTTGATCTGATATGAAATGAATATTCAGCACCAACTGGTTGAAGGAGACTGGATTTTGACACCCCATGAAAGATTTTTGAATTGCATTATACCGACCATATGGCTGCCAACTGTGAGCTTAAAGTTGAATCAAATCAAACCTTCAGTGTTCTGGGGCTCTGTGTTCTAAATGGCACCCTATTGTCCACGAAGTGTATTACTGTTGACCAGAGCCCAAGTAGTGCACTACAAAGGGAATAGGGCACCATTTAGGATGTAGCCGTAATCACAAATGCACTGAGTGGGAGTGATTCATCAGCGTCATCCTTGTGTGTCTAGTTTGCCAGGCAGAGGCCTGCCTGTGACAGTGATAGGTGATTCAGCTTCTGCTTCAACATGAGACTTGTAATACAGTGGGGTGACTGTACACCATCACGCCATAGTCTGAGACCTGTAATACAGTGGGGTGACTGTACACCATCACATCATAGTCTGAGACCTGTAATACAGTGGGGTGACTGTACACCATCACGCCATAGTCTGAGACCTGTAATACAGTGGGGTGACTGTACACCATCACATCATAGTCTGAGACCTGTAATACAGTGGGGTGACTGTACACCATCACATCATAGTCTGAGACCTGTAATACAGTGGGTTGACTGTACACCATCACGCCATAGTCTGAGACCTGTAATACAGTGGGGTGACTGTACACCATCACGCCATAGTCTGAGACCTGTAATACAGTGGGGTGACTGTACACCATCACGCCATAGTCTGAGACCTGTAATACAGTGGGGTGACTGTACACCATCACATCATAGTCTGAGACCTGTAATACAGTGGGGTGACTGTACACCATCACATCATAGTCTGAGACCTGTAATACAGTGGGTTGACTGTACACCATCACGCCATAGTCTGAGACCTGTAATACAGTGGGGTGACTGTACACCATCACGCCATAGTCTGAGACCTGTAATACAGTGGGATGACTGTACACCATCACGCCATAGTCTGAGACCTGTAATACAGTGGGGTGACTGTACACCATCACATCATAGTCTGAGACCTGTAATACAGTGGGGTGACTGTACACCATCACATCATAGTCTGAGACCTGTAATACAGTGGGGTGACTGTACACCATCACACCATAGTCTGAGACCTGTAATACAGTGGGGTGACTGTACACCATCACATCATAGTCTGAGACCTGTAATACAGTGGGGTGACTGTACACCATCACGCCATAGTCTGAGACCTGTAATACAGTGGAGTGACTGTACACCATCACGCCATAGTCTGAGACCTGTAATACAGTGGGGTGACTGTACACCATCACGCCATAGTCTGAGACCTTTAATACAGTGGGGTGACTGTACACCATCACGCCATAGTCTGAGACCTGTAATACAGTGGGGTGACTGTACACCATCACGTCATAGTCTGAGACCTGTAATACAGTGGGGTGACTGTACACCATCACGCCATAGTCTGAGACCTGTAATACAGTGGGGTGACTGTACACCATCACGCCATAGTCTGAGACCTGTAATACAGTGGGGTGACTGTACACCATCACGCCATAGTCAGAGACCTGTAATACAGTGGGGTGACTGTACACCATCACATCATAGTCTGAGACATGTAATACAGTGGGGTGACTGTACACCGTCACATCATAGTCTGAGACCTGTAATACAGTGGGGTAACTGTACACCATCACATCATAGTCTGAGACATGTAATACAGTGGGGTGACTGTACACCGTCACATCATAGTCTGAGACCTGTAATACAGTGGGGTGACTGTACACCGTCACGCCATAGTCTGAGACCTGTAATACAGTGGGGTGACTGTACACCATCACGCCATAGTCTGAGACCTGTAATACAGTGGGGTGACTGTACACCATCACGCCATAGTCTGAGACCTGTAATACAGTGGGGTGACTGTACACCATCACATCATAGTCTGAGACCTGTAATACAGTGGGGTGACTGTACACCATCACATCATAGTCTGAGACCTGTAATACAGTGGGGTTGACTGTACACCATCACATCATAGTCTGAGACCTGTAATACAGTGGGGTTGACTGTACACCATCACATCATAGTCTGAGACCTGTAATACAGTGGGGTGACTGTACACCGTCACATCATAGTCTGAGACCTGTAATACAGTGGGGTAACTGTACACCGTCACATCATAGTCTGAGACATGTAATACAGTGGGGTGACTGTACACCGGCACATCATAGTCTGAGACCTGTAATACAGTGGGGTGACTGTACACCGTCACGCCATAGTCTGAGACCTGTAATACAGTGGGGTGACTGTACACCATCACGCCATAGTCTGAGACCTGTAATACAGTGGGGTGACTGTACACCATCACGCCATAGTCTGAGACCTGTAATACAGTGGGATGACTGTACACCATCACGCCATAGTCTGAGACCTGTAATACAGTGGGGTGACTGTACACCATCACATCATAGTCTGAAACCTGTAATACAGTGGGGTGACTGTACACCATCACATCATAGTCTGAGACCTGTAATACAGTGGGGTGACTGTACACTATTACGCCATAGTCTGAGACCTGTAATACAGTGGGGTGACTGTACACCATCACATCATAGTCTGAGACCTGTAATACAGTGGGGTGACTGTACACCATCACATCATAGTCTGAGACCTGTAATACAGTGGGTTGACTGTACACCATCACATCATAGTCTGAGACCTGTAATACAGTGGGGTGACTGTACACCATCACGCCATAGTCTGAGACCTGTAATACAGTGGGGTGACTGTATACCATCACGCCATAGTCTGAGACCTGTAATACAGTGGGGTGACTGTACACCATCACGCCATAGTCTGAGACCTGTAATACAGTGGGGTGACTGTACACCATCACATCATAGTCTGAGACCTGTAATACAGTGGGGTGACTGTACACCATCATGCCATAGTCTGAGACCTGTAATACAGTGGGGTGACTGTACACCATCACGCCATAGTCTGAGACCTGTAATACAGTGGGGTGACTGTACACCATCACGCCATAGTCTGAGACCTGTAATACAGTGGGTGGACTGTACACCATCACGCCATAGTCTGAGACCTTTAATACAGTGGGGTGACTGTACACCATCACGCCATAGTCTTATGACCTGTAATACAGTGGGGTGACTGTACACCATCACATCATAGTCTGAGACCTGTAATACAGTGGGGTGACTGTACACCATCACGCCATAGTCTGAGACCTGTAATACAGTGGGGTGACTGTACACCATCACGCCATAGTCTGAGACCTGTAATACAGTGGGGTGACTGTACACCATCACGCCATAGTCTGAGACCTGTAATACAGTGGGGTGACTGTACACCATCACGCCATAGTCTGAGACCTTTAATACAGTGGGGTGACTGTACACCATCACGCCATAGTCTGAGACCTGTAATACAGTGGGGTGACTGTACACCATCACGTCATAGTCTGAGACCTGTAATACAGTGGGGTGACTGTACACCATCACGCCATAGTCTGAGACCTGTAATACAGTGGGGTGACTGTACACCATCACGCCATAGTCTGAGACCTGTAATACAGTGGGGTGACTGTACACCATCACGCCATAGTCTGAGACCTGTAATACAGTGGGGTGACTGTACACCATCACATCATAGTCTGAGACCTGTAATACAGTGGGGTGACTGTACACCATCACATCATAGTCTGAGACCTGTAATACAGTGGGGTGACTGTACACCATCACATCATAGTCTGAGACCTGTAATACAGTGGGGTGACTGTACACCATCACATCATAGTCTGAGACCTGTAATACAGTGGGTTGACTGTACACCGTCACATCATAGTCTGAGACCTGTAATACAGTGGGGTGACTGTACACCGTCACATCATAGTCTGAGACCTGTAATACAGTGGGGTGACTGTACACCGTCACATCATAGTCTGAGACATGTAATACAGTGGGGTGACTGTACACCGGCACATCATAGTCTGAGACCTGTAATACAGTGGGGTGACTGTACACCATCACGCCATAGTCTGAGACCTGTAATACAGTGGGGTGACTGTACACCATCACATCATAGTCTGAGACCTGTAATACAGTGGGGTGACTGTACACCATCACATCATAGTCTGAGACCTGTAATACAGTGGGGTTGACTGTACACCATCACATCATAGTCTGAGACCTGTAATACAGTGGGTTGACTGTACACCATCACATCATAGTCTGAGACCTGTAATACAGTGGGGTGACTGTACACCGTCACATCATAGTCTGAGACCTGTAATACAGTGGGGTAACTGTACACCGTCACATCATAGTCTGAGACATGTAATACAGTGGGGTGACTGTACACCGGCACATCATAGTCTGAGACCTGTAATACAGTGGGGTGACTGTACACCGTCACGCCATAGTCTGAGACCTGTAATACAGTGGGGTGACTGTACACCATCACGCCATAGTCTGAGACCTGTAATACAGTGGGGTGACTGTACACCATCACGCCATAGTCTGAGACCTGTAATACAGTGGGATGACTGTACACCATCACGCCATAGTCTGAGACCTGTAATACAGTGGGGTGACTGTACACCATCACATCATAGTCTGAAACCTGTAATACAGTGGGGTGACTGTACACCATCACATCATAGTCTGAGACCTGTAATACAGTGGGGTGACTGTACACTATTACGCCATAGTCTGAGACCTGTAATACAGTGGGGTGACTGTACACCATCACATCATAGTCTGAGACCTGTAATACAGTGGGGTGACTGTACACCATCACATCATAGTCTGAGACCTGTAATACAGTGGGTTGACTGTACACCATCACATCATAGTCTGAGACCTGTAATACAGTGGGGTGACTGTACACCATCACGCCATAGTCTGAGACCTGTAATACAGTGGGGTGACTGTATACCATCACGCCATAGTCTGAGACCTGTAATACAGTGGGGTGACTGTACACCATCACGCCATAGTCTGAGACCTGTAATACAGTGGGGTGACTGTACACCATCACATCATAGTCTGAGACCTGTAATACAGTGGGGTGACTGTACACCATCATGCCATAGTCTGAGACCTGTAATACAGTGGGGTGACTGTACACCATCACGCCATAGTCTGAGACCTGTAATACAGTGGGGTGACTGTACACCATCACGCCATAGTCTGAGACCTGTAATACAGTGGGTGGACTGTACACCATCACGCCATAGTCTGAGACCTTTAATACAGTGGGGTGACTGTACACCATCACGCCATAGTCTTATGACCTGTAATACAGTGGGGTGACTGTACACCATCACATCATAGTCTGAGACCTGTAATACAGTGGGGTGACTGTACACCATCACGCCATAGTCTGAGACCTGTAATACAGTGGGGTGACTGTACACCATCACGCCATAGTCTGAGACCTGTAATACAGTGGGGTGACTGTACACCATCACGCCATAGTCTGAGACCTGTAATACAGTGGGGTGACTGTACACCATCACGCCATAGTCTGAGACCTTTAATACAGTGGGGTGACTGTACACCATCACGCCATAGTCTGAGACCTGTAATACAGTGGGGTGACTGTACACCATCACGTCATAGTCTGAGACCTGTAATACAGTGGGGTGACTGTACACCATCACGCCATAGTCTGAGACCTGTAATACAGTGGGGTGACTGTACACCATCACGCCATAGTCTGAGACCTGTAATACAGTGGGGTGACTGTACACCATCACGCCATAGTCTGAGACCTGTAATACAGTGGGGTGACTGTACACCATCACATCATAGTCTGAGACCTGTAATACAGTGGGGTGACTGTACACCATCACATCATAGTCTGAGACCTGTAATACAGTGGGGTGACTGTACACCATCACATCATAGTCTGAGACCTGTAATACAGTGGGGTGACTGTACACCATCACATCATAGTCTGAGACCTGTAATACAGTGGGTTGACTGTACACCGTCACATCATAGTCTGAGACCTGTAATACAGTGGGGTGACTGTACACCGTCACATCATAGTCTGAGACCTGTAATACAGTGGGGTAACTGTACACCGTCACATCATAGTCTGAGACATGTAATACAGTGGGGTGACTGTACACCGGCACATCATAGTCTGAGACCTGTAATACAGTGGGGTGACTGTACACCGGCACATCATAGTCTGAGACCTGTAATACAGTGGGGTGACTGTACACCGTCACGCCATAGTCTGAGACCTGTAATACAGTGGGGTGACTGTACACCATCACGCCATAGTCTGAGACCTGTAATACAGTGGGATGACTGTACACCATCACGCCATAGTCTGAGACCTGTAATACAGTGGGGTGACTGTACACCATCACATCATAGTCTGAGACCTGTAATACAGTGGGGTGACTGTACACCATCACATCATAGTCTGAGACCTGTAATACAGTGGGGTGACTGTACACTATCACGCCATAGTCTGAGACCTGTAATACAGTGGGTTGACTGTACACCATCACATCATAGTCTGAGACCTGTAATACAGTGGGGTGACTGTACACCATCACGCCATAGTCTGAGACCTGTAATACAGTGGGGTGACTGTACACCATCACATCATAGTCTGAGACCTGTAATACAGTGGGGTGACTGTACACCATCACGCCATAGTCTGAGACCTGTAATACAGTGGGGTGACTGTACACCATCACATCATAGTCTGAGACCTGTAATACAGTGGGGTGACTGTACACCATCACATCATAGTCTGAGACCTGTAATACAGTGGGTTGACTGTACACCATCACGCCATAGTCTGAGACCTGTAATACAGTGGGGTGACTGTACACCATCACGCCATAGTCTGAGACCTGTAATACAGTGGGGTGACTGTACACCATCACGCCATAGTCTGAGACCTGTAATACAGTGGGGTGACTGTACACCATCACATCATAGTCTGAGACCTGTAATACAGTGGGGTGACTGTACACCATCACATCATAGTCTGAGACCTGTAATACAGTGGGTTGACTGTACACCATCACGCCATAGTCTGAGACCTGTAATACAGTGGGGTGACTGTACACCATCACGCCATAGTCTGAGACCTGTAATACAGTGGGATGACTGTACACCATCACGCCATAGTCTGAGACCTGTAATACAGTGGGGTGACTGTACACCATCACATCATAGTCTGAGACCTGTAATACAGTGGGGTGACTGTACACCATCACATCATAGTCTGAGACCTGTAATACAGTGGGGTGACTGTACACCATCACACCATAGTCTGAGACCTGTAATACAGTGGGGTGACTGTACACCATCACATCATAGTCTGAGACCTGTAATACAGTGGGGTGACTGTACACCATCACGCCATAGTCTGAGACCTGTAATACAGTGGAGTGACTGTACACCATCACGCCATAGTCTGAGACCTGTAATACAGTGGGGTGACTGTACACCATCACGCCATAGTCTGAGACCTTTAATACAGTGGGGTGACTGTACACCATCACGCCATAGTCTGAGACCTGTAATACAGTGGGGTGACTGTACACCATCACGTCATAGTCTGAGACCTGTAATACAGTGGGGTGACTGTACACCATCACGCCATAGTCTGAGACCTGTAATACAGTGGGGTGACTGTACACCATCACGCCATAGTCTGAGACCTGTAATACAGTGGGGTGACTGTACACCATCACGCCATAGTCAGAGACCTGTAATACAGTGGGGTGACTGTACACCATCACATCATAGTCTGAGACATGTAATACAGTGGGGTGACTGTACACCTTCAAATCATAGTCTGAGACCTGTAATACAGTGGGGTAACTGTACACCATCACATCATAGTCTGAGACATGTAATACAGTGGGGTGACTGTACACCGTCACATCATAGTCTGAGACCTGTAATACAGTGGGGTGACTGTACACCGTCACGCCATAGTCTGAGACCTGTAATACAGTGGGGTGACTGTACACCATCACGCCATAGTCTGAGACCTGTAATACAGTGGGGTGACTGTACACCATCACGCCATAGTCTGAGACCTGTAATACAGTGGGGTGACTGTACACCATCACATCATAGTCTGAGACCTGTAATACAGTGGGGTGACTGTACACCATCACATCATAGTCTGAGACCTGTAATACAGTGGGGTTGACTGTACACCATCACATCATAGTCTGAGACCTGTAATACAGTGGGGTTGACTGTACACCATCACATCATAGTCTGAGACCTGTAATACAGTGGGGTGACTGTACACCGTCACATCATAGTCTGAGACCTGTAATACAGTGGGGTAACTGTACACCGTCACATCATAGTCTGAGACATGTAATACAGTGGGGTGACTGTACACCGGCACATCATAGTCTGAGACCTGTAATACAGTGGGGTGACTGTACACCGTCACGCCATAGTCTGAGACCTGTAATACAGTGGGGTGACTGTACACCATCACGCCATAGTCTGAGACCTGTAATACAGTGGGGTGACTGTACACCATCACGCCATAGTCTGAGACCTGTAATACAGTGGGATGACTGTACACCATCACGCCATAGTCTGAGACCTGTAATACAGTGGGGTGACTGTACACCATCACATCATAGTCTGAAACCTGTAATACAGTGGGGTGACTGTACACCATCACATCATAGTCTGAGACCTGTAATACAGTGGGGTGACTGTACACTATTACGCCATAGTCTGAGACCTGTAATACAGTGGGGTGACTGTACACCATCACATCATAGTCTGAGACCTGTAATACAGTGGGGTGACTGTACACCATCACATCATAGTCTGAGACCTGTAATACAGTGGGTTGACTGTACACCATCACATCATAGTCTGAGACCTGTAATACAGTGGGGTGACTGTACACCATCACGCCATAGTCTGAGACCTGTAATACAGTGGGGTGACTGTATACCATCACGCCATAGTCTGAGACCTGTAATACAGTGGGTGACTGTACACCATCACGCCATAGTCTGAGACCTGTAATACAGTGGGGTGACTGTACACCATCACATCATAGTCTGAGACCTGTAATACAGTGGGGTGACTGTACACCATCATGCCATAGTCTGAGACCTGTAATACAGTGGGGTGACTGTACACCATCACGCCATAGTCTGAGACCTGTAATACAGTGGGGTGACTGTACACCATCACGCCATAGTCTGAGACCTGTAATACAGTGGGTGGACTGTACACCATCACGCCATAGTCTGAGACCTTTAATACAGTGGGGTGACTGTACACCATCACGCCATAGTCTTATGACCTGTAATACAGTGGGGTGACTGTACACCATCACATCATAGTCTGAGACCTGTAATACAGTGGGGGTGACTGTACACCATCACGCCATAGTCTGAGACCTGTAATACAGTGGGGTGACTGTACACCATCACGCCATAGTCTGAGACCTGTAATACAGTGGGGTGACTGTACACCATCACGCCATAGTCTGAGACCTGTAATACAGTGGGGTGACTGTACACCATCACGCCATAGTCTGAGACCTTTAATACAGTGGGGTGACTGTACACCATCACGCCATAGTCTGAGACCTGTAATACAGTGGGGTGACTGTACACCATCACGTCATAGTCTGAGACCTGTAATACAGTGGGGTGACTGTACACCATCACGCCATAGTCTGAGACCTGTAATACAGTGGGGTGACTGTACACCATCACGCCATAGTCCTGAGACCTGTAATACAGTGGGGTGACTGTACACCATCACGCCATAGTCTGAGACCTGTAATACAGTGGGGTGACTGTACACCATCACATCATAGTCTGAGACCTGTAATACAGTGGGACTGTACACCATCAATCATAGTCTGAGACCTGTAATACAGTGGGGTGACTGTACACCATCACATCATAGTCCTGAGACCTGTAATACAGTGGGGTGACTGTACACCATCACATCATAGTCTGAGACCTGTAATACAGTGGGTTGACTGTACACCGTCACATCATAGTCTGAGACCTGTAATACAGTGGGGTGACTGTACACCGTCACATCATAGTCTGAGACCTGTAATACAGTGGGGTGACTGTACACCGTCACATCATAGTCTGAGACATGTAATACAGTGGGGTGACTGTACACCGGCACATCATAGTCTGAGACCTGTAATACAGTGGGGTGACTGTACACCATCACGCCATAGTCTGAGCCTGTAATACAGTGGGGTGACTGGTGTGTATGTGTTTCGTGATGGTGTCCAGCACCCCACTGTATTACAGGTCTCAGACTTATGGCGTGATGGTGTACAGTCACCCACTGTATATACAGGTCTCAGACTATGATGTGCGGTGTACAGTCACCCCACTGTATTACAGGTCTCAGACTATGATGTGAGGTGTACAGTCTACCCCACTTTATTACAGGTCTCAGACTATGGATGTGAGTGTACAGTCACCCCACTGTATTACAGGTCTCAGACTAGAGTGATGGTGTACAGTCAACCCACTGTATTACAGGTCTCAGACGATGATGTGATGGTGTACAGTCACCCCACTGTATTAAAGGTCTCAGGACTATGATGTGATGGTGTACAGTCAACCCACTGTATTACAGGTCTCAGACTATGATGTGATGGTGTACAGTCACCCCACTGTATTACAGGTCTCAGACTATGGCGTGAGGTGTACAGTCACCCCACTGTATTACAGGTCTCAGACTATGATGTGGGTGCACAGTCACCCCACTGTATTACATGTCTCAGACTATGATGTATGTGACGGTGTACAGTCACCCACTGTATTACAGGTCTCAGGACTATGATGTGACGTGTGTTACAGTCACCCCACTGTATTATAAGGTCTCAGACTATGATGTGACGGTGTACAGTCACAAGCCACTGTATTACAGGTCTCAGACTATGATGTATGGTGTACAGTCACCCCACTGTATTACAGGTCTCCAGACTAGATGTGATGGTGTACAGTCACCCACTGTATTACAGGTCTCAGACTATGATGTTGATGGTGTACAGTCACCCCACTGTATTACAGGTCTCAGACTATGATGTGATGGGTGTACAGTCACCCCACTGTATTACAGGTCTCAGACTAGTGGCGTGATGGTGTACAGTCACCCCACTGGTATACTAGGTCTCAGACTATGGCGTGATGGTGTACAGTCACCCCACTGATTACAGGTCTCAGACTATAGGTGATGGTGTACAGTCACCCACTGTATTACAGGTCTCAGACTATGGCGTGATGGTGTACAGTCACCCCACTGTATTACAGGTCTCAGACTATGGCGTGATGGTGTACAGTCCACCACTGTATTACAGGTCTCAGACTATGGCGTGATGGTGTACAGTCACCCCACTGTATTACAGGTCTCAGACTATGGCGTGATGGTGTACAGTCACCCCACTGTATTACAGGTCTCAGACTATGGCGTGATGGTGTACAGTCACCCCCACTGTATTACAGGTCTCAGACTATGGCGTGATGGTGTACAGTCACCCCACTGATTACAGGCTCAGACTATGTGTGATGGTGTACAGTCACCCCACTGTATAACATGTCAAGACTATGGCGTGATGGTGTACAGTCACCCCACTGTATTACAGGTCTCAGACTATGAGTGATGGTGTACAGTCACCCACTGTATTACAGGTCTCAGACTATGGCGTGATGGTGTACAGTCACCCCACTGTATTACAGGTCTCAGACTATGTGGGATGGTGTACAGTCACCCCCACTGTATTACAGGTCTCAGACTATGCTGATGGTGTACAGTCACCCCACTGTATTACAGGTCTCAGACTATGCGTGATGGTGTACAGTCACCCCACTGTATTACAGGTCTCAGACTATGGCGTGATGGTGTACAGTCACCCACTGTATTAAAGGTCTCAGACTATGTCGTGATGGTGTACAGTCACCCCACTGTATTACAGGTCTCAGACATTATGGCTGATGTGTACAGTCACCCCACTGATTACAGTCTCAGACTATGATGTGATGGTGTACAGTCAACCCACTGTATACAGGTCTCAGACTATGCTGTGATGGTGTACAGTCACCCCACTGTATTACAGGTCTCAGACTATGTGTGATGGTGTACAGTCACCCCTGTATTACAGGTCTCAGACTATGGTGTATGGTGTACAGTCACCCCATGTATTACAGGTCTCAGACTATGATGTGATGGTGTACAGTCACCCCACTGTATTACAGGTTTCAGACTATGTGTGATGGTGTACAGTCACCCCACTGTATACAGGTCTCAGACTATGAGCTGTGATGGTGTACAGTCAACCCACGTATTAAGGTCTCAGACTATGGCGTGATGGTGTACAGTCACCCCACTGTATTACAGGTCTCAGACTATGGCGTGATGGTGTACAGTCACCCCATGTATTACAGGTCTCAGACTATGGCGTGAGGTGTACAGTCACCCATTATTACAGGTCTCAGACTATGATGTGTGGTGTACAGTCACCCCACTGTTTACAGGCTCAGACTATGATGTGACGGTGTACAGTTACCCCACTGTATTACAGGTCTCAGACTATGCTGTGAGGTGTACAGTCACCCCACTGTATTACAGGTCTCAGACTATGGAGTGATGGTGTACAGTCAACCCCACTGTATTACAGGTCTCAGACTATGGATGGATGGTGTACAGTCACCCCACTGTATTAAGGTCTCAGACTATGATGTGATGGTGTACAGTCACCCCACTGTATTACAGGTCTCAGACTATGATGTGATGGTACAGTCACCCCACTGTATTACAGGTCTCAGACTATGTGATGGTGTACAGTCACCCCACTGTATTACAGGTCTCAGACTATGGTGATGGTTACAGTCACCCCACTGTATTACAGGTCTCAGACTATGGCGTGACGTGTACAGTCACCCCACTGTATTACAGGTCTCAGACTATGAGGTGACGGTGTACAGTCACCCACTGTATTACAGGTCTCAGACTATGATGTGAGGTGTACAGTCACCCCATGTATTACAGGTCTCAGACTATGATGTGACGGTGTACAGTCACCCCACTGTATTACAGGTCTCAGACTATGATGTGATGGTGTACAGTACACCCCACTGTATTTACAGGTCTCGACTATGCGTGATGGTGTACAGTCACCCCACTGTATTACAGGTCTCAGACGTATGGGAGGCGTGATGGTTACAGTCACCCACTGTATTACAGGTCTCAGACTATGCGTGATGGTGTACAGTCACCACTGTATTACAGGTCTCAGACTATGACGTGATGGTGTACAGTCACCCCACTGTATTACAGTCTCAGACTATGGGTGATGGTGACAGTCACCCCACTGTATTAAAGGTCTCAGACTATGGCGTGATGGTGTACAGTCACCCCACTGTATTACAGGTCTCAGACTCTATGGCGTGATGGTGTACAGTCACCCACTGTATTACAGGTCTCAGACTATGGCGTGATGGTGTACAGTCACCCCACTGTATTACAGGTCTCAGACTATGAGTGATGGTGTACAGTCACCCCACTGTATTACAGGTCTCAGACTATGATGTGATGGTGTACAGTCACCCCACTGTATTACAGGTACTCAGACTATGATGTGATGGTGTACAGTTCACCCCACTGTATTAAAGGTCTCAGACTATGTATGTGATGGTGTACAGTCACCCCCACTGTATTACAGGTCTCAGACTATGGCGTGATGGTGTACAGTCACCCACTGTATTACAGGTCTCAGACTATGGGTGATGGTGTACAGTCACCCCACTGTATTACAGGTCTCAGACTATGGCGTGATGGTGTACAGTCAACCCACTGTATTACAGGTCTCAGACTATGGCGTGATGGTGTACAGTCACCCCACTGTATTACAGGTCTCAGACTATGATGTGATGGTGTACAGTCACCCCACTGTATTACAGGTCTCAGACTATGGGTGATGGTGTACAGGTCACCCCACTGTATTAAGGTCTCAGACTATGCGTGATGGTGTACAGTCACCCCACTGGATTACAGGTCTCAGACTATGGGTGATGGTGTACAGTCACACCACTGTATTACAGGTCTCAGACTATCGATGTGATGGTGTACAGTCACCCCACTGTATTACAGGTCTCAGACTATGATGTGATGGTGTACAGTCACCCCACTGTATTACAGGTCTCAGACTATGGCGTGATGGTGTACAGTCACCCCACTGTATTACAGGTCTCAGACTATGATGTGATTGTACAGTCACCCCACTGTATTACAGGTCTCAGACTATGGGTGATGTGTACAGTCACCCCCTGTATTACAGGTCTCAGACTATGATGTGATGGTGTACAGTCAACCCACTGTATTACAGGTCTCAGGCTAATGGCGTGATAGTTACAGTCACCCCACTGTATTACAGGTCTCAGACTATGATGTGATGGTGTACAGTCACCCCACTGTATTACAGGTCTCAGACTATGGATGTGACGGTGTACAGTCACCCCACTGTATTACAGGTCTCAGACTATGGTGATGGTGTTACAGTCACCCACTGTATTACAGGTCTCAGACTATGGTGATGGTGTACAGTCAACCCCACTGTTTACAGGTCTCAGACTATGATGGTGACGGTGTACAGTCACCCCACTGTATTACAGGTCTCAGACTATGATGTGACGGTGTACAGTCACCCCACTGTATATTACAGGTCTCAGACTATGATGTGCGGTGTTACAGTCACCCCCACTGTATTACAGTGTCTCAGACTATGATGTGCGGTGTACAGTCACCCCACTGTATTACATGTCTCAGGACTATGATGTGACGGTGTACAGTCACCCCACTGTATTACAGGTCTCAGACTATGATGGATGGTGTACAGTCAACCCACTGTATTACAGGTCTCAGACTATGCATGTGATGGTGTACAGTCACCCCCACTGTATTACAGGTTCAGACTATGATGTGATGGTGTACAGTCACCCCACTGTATTACAGGTCTAAGACTATGGATGTGACTGGTGTACAGTCACCCCACTGTATTACAGGTCTCAGACTATGATGTGATGTGTGTACAGTCACCCCACTGTATTACAGGTCTCCAGACTATGGCGTGATGGTGTACAGTCAACCCACTGTATACAGGTCTCAGACTATGGCGTGATGGTGTACAGTCACCCCACTGTATTACAGGTCTCAGACTATGGCGTGATGGGTGTACAGTCACCCCCACTGTATTACAGGTCTCAGACTATGCGTGATGGTTGTACAGTCACCCCACTGTATTACAGGTCTCAGACTATGGCGTGATGGTGTACAGTCACCCCACTGTATTAAAGGTCTCAGACTATTGTGCGTGAGGTGTACAGTCACCCCACTGTATTACAGGTCTCAGACTATGGCGTGATGGTGTACAGTACCCCACTGTATTACAGGTCTCAGACTATGGGTGATGGTGTACAGTCACCCCACTGTATTACAGGTCTCAGGACTATGGGCGTGATGGTTGTACAGTCACCCACTGTATTACAGGTCTCAGACTATGATGTGATGGTGTACAGTCACCCCACTGTATTACAGGTCATAAGACTATGGCGTGATGGTGTACAGTCACCCCATTGTATTAAAGGTCTCAGACTATGGCGTGATGGTGTACAGTCACCCACTGTATTACAGGTCTCAGACTATGGCGTGATGGTGTACAGTCACCCCCCACTGTATTACAGGTCTCAGACTATGGCGTGATGGTGTACAGGTCACCCCACTGTATTACAGGTCTCAGACTATGGCATGATGGTGTACAGTCACCCCACTGTATTACAGGTCTCAGACTATGATGTGATGGTGTACAGTCACCCCACTGTATTACAGGTCTCAGACTATGGCGTGATGGTGTACAGTCACCCCCACTGTATTACAGGTTCTCAGACTAGGCGTGATGGTATACAGTCACCCACTGTATTACAGGTCTCAGACTATGGCGTGATGGTGTACAGTCACCCCACTGTATTAAAGGTCTCAGACTATGATGTGATGGTGTACAGTCAAACCCACTGTATTACAGGTCTCAGACTATGAGTGATGGTGTACAGTCACCCCACTGTATTACAGGTCTCAGACTATGATGTGATGGTGTACAGTCACCCCACTGTATTAAGGTCTCAGACTATGGCGTAATAGTGTACAGTCACCCACTGATTACAGGTCTCAGACTATGATGTGATGGTGTACAGTCACCCACTGTATTACAGGTCTCAGACTATGATGTGATGGTGTACAGTCACCCCACTGTTATTACAGGTCTCAGACTATGGCGTGATGGTGTACAGTCATCCCAATGTATTACAGGTCTCAGACTATGGCGTGATGGTGTACAGGTCACCCACTGTATTACAGGTCTCAGACTATGGCAGTGAGGTGTAAGTCCCACTGTATTACAGGTCTCAGACTGATGGCGGACGGTGGTACAGTCACCCCACTGTATTACAGGTCTCAGACTATGATGTGCCGGTGTACAGTCACCCACTGTATTACATGTCTCAGACTATGATGTGACGGTGTACAGTTACCCCACTGTATTACAGGTCTCAGACTATGATGTGACGGTGTACAGTCACCCCACTGCTATACAGGTCTCAGACTATGATGTGATGGTGTACAGTCAACCCACTGTATTACAGGTCTCAGACTATGATGTGATGTGTACAGTCAACCCCACTGTATTACAGGTCTCAGACTATGAGGTGATGGGTGTA